>NW_021604719.1:0-39235 GCF_004785775.1 Grammomys surdaster
AGAGAGAGAGAGAGAGAGAGAGAGAGAGAGAGAGAGAGAGAGAGAGAAAGAAAGAAATGGCTTAAATAATAAACCCTTTAAAAATAATAAAGCCAGGGGTCTTGGGTTTTTCAAGACTCGTATAATTTATAAAAGCCAAAGGCCCTCAGCCACAACTCTTAAAAATAGTGTTTGACTATTAGACAGGGTTGACCATCTAACCTGGCCATTGACTAGGAGCAAAGTGGCACTGGGCATGGTAGCATCTGCTTTGACCAGTAAGCATTGTGTATGAAAAACTGAAAGGCTGCCACCACTCTCCCTTAGGCTCTGCTCTGTTCCCTCTGCCTTGTGAAATCCACTCATAAAACTTACAGGGGAGAGATGGCTGGGAAGTTTCTCAGGTGCCTTTGTAGGTCTCTCTGAAACTGGGAAAACCTGTCCTAGCTCAGCCTCACAAATAAGGAACTGAGAGCTAATGAGTTGCCTATGGTTCTAGCCCTCAGTGTTGCCTGTCCTCCAAGAACCCTCCAGCCCTATCACTGGCACCCTTGATCCTACCTCCAAAATACACATGCTGCCTCAGACATCAAAAGTGGGACTGAAAGAATGGACTCTGTATCAGACCGTTCAAGTTCAGATTCTACCTCTGCCAACTACCCAGCCCTGTGGCCCTTGGCAAATTACTGTAATATGTGTTTGCTTAGCAATCTTGTCAGCAAAATGTGAATGAGGAAGATATAGTAATGCATAGTTTGGAAGACCAGAAGAGGACAGACAAGTGGGTCCCTGGCCAGTCAGCTTAGCCTATTGGACCAGATTCATGTCACAGAGAACCTATCTAAAAGAGAGGCCAGGGATGATTTCTGAGATATAACATCCCAGTTTGACCTCAGGCCTCCACAAGAACAGGTATGCACACCCAGGGGTACCCATACAAACATGCATATACGTGTGCACACACACATATAGCAATTGGTCTTTTGGTTTACTATAACATGAGAAAATAAATTAGGAATGTGTGACCTCTATGCTCTTGTGGCAGGTGCATTCTCAGAAATCTGTTTTGGCTCCTCTCATTTTATCTCAGCCTTTCACAGACCCCTTAAAACAAGGGAATGGGGCCTTTCTTTTCAAACCCTTTTCATTCACAAATGACCGCACCTAGAACTCAGACACTCAGAGCACTTGCTGCCTGGAAGGGGTCAGACATGTCCAAGTGATGCCATATATTATCATATGTCTATCTGTCTGAATCCTGAGTACCAGACCAGGTCCATCCACCATTGAGGGACATAATACCTCATGGAAATCATCCACTGGGGTAGGGGAAGTCTAGTCAGAGAATACCGAGGAAAAAAAAATAAAAACAAAAAGGGACCCTACCTAACTTCCAATGCACCTCAATCATCTGGTAATAATGCTGATACAAGACAAAATGACTTGGTAAGAGAAACCATCTAAACCCAGGTGGTTTAGACACAAGTCTTCTTAGAATAACTCAGTGGACATTTGTGGAATGCTCAGGTATGCTCTAAGAGATGGAGAAAAAAACCAGCAAAGCTACATATCAGTTCTCTAGATTTCCTCCTCTTTAATCAGATCCACATTCTCATGCCTTTTTAGCACAGTGAGGTTAGAACTTTCACGTTTGGAAACAGATGGTCTGAGGCTGAAATGTCTCAGGCTGTCCTTATTCCTATCTGTTACAGAAGAACTCTGGAAGGTGAGAAGTAGCCCTTGTCCAAAGAGCCTTGGGCTCTGAGCTTTTGTACTAATCTCAGTGACAGAAAAAAAGACAGCAGAAATTTACCTGCAGAATTGCCACAGGCTGGACCATTGAGGCAGAGACTGTGGGCCTGTGGAATAGCCAATTCAAGCTGCTTAAACCCAGTTAGAAATGTGAAGAACGGGCTTTTCCTACACTTCAGAGTCGCATAAAACCAGCCTCGCGCATTCAAAAAGAGACTTTAAGAGGCAGCTTTGGAGAAAATGCTAAAAGTCCTTCCATATGTATACCCCAGGCTTGTCTCTAGACAAGCTGATGGGCCTTGGTGCCAAGCTCTCTATTAGTTTCAAAAGATGGAAAGATTTCATGACCAACCAAGGTCTCTGCCCAAGTATGGGGTGTTTTTCTTATGGTCTCCCATTAAATAATTCAAAGAGGAAAGCTGTCCTGACACCAAGAAGGTATCAGGCAGTTTCAGATTACCACGGGAAAGCTATGTCTATGATTTCAAAGTCTATGAGCTTACTTTTACTGAGGGAACTCAATTGCCCCCAAGGGAACAGGGACAACTGATTCGATAATGTAGGGAGCTCTGGTTTGTTTGTTTGTTTGTTTGTTTGTTTTTGTTTTTTGGGGGGATGGGGTCAGGGGTGAGGGAAAACATCTTGCTATGTAGTACAGGGATGCTTCAAAAATCACACTCCTCCTGCCTCACCTCCCGTGTGCTGGATTACAGGCATGCACTACCATACCTGATTTCTTTTCTTCCTAAAAATCATCTCCTTTGTTCTTCTAATAACTTTAGAGAAGTGTTTTTTTTTTCCTGAGTCAATAGATACAATGTAAATAGTCAGTTTTGTAAAGATGACAAAGATGGAGTTGGTACTGTCAAAGGATTTTCTGGGCTCTCTGAATTTCTCCAAAACAACTTTTTCAATTAACTTTTCTTTTTAGCTAACATTAGTTTGCCTCCCAACTATCTCTCCTGAAGTGAGACTCTAAGACTTATGAACTCTTGACAAGTCATCACAGAAAAATCTATTAATGTACACCAAGTCGAATGGAAGAATTCAGGGACAAACAGATCCACTTGCCTGGGGTTACATGGTAAAAGAGTAACAGAAAAGTCTCATTCCCTAGGGATCTGAACTCAAAACCAGTTTTTAAGAAAACAATGTTGTAGTCTCATGTCCATCCAGCTCTCCGTTGGAAATATGTACTTCGACACCACTCTTTCTAACACAAAAGCTACTTTCTCAGAACACAGGGTACTTTTGTTTGGGTCAGGGGTGGGTGAATCATGGGGTTCCCTAGATGTTCTGACACATCACATCTTCAGATTGGTCTGTCTGGAAAATGTGAAGACAAGATCCTGCTGCAGGAAGATGGCATATTAGCACATAGTCTACCCTATGTGTGAGAATAATAACCCTGTCATAAATCCTCATGACTTCACAGATCCTTAGCAATAATATTTGGTAAATAAATACCAGTAGGGGAACTAAAAATAGACATAGCAGGTACATTGCTTAATGAAATGTGGTTACATTATAAATCATAATACTTTAAGTAGACAATGGGCCAGACGACAGTGGCACACACCTGTAACCCCAACACTCAGAAAGCAGAGGCAGGCAGACGTCTGGGTTCAAGGCTAGCCTGGTCTACAGAGCAAGGTCCAGGTCAGCTGGAAATGCACAGAGAAATCCTATCTCAAAGACAACAAATAAATACATAAATGAATAAATGAATGAATGAATGAGTGAGTGAATGAATTAAATAGATAAATAAATGGACAAAGATTATAATTAAGGAACAATATGCCTTTGTCTTTCAAATGTACTATAGTAGCCACTCTCTCTATCCTGAGACACAAATCTTGTTTTAAAGGCAGTAGAAACATGGCTGAGAAAAGCCTAAGAAAAACAAAGGCAAAGGGTGGAGTATACCTGACCAAATGAGTCAGCACACAGGAGAGGGTATCTTAAGCTTGAGGCCAGCCAGGACTACATAGCCAGATCCTTTCAGAGAGAAAAGAAAGAAGGATGGACAGGAAGGAAGGTAATTGAATTTAAAAAAAAAAAACACATACAAAAACAAAACAAACAAAAACCCAGAGAGGTGTCTATTTAAGTGCTTTCACAACTTTGAGGAGATAGTGTTTAAACTCTTCCAAACATGAAAAGGAAAGAAAAGAAAAGAAAAGAAAAGAAAAGAAAAGAAAAGAAAAGAAAAGAAAAGAAAAGGAAGGGAAGGGAAGGGAAGGGAAGGGAAGGGAAGGGAAGGGAAGGGAAGGGAAGGGAAGGGAAGGGAAGGGAAGGAAAGGGAAAGGAAAGGAAAAGAAAAGCTCTGCGTATTTAATGGAGCCTAGGTTATTCTTTATATTACAAATAAAAAATAAAAACACAGGATTGGAACAATGACTTACTGAGGATCTGAGTTCAATCCCCAGCACCTACATAGTAGCTACCATCTGTCTGTAACTTCAGTTCCATAGTAACTGATGCCCTCTCCTGACCCCTGAGGGAACAGTATGCAGATGATGCATAGATACATGGCCAAGACTACCATACATATAAAATAAAAATAAACAAAAAGGAAAAAAAGTAATTACACTAATAAATCATGTTAAGTAGTTAAAGAAAAAAGCCTATGTAACATCCTAAAGCATATAGAGGAAATATAGTGTGGAAAAATAATACATATGGAAATATTTCATCGAATTCTATATCTATTATACATTAGAAATTTTATCAAGCGAGGAATAAAAACCTTAATACAATTCAGTGAAAGGGATCTGTCTAAACCTACAGCAAACATCTTGCTTAATGGTGAAATGCTGGGCCCTTGAAGGTTAGAACGAGACCCTGCCATATTTCTGGTTAACCCTGCCTAGAGGCCTGGCCAATAGACTAAGCAAGTAGAAGTAAAGATTGAATATTTGAAGAAAAGAGTCATTAAATGAATACTATATTATTGTCTATATAGAAAATGCAAAAGAATACAGAATAATACACTGAGAACAGATATGCTGTTATCAAGGTTACTAGTATCAAAACAGCATTTGTGAACATAGCTGCATGTCTATATACCAAAAAGAAAATGAAGAAGGTAATTTTCTTTTACTATTTATTTATCTATTTATTTATATTTATTTATTTATGGTTTTCGGTGTCTAACTCTTTACCTCAGGCTGACTTGGAACTCACCATGTAACCTAGGTTGCTCTCAAATGGCAGTCCTCCTGCCTCAGCCTCCCAAGAACTGGGTGCAAAGTAAAGTTACAGGCTTTATAGTGTAATTTCTTTTTATCTGATATGGGCTTTCATGTAGCTCAGGTTGGCCTTGAATGTGGTATGTTGTAGAATGTGACCTTGAACTTCTGATCCTCTTGTCTCTGCTTTCCCAATGCTGGAATTAAGGACAGGCACTGTTGTGTCAAGTTTTCTGCAGTTCTTAAGATAAAAAAAAAAAAAGACAAAATAGATGGTGAAATGTCTCAGGCTTTTAGACAGGAAAACTCAGTATCTCTCTTTAAATGGTGTCTGACCCAGGTGTGGTAGCCCACAGGCGTTATCACTGAGGCAGCTGAAGCAGGTGGTCAGCATGATTCCCATTCCAGGCCATCCAGAGCAACAGGGAAGTACAATAGGAAGGAAAGGAGGGAGGGAGGGAGGGAGGGAGGGAGGGAGGGAGGGAGGGAGGGAGGGAGGGAGGGAAGAAGGAAAGAAGGAACGAGACTTAGCTCTGGTTTCTTTTAAGTCAATGTAATATGCCAGAAACCTTAGAACCAAGACAGTGTGGAGACCTGATTTATGGCAAACTGTCGAAGGGAAGAATGAGCTCTGCCTCTGGGAAGAGGAGATAGGAGGTGAAAGGCCAGAGCTGGCCTTCAGTCATATTCCTCCAATCTCACCACACCCACATTTCAATATCTTAAAGTTGTTAACCTCCCCCAAAATGTACCCCCAAATTCAACAGCTCTAGAGTTTGTTTTTATGAAATGCAAAAGGTAATTCTAATGTTCAAACACAACATTAAAAAGCCAGGGGCCAAATGACTTCTAAAGTGAGAGGGTGAGGTTTATTCGGAGTGACTTGCTCACTGATCAGATATCACTCATCTTAAGTTAAAACAGCAGTCACTAACTTGGCTCGTACTTAGCTCCAGCTTCTTTTAAACCAATGGAACATGCTAGAAAACCTGGAAACAGACAGTGTGGAGATGTGATTTATGGCAAAAATCTCCACAGGTCACATGGGAAGAATGAGCTATGACACGGGCTAATTGGGTATCTGTGTGGGGAAAGGATGAAATTGGATTCCTCCCTCGTCAAAAATCAATTCCATGTGGACTAAGGAACGTATATACGAAAGGTGAAACTGTGAAGCTTTCAAAAGGCAACATAGAAGCACACCTCACAATCTTGAGATTAAAAGACATTTTAGCTAAGATTTTTCAAAAGTGCTGTGTGGGAATATATTATATAATTAATTTTGTCCATCAAAAGATCTCACAGAATTACATATATATATATACATATATATATATATGCTACAAGGAATTTATATCTAAAAATAATAATTCCACAACTTAATGAGAAAATAATAAATAACCCAAGGACTTTAGGATAACAGAGGATCTGGAACAGGCATTTCATGCACTAAGAATGGTCAGTAAACATTTGAAAATAGGGAAAAAGGATAAGCTCAAATCCGTTGGCATCCACAGGCATGAATGTAAAGCCACAATGAGTTAGCGTTTCATACACCACATGAACAGATATTAAAGAGCATGTTACCTCATGCTGGCAAGACTCTAAAATAACAGGAATTGTCATTTGTTGCTGGCAGACTTGTAAATTGTTACAGCCACACTGGGAAACACTTTGTTATTACCTAATAAAACTGAACAGGTTCGTACCCTACGGCCCATCAATTCCATTCCTAGGTGTATATCCTGGAGAAACTCTTGTACATGGGCACAGGGGACATGTACAGGAATGTTCATACCAACACTGTTCATAACAGCCCCAAACTAAAAGCCACCCAAATGACAGATAAGCGACAGACTAGTCCCTTGGTGGTATACTCCTGCCATGAAATAGGAGACAGAAACCACAAATACCCAGCAAAACTCCATGTCACTGAATATGCTTACTGTATGTGCTTTCTTTTCTTTTTTTTTAAGCTTTATTTATTTTCTATAAGGGAGTACACTGTCACTCTCTTCAACCAGATCCCAGTTGTGAGCCACCATGTGGTTTCTGGGATTTGAACTCAGGACCTCTGGAAGAGCAGTCAGAGCTCTTAACCGTTGAGCCATCTCTCTGGCCCCATGTGCTTTCTTATGAAAGCACAGAGTGGAAGAAACCACACAAAAAGCCCTGGGATGACTAGCACACATTTTAGCACAATGATTAGACCAGTGGTTCTCAACATTCCTAATGTTGTGACACTTTCATACAGTTCCTTATGATGTAGGGACCCCTTAGTTAGGTGTCCATTGCTGCGAAGAGACACCATGACCAAGGCAACTCTTATAAGGACATTTAACTGGAGCTGGCTTACAGTTTCAGAGGTTCAGTCCATCATAGTGAGAAGCATGTTATCATGTAGGGAGACTTGGTGCTGGAGGAGCTGAGAACTCTACACCTTGATCAGAAGGCAGCCAGAAGGAGGTTCTCATTTCCACACTGGGTGGAGCTTGAGCATAGGAGCCCTCCATGGTCCGCCTATACAGTGACACACTTCCTCCAACAAGGTCACACCTATCCCAACAAGGCTAGACCTCCTAATAAATAGTACCACTTCCCATGGGCCAAGCATCTCCAAACCACCACAACTCCCAACCATTAAATTATTTTGTTGCTCTAGAGGAAGGGAAGCCATGTGGTTGGTTATTGAGGAAGATGCAGAGAGCTGCACAATATTCTATTACTACTTATATTCTGAGTTTACTGGTATAGATACAACACGCATCACTTATACTACTACATAAGTGATGCATAAAATTACACTTGCTGTGTATGTAATTATTTATGATTTAGATTTTTTTATAGAAAATA
This sequence comes from Grammomys surdaster, assembly GCF_004785775.1. Classification (NCBI taxonomy): domain Eukaryota; kingdom Metazoa; phylum Chordata; class Mammalia; order Rodentia; family Muridae; genus Grammomys; species Grammomys surdaster. The sequence goes on from NW_021604719.1 coordinate 7,776, forward strand.
GAAGTAAGAAGATGTGAGAAATAAATGACAGAAACAGCATGGCCAAAAAGACCACACAGCAGAGATGAGAGCAGGAGTAGGGAAAGCTGGTTTGAGTGAGAATGGTTCCCATAGACTCATGTTTGAACACTTAGGTCATGGCATTGGGAAGTGTAGCCTTGTTCAAGAAGGTGTGGCTTTGTTGGAGGAAGTGTGTCACCTGGGGTGGACTTTAGTGTTCTATATGCCTAAACCAGACCCAGTTATTGCTCTCTTCTAGCTGCCAGCGGATCTGGATGTAGAACTCTATTACCTCTTCAGTACCATTTCTGCCTGAGTACCACCATGGCTCCCAACATAATGATAATGAACTAGACTCTGACTTGTAAGCCAGCTCCAATTGAATGTTTTCTTTCTAAGAGTTGCCATGGTCACAGCATCTCTTCACAGCAATAAGACCCTAAGACAGAAGTCTATGCCAGGGCTATAGGGTATTGCTGTGACAGATTTGACAAGGTTTTCAGGAAGATTGTGGAAGGATCTTGGAACTTTGGGCTAGAGAGCCATTGAGTGTTGAGAGCTCAGTGGGATGTTCTGTAGGAGCTTGGAAGATAAAAATGTGGAGAGCATGCAGATGATGGCAGCCTGGTTTATGAAGTTCCAAAGGGAAGCAAAGATTCTAATAGAGCCTTTTGTGTGAAGATCTGTGGTTCTGCTCAGCCGGGGCTGAAGAATAAGCCCCAGTTAACAGGAGAGCAGAACCACTAAATCATCTCTGTTTTACTGGGATACTTGATGCTGGTCAGCTGAAGCTGAGAAATTAGTAATGATTAAGGAAAGACCATCATCACTAGGGGAATTCTTCTGGGAAGTGTTTCCTGAAAGTCAGCACATAGAAGCTGTGTTGTACCTCAAGCTGGTTGCCAGACTTGGTAGTGTAAGAGTCATTCAGGTGGTACTATTTTGAAGGCGTGAAAGGTTCATGGAAAGCAGCTAAGTCTTGGTGCTATGAGAGGCCAGGAGAGGCCATTGATGAAGATGCAGCCTCAGTTGCAGTTGACAGCCCAGGATTGAAAGGGCCATACAAAAAAGCTGAGATTTAATTACCATGAAGAGAGCCCATTGGTTAAAGTGCTGCCCAGTTGCAGCAGAAGACCCCAGCATTTTGGAGATGTCACTGCCATGGAATGACCACCAAGAACAGGAGCAGCAGTGGGAAGTACATCCTACCCAAGCTTAGAAGACAAGCCGTGTGTGATACAGAGGCTGGAGCTAGAGAAGAGACTCAAGCTTTTAGTGGGAACCCAGATACTGGGCATTGCTTTCATCTAACTGTGACTGTGTCCTGGTATTTCTCTCTTAAAGTAAGAGTGTGTTTAACTTATTTTTGATTTTACAGTATCCTGCACCTGAGAGACTAAATTTTGAAAGAGATTTTAGGCTTTATAAGAGACTTTGAATGTTTTAAGCAGAATGAATTTAAAGTGTTTGAAATTGTAAAGACTCCAGGCAGTGGTGGCACACGCCTTTAATCCCAGCACTTGGGAGGCAGAGGCAGGTGGATTTCTGAGTTTGAGGCCAGCCTGGTCTACAGAGTGAGTTCCAGGACAGCCAGGGCTACACAGAGAAACCCTGTCTCGAAAAACAAACAAAAACAAAATTGTAAAGACAGTGAGACTTTTTAAGTTTGTAAAACGTTTTATGTGGTGGTTCTGATATATAATGTCTCATCTTGGGGATGAAGTAAAAAGGGAAAGTTGTGGCTTGACAGTGATGTGCTTGTGTGTCAAGTTGACAAGAGGTCGATTGGGTTGGATAGTTTCATGTTAACTTGACACAAGCTAAAGTCATTTGAGATGAGGAAACCTCAAGACAATGCTTGCACTAAGTAGATAGATAGCTCAGTGGTTAAGAACTTTCGATGTTCTTATGGAGAACCCATAGCCACCATCTCCAGAGGGTTCCCACATGTTCCTTTAGTCTCCTCAGACACATGCACATATGTATGACACATGCACATGCGCACACACATGCAAACACACACACACAATCTAAAATGAATGAAGCTGAAACATGAAGCACAAGGGGATGTGCTTCATTCCTGCCTGGCTTAACCCACCCAACTAGGCCAGTGTACTCTTTAACAGGAGAGAGTTGGAGAGAGGGACAGACTGATGGACAGACAGACAGAGACTAGTGTATGGTATGTAGTGAGCCAGAATATATTATATTGTGGTACTTTTTTTTGGTGGGGGGGATATATTTGGCTGAGTTTTTATAGGGTACATTACAATAACTTTTTACTTACATGCACTGTATAATAACCAAAGGTAGTGAACATGTATCTCTAAAAACAAAACAAACAAGCACAAAAGAGACCTCCATATGATGAGGGCTGTAAGCAAGCCTATAGGGCATTTTCTTAATTAGTGATTTATGGGCTAGGGCCTACCCCATCATTGTGGGTGGTTCTATTCCTGGACTGGTGATCCTGGGTTCTATAAGAAAGCAGGCTGAACTAGGGAATAAGCTAGCAAGCAGCACCCCGCATGACCTATGCATCAGCTCCTTCCTCCAGGTTCCTACCTTGTTTGAGCTCCTGTCCTGACTTCCTTCAATGATAAGCAGTGATGTGAAAGCATAAGTCACATCAACACTCTCCTCACCAACGTGATGTTTGTTCATGGGGTTTCATTGCAACAATGGGTTTTTATTGCTAAGACAGAAAGCAAGGCTAAAAAGGGAAGCAGGGAAATATTCTAAGGTAGCTCAGCCTTTAAAATGCTTACCACACAAATGAGGAGACTTCAATGCAATCCCCGGAATCCAGATAAAAGACTCAGATGGAGTGGTATGGACCTGCAAACCCAGAGATGGTTCACTGGCTGGCCAGCCTAGCATGATCAGCAAGATCCCAGTCCCAATGAGAGATCCTGACTCAAAAAAGAAAGAAGTGGGGGAGGAAAAACAAGATAAAGTCTGATGAGATAGCTCAGCAGGAAAAGATGCTTGCTGCCAAACCTGAGGATGTGAGTTTTGAATTCTATTCCCAGGACCTATTATGGCAAATAGAACTGACCTCCACATATACACATACACACATGGGGGTGAAGAGAGAGGGGGGATTGATAAAGGATAGATGATAGATAGATAGATAGATAGATAGATAGATAGATAGATAGATTGATAATAGATTATAGCGTAACTTTTTTCCTAGGAAAGTAGGCAGAGTTCAGAGGCTTCTATCATTGCTATTGTGTTTTTATCTGAGAGAAATGAAAGGGATTCAGATTCATGTTCTGTAAGTTATTGAATATCCCGCTAAGATGTGTGTGTGTGTCTGTATGTATGTATGTATGTATGTATGTATGTATGTGTTTTAATACTATCAGTAGTTAATGAGCAGGTGGACTCATATCCTAGACTTAATTTTAAACTGTTTTTCCTAGTTAATAACTCTTGTCCCCCACAGTGTCCCCTTTCATTAATAAACTACCTTTGATAAGAACTAAATTTGTTGATACTTATAAGGCACTTATAAAGTGTGCAGGGGAGCTAAGTCCTGAGTCCCTGTTAGTTGTCTTACAATTTTCCACACACAGGTTTTCCCACATAGATAAGACCTAGGTAGGGTGGGCCAGAAGAAGTTCACAGTCCTGCTGGCTCTACATTGACAGCCTGCCTGCCATACTCTGCTACACTCCTATGGGAACCCAGCCGTGGTACACTACCTGTGTACCAGATCATATTATATCTGCTCCACCTCACTCTGCCCAAGGCCACAAACCAGAGAAATGGCGAGGGGTGGGCGGTGCTGGGCATAGATGTTGGTTTTCAGCTGTGTCAAGTAGCTCTGGGTCTTGTTCATGCACCTGGCTTGTGGTGCTCACTGGTTCTTCTTGGCTGTCTCCTCTGCCGGTATAGGTCAGCACTTCTCACCCTGCACCTGCCTCTCCAGGACATTCCACAGCCGTGGTCAGTGTGCCCAGTTCCCAGCAACACCTCTCAACTAACATGTGAGTAAAAAGCTCAGAGCCAACCCAGCACCCTCCCCTGCCACCTAGTCTCCATGCCCAACTCATTACATCCAAACAGCCAACAACGCCCCTTCCTTCTCTTCCACCAATGGTAGTGAGTGCAGATGAGAAAAACACAGATTAGAAAGCACAACATTGCTAGGAGATTGGGTATTGTCTCACTTCAGGTTTAAAATATTGGGTCATAGTTGAATATTGACTTGCTATATCGTCAGTAAAGATACACACACACATGCATACATTCAGGATTGGGGTAAGAAAAAGCACTTGCATATAAGAACCACTTTGATAAAGAGTTTAGGATCTCTTACAGTCCTTAGGATCTCTCACAGTCCTTAGGATCTCTGAGGACTACTGGGCATGTCCCACCTGCAGCCTACACACTACATGAGACCAAACGTAGTCAAGGATGCAGCCCAACACAAAATCATAAGCTAACTTAAAACATTACTAGATCTATTTTGCTTTCGTTATGTTTATCGTAAGCTCAATTATACAGTTGTGGGGCATAAATTTTGAAGATGGCAACCTCATGTCACAATGCCATAAGCTTGGACATGCCAGGCTGAGGTGACCCCAAATCCAGCACGGCAATTAAGTTCTTCCTTCAGTGACTTTCATGAGGCAGCTCTTCTCACAGCTTAGCCTCACTGTTCCCTGTTGTCCTCACTACCATGACTCATACCTGGATGCCACCTACCTGATTCCTGGGTGAACTTTAGAATAGCGTCTTTCTTCTCACTCGTTTTTGTATGACACAAAGCAATTCCCCTCCACCCACCAGTCATCGGTGGAATCATTACGTTCAAAAATACTAATGATAATCACCCCTGCCTCCTACTTCCTAATGTACACTTTATAGCACCCAGCTGTCCCCCAGGCTGTTCCCAGAAGTTAAACAAACCCTACTCTTAGCTCAAAGACTGCTTCATTACTCTGGTCTCCTGAGCCTTTCTGTCTTCAGAACCACAGCAGACAGGACTGAGAAGGCACTAAGATAGACTGTCACACACCTCTGCCACTGATTCTGACCTTCAAGCCGTTTCTCTGCTGGAGGCCAGTTCCCCATTGTCACAGTGCCCATGTTGGCCCCTCTACAATTTCCAGCTACATGGAGTGAAGAGATGGAGGCCTGCTTCCTCCTCCAGCATTCCAGCAGGGTCGCTCCACTTCTGTCTGCCTTCGTGTGTTTAAGTTTCCACTTTTAGTGATTTGTGTTGCTAGGTGCTGGCAGGTGAGCTACAGGGACTCGCTCCCTTAGTCCTTCATCAGCTCTGTGCCCTCCTCAGGCATGCTCCACTTTCCTTACCAGCTCCTTGTGTTTCTAGGTTTGTGGCCCTGCACTGTTACTCGGCCCAAGGACCTGAAGAGCTGGACCTGAAGAAGGGCGAAGGCATCAGGGTTCTGGGCAAGTCCCAAGATGGCTGGCTGAGGGGTGTCTCCTTAGTCACTGGACAAACTGGCATCTTTCCAAGCGACTATGTCATCCCCGTTTTCAGGTACATCTCCAGAGCCCTTCTGTGCATCGAACCGATGATTGTAGACCCAGTGTCTGTTTCAGAGTATAAGCCAAGAAACAGCTTTTGCCTTCACATCCCATTAACTTACACACAAAATATTTATAATTTTCCCCCCAGAGGTCTCATCGTATATTTATAGGCTGACCTGGAACTTAGACAAGTTGGCCTCAAACTCACAGTCATCCTGCCCCAGATTCCCAGGTACTAGGACCACAGGTGTGGACCACAATGCTCAGTTTTGCCTCATTTAATGCCTCGGCCATGCCAAAGAGCCTGTCACATATTATTCTGCACATGAAGTCACTGATATGCAGTGAAATGACTTGCTTAGAGCTGTGTTTGAGGCCAAGACCCACATTTCCCACATCACATCTAACACCAAAACAATACCATTGATGAGACTAATGGAAAAATGTGATCAGATGCCTTCCCAGGGCATCTTAGAAAGGTTCTCAGGACACTTGAGTATGAGGCAAAATTTCCATAGAATCAAACACATGCTTGTCCAGCCATGCCCAAGTGAAAGACAAGTTACCCTGAAGGAGCCCTTCTGTCCCAGCTCTCCCAGTGACATACCTAATCAATGCCACCAACTGACAGTTTGCCATGTCTCTTCACACTGTGCCCATAAATTCACACAGATCTCAAACATGTTGTAACTTCCACCACCACCTGCCCAGTCACGAGACAATGAGGCCCTTGTCACATGCCAAACCTGTCTTTGTGACATGTCAGAGGGTCAAAAACCCTGAGAGTGGCAAACTCTATGAGACACTTTGGCAGGCCATCCTTTAGGTGGGGCCCTGTGTCCAGAGGAGGGCAGCAATAATGGTGAGAAAAGAAAGAACTGCAGCATTGGAGAAACTGATGACACAGGCTGCTTTAACCTATGAGAAACAACGGATGTGAGTGATGTGTGTGCCAGGAGCCAAACAGAGGCCATGACTGGCAGCAGAGAAGAGGGGATATGACTTAGATGACTTGGGTTCAAAAAAAGGCTACATTTTCTAACACATATAATTTCCTTTACACAGCTGGCTGGCCAGGTAGAAGGTCCCAATTTAAGAAGAGTACAGGCAAAATTGAGGTCCTTAAGCACCTCAAGAAAGGGTTTTTGTGTGTGTGTATGTGTGTGTGTGTGTGTGTGTGTGTGTGTGTGTGTGTGTGTGTGTATGACAGAAGTTGGAATAAGACATCATAACCATTACTTTGGATGTAAGATGCCTAGAATTTGTTGGAAGAATAGCTAACTAAAAGTGTGTGTAACTGATGCTTTTATCTCTTTAAACATTTACTGCATGTTCTTTAGATTTAGTTTCTATGCGTATTTTGCCTGAATGTATGTACGTGTACTGTGTGCAGGTCTGATGCCCTCAGAGACCATAAGACAGCGTTAGATCTCCTGGAGCTGGAATTATAAATGGTTATGAACCACCATATGGACACTAGGAACCAAACTCTGGGCCTCTGCAAGAGCAACAACTTTTAACTACTGAGCCATCTCTCCAGTCTCTTAATGTTCACTAAATGTCAGATATCATACCTTTCCTGAACCTGGAAAAATATTAGTAAATAACACATGCAAACATACATACACACACACAGAGAGAGAGAGAGACGGACAGAGAGAGAGAGAGAGAGAGAGAGAGAGAGAGAGAGAGAGAGAGAGACTCACAACATACTTACATCTGTGCATAAGGATTTGGCCTTCCTGAGAAGAAAGGAGAATGGGGGAGATGCTGGAGTGAGACAAGATGGTTGTGAAGAGAACATTGCAGTCCACAGGAACAGCAAGTTCAAAGGGCCTGGGGTAGGAATGTACCTGACATGAAAACCAACTAGACTAGGTTAGAGTAAATGATAGGTAGGCCAATTGAAGATGAGGTAAGAATGGTAAATAGGGCTAACTCATCTAGAATTCTTAAGTCATAATGAAGGGTTTGGTTTTAACTCCACAGCAGAGTTTTTGAGCAGAAGACCAATATGATCTAGCCTATGTTTAACCATAATCTCTCTGTTTGCTGGGTTGAGAATAAACTGTAGAGAAGAAAGGGTAGAGCCAGAAAATCTAGCTAAGAGAGTACCATACCAACCCTACTGTGAGGGTAAGTCATCACACTGTGAGCATACGGAGTGATAATTAGAAGCTGTAGATTCCGCAAATCCCTTAAAGCTAGAGGCATCAGGGGTTTTCTGACATTAACTATTAAGTGGGAAGGGACAGAGGATTAAAGATGAGTGTGAGGTTTTTCCTCTGGTTAACCAATAGAGTGTCTGCTTTATTAGGATGCCAGTGATGAAAACATTAGCAGATGATGGGCTTGAGCTGTGGGCAAGCAAACACTTACTTTACAGCAGACTGTGAGGTGCCTGTTAGTAACACAAGTAAAACTGCTGGTGAGCCACTAAGTAGACATGTCAATCATTGAGGAAAGAGCCCTGGTCTTGTGATGCTTACTAAAGCCGTGAGATTAGATGAGATCATTATGGTATGGTGAGGGGCCAGGAGACTAATAGGAAGCCAGAAGCAAAAATCCTCAAGGAAGAAGAGGAGAGACAGACCTAGAGGGTAAGGTCATTGCAACAGTTGCCATGGATGGCAGAATGAACCAAATAAAATGAACCAAAGCTGGAAGGTATTAAAAAGAATGTAGAGTAACCATGAAGGGCCAGTGATGGACAAGGAAGGATGCCTATCCAGACCTGGGAACATTTTTTTCTATGGGCTCTGACCCATAGTCCAGGGCCCACACTGACTGCCAGCATCTCTGCTTGTACACCATGGTTAACCCAGAGTCCAGGATGGATCATCAAATTATTAGTATGAATGAAAGTGGTCATATATTTACCATCCATACATGAGTATTTTGAAGGAGTGTAAACTGAGGACAGCTGTCCATTTTCTGGGACAATCTGGATGTGTGGTCGCCCTGTGTGTGTGGGATTCCAGCTTCCCAATGTTCCTTCTTCCATTGTTCCTCCTTGGTCTTCTCTTGGGTAGGTACCCAGTGCCCTCAAGTAGGTCATGCATATCTGTGTTTAGCCCTGTGAAATGGCTGCATGCCAGAGAGTGGTGGGGTTCTAGCACCACAAACTGACAGTAAGCTGATGCTCATCTCCAAGTCCACAGAAATCAGAACACTAGCAGATAATGAGATGCCAAGGCTGAGACATAGATTTCTCATGGGGAAGTGGCATTCTCAAAAACAAGCCCCTCTGTCCCAAAATGCCTTTGGGTTAGAGAGGATCCATGTGTTTCTTCTTTGATGATATTTCTCATATAAAGAAAGCTCCTATCACCACTAACCTTAGAAGTGGATGATATATGCCAAATTTGTCTAGCCAGATACAGCTAGCCATTATTCCTATCCATACATCCATTGTTTTAAGTTTCATCCTCCCGTTTCTCAGGACTGAAAAAATGCTGTCCATTGTCAGCTTAGTCTGCTATAATATCAAGTTCTACATGAGAAACTAGTGGGTTAGACAACACATGCAAGGTTCCTTTCTGCTCTGTCTGCCTCCCTTGTCTGTTTCCTAGTTACAATGCTGGCTCTGTAGTGCCTTCAGCTCCTTTGTGTATGATGCTAACAGCCATGGCTCAGAGATGTGAGATGTGAGATGCCCCCTGGGCTCTGACACCTTTGCTCTTAAAGCATCATGCCCTACAAACTGAGACAGGGTTTAGGGATTAACTATAGATAAGAACCGACCAGAGCTGGGCATTGTGACACATGCCTGTAATCCCAGCACTCCGGGAAGCTAAGATAAGAGGATTGGCATGAGTTTGAGACAAGGCTAGGCTATATAGTGAGTATCAAGCCAGCCAGTGCTACATTGCAAGACTGTCTCAAAAAAAAAAAAAGACCAAAATGACAAGTTTCTATTTAAGATTCAATAAGTAGGACATTTTAATTACTCATACTGAAAACATATACTCCAGCTACCAACATATCTAGCTCCTATTAACCACAGCTAATCCTGTGCTTTCATGAAGTCTCTTCTCCTCCCAGACCCTAAAGACACAAACAGGCTCAGGTTTACAAAGTAGTTGTCATGCATCCATCTGTCCAGCATCCAAACCCCTTTGTAACAGCACCAGCATCCACTTGACTCTTTTTCCTGTGTGGTCTCAGTAGGTGGTGATCCTCAACTTTCCCATTCTATCCACAACTAGCTTTCCTTTCTTGGATGTTGTTGATGCATGAGACAGGGTCTTGTGTTGCCTAGACTAGCCTTGATGTTATTGTATAGATGAAGCTCATCTTGAGTTACTTATTATGGTGATTGGAATGAAAATGGTCCCCCATAGGCTCAAAGAATGGCACTATTAGAAGGTGTGGCCTTGTTGAAGTAGGTATGGCTTTGTTGGAGTAGGTGTGGCCTTGTTGGGGTGGGTCTGGCCCTTTGGAGTAGGTGTGGCTTTGTTGGAAGAAGTGTGTCACTGAGGGGTAGGCTTTGAGGTTTCAAATGCTCAAGGCAAGCCCAGTATCTCGCTGTGTTTCTGCTGCCTGAAGATCCAAATGTAGAACTCTCAGCTTCTTCTCCAATACCATGTCTGCCTTTGCACTGCCATGCTTCCTGCCATGACAATAATGGACTAAACCTCTGAAGCTGCAAACCAGCCCCAATTAAAAGTTTTTTTCTTTATAAGAGTTGCTGTGGTCATGGTATCTCTTCACAGCAAGAGAAACCCTAAAACACTTATCCTCATCCTTCCATCTCCTGCATGCTGGGATTGCAGGTATGCGCCACCACAGCAGTTTAGCTTGGCAAATCTTGCAGTCCTCCTTCCACTTTGAAACTGGAGCCAGGGAGAGAAGAATACAAAAAGCTGAAGATCATTATGGTGAGGCCAGCAAATACCATCAATACTCCAGGTCCTTTCCACCTGTCTCCTGTCTTCCCAATAAATAAATTCCCTTCTATGTAATTATACACGATGGTTCTTTACTGTAGCCTTCATAGACACATATGCCTGTTTTGTGCCTTATGGGTGGAGGAAAGTGACAAGGGGCCATCACTACCTGGCCTTTCATTCTCCACACAGACATTACAAAGTTGCCCAGAGTCAACCTTTCTCCTTCACTGTTTTGGTGGCAAGCCCAGCAGAACTGCTGCGTGAAATGCTCTCTTTGAAAATAGGATAAGCCCCAATATTACAGAAAGAAAAGGACGCAGGGACCTGTTAGCAGAGCAAACCAGAGTATCCACTCCTCCCACTTAAGCCCAGAATGTCTTCCAGTCTCCTCTGGAAAACAAGGATCATAATGTCTTCAAGTTTGGGGGTTCCTGGGGATTAATTAATACATGTTAGAAAAGTGCTTTGATGTTGGAAGAAAACACTAGGTAAGTGGTAAGTTTTTTGCCAAAAGACACAGAGGGAGTCAGCACTGGGTGGGAAAATCACAATTCAGGAGTTCCTGGAATCAAGCCAGTGATGAGCTTTATAGCTGGTGCCATAAGCCATCACTCAGAGAAGGGACCATTGGAATAAGACTGACTTGAACCTAATTAGCTGCATTCTGTCCTTGCTTCTGTTGCTTCTGCTGGGAAACAATTTGGGAAATAATCTTGTCTATTGCTTATGTACTTTGCAGCAAGCAACTCCTAGTGGCCTTTGTTCAAAAGACAGTCAGCTGCTCTCTAAGGTGTTAGCTAGTTTCTGGAGAGCTGCTTCAGTGCCCAGACTATATTTCTAGAATGTAGTCTTGTTTTCTCACTGATGAACTACTCCATTCTTCATTGACCATGCCATGGAAACCAGAGCAGGTTGACAGCTCTGCTTAGAAGGTCCTTTGTAGCAGACGTCAGTTCCTAGAGGCTGTGGCAACCTATGCTTCTTGAATAGCATTGGCTACCATTAAACAATAGCAAGCATACCTTCATACAGCACTGGCTCATTACTATAGTACACATTGTGATTTATAATGAGCTGAATAGTGGAAAAGAGGACAAGGAAGAACAAGGAGAAACAGCCTAAAGAAAACCATGGAGGCTACTGGGCAGTAGGACACCAGGAGGACTTTCTACACCAGGGCCTTGGTGGAATTCTTTATGTCTGTAGTATTATCAGAGGCTATTCATCAACAGAGTGATGGGCTGATTGGTAGGCTGCACATAGGAAACAGGATGCCAGGCCTTGGATCAGTGACAGGGAGAGAAAGGAATGTCAAGTAATACCTACTGCCATGTACTCCACTGGGTTTCAAACTGGAAATAGTGTCCATGAGCTTGCTGTTTATAAAACCTTAATGTTGTTCATGATTTCACAGCCCAAGACTGAAGTGATAGCATCTTATGAAGTCACTTCAGGGCTACAGTCATTTTAATTTATTTCGGGTGAAAAAATTTTTTCACTAACTAACCCTGGAGTTGGTATAGCTCAGAAGTAGGACAGAGAGCTGGCTTAGACCAGGTTTCAAACTTCCAGTAATTGCTTGAACAAGTAAGCATGAGTCTCTGTTTCTTGGTCTCTGTCTCTCTGACTGTCTGTCTTTCTCCTCTCTCTCTCTCTCCTCTGTCTCTGTCTCTCTCTCCCTCTGTGTGTGTGTGTGTGTGTGTGTGTGTATGTGTGTGTGTATGTGTGTGTGTAAGAGAAGCCACATTTATGTGTAAGTAGGTGAGGAGGCCAGAGGTCAACTTCAAGTGTCATTCCTTTGGAATCATCCACTGTGTCTTTTGAGCCAGGGTCTCTTACTGGGACCTAGAACTCAACAATTAGGCTAGGCTGACTAGCCAGCAAGCTCTGAGAATCTGCCTGTCTCTGCCTCCCTGAACTGGGATGACATGATACCAGCACAGCTGGCTCTTTTGTATATGGATGATGGAGACTAAACTTGGGTCCTTATGGTTTCACGTAAAGTCCATTATCAACTAAGCTCTCTCTCTAGTCTTGTATGGTCTGTTTAATCTCTGCATCTCTAAACCATGGCCATACCAGTGCTACACAGAAAACACTTATGAAAAACTCACACTATATGGGTGAAGTACCTGGCCAGTGAAAGTACCCATCGTGTGTTAGCCAAAACTACTAGGAGGGAGTTCTGAAACCATTATGGCAGCCAGTGGACACGCACATTAATCAGTAGTCCATACAGAACACAGAGGCTATAAAATAAGCCTTAGAAATCTTCACCTTCAAAGTGTTCAGCATCTAGTGGGAAAACTACTGGATAAACAGACTCAATAAACAGAATAAGCAAAGAACAGTAAACTCATGTAAGATATGTGCCCTGAATCGGGCTGAAGGAGTGTGGAATGAGGGGATATCAGGGCCATACGAAGGAATGAAATCTGAGTGTGCAAGTTCTACCAGGACCTTGTGAGCCCTTCCTTGCTGTCAGGACATAGTTATTAAGGTCCGTGGAGGTGGGATCAATTTAGCCAGATTGGAGTGGGTAGTTGAGAAGGCTACATTCATATGAGAGAGCTGACAAAAAAAAAAAAAGACAGAATTCTTGACTGAACATTTTCTTTCCATTTATTCTCTTTTTAAAAAATAGTTCAACAGCTAGAAAGACATCTAGTTTTCCTGATTCCCGGAGCCCCACTGTCTGCACCACATGGGCGTTATCCACTTCCTCTGTGTCCTCCCAGGGCAGCTTTTCAGAAAGTGATCCACGGCAAAGTGGACCCTTCAAATCTGTCTTTGTGCCCACTGCCGTAGTTAACCCTTCGAGGAGCACACCTAGCCCAGGGACTTCTGGACAAGGGTCTCTTAGGAAAGTGCGGAGCAGCATGAGAAAGAGTAAGTACTGGTGGAGAGGTACGTGCCTAGAGCTAATAATGATGGGGCTTCCAACTGGGACACACTGGAAATTTTCCACTAAAACATTGTGTTTGTTTTGAGCTCAGACTCTGCGAAAAATAAGTCCCAAGTGCTTTTATGGAGTATATCCCAGACTACCTGAAGGTCACTGTCCAGGTCCACTTAAACATATATGGTGAATGGGGTGATACCAAGCTGAGGGGCAGTTTATAATTGGATTATAGCCAAAGGGTACTGATTTTTATTCAAAACCACTCAAAGGCTGATATTACTGCTCAGTGCTGCTCAGACTGTGTTCTAGGGATACCCCTGTGTGGACAGGGGCTCAGAGTCAAAGATGAGATGCTAAAGACAGTGTTAAAAGGCCCTGTTTTCTACTATGTTGTTTGTGTAATGCATGCAGAGAGATTCTTCTTGAAAAGGTTATATAAAAGCAAGACTCACATCCTAAACCCACCAGGTCCAAAGTTTTCAAGATTAATAGAGGTACCTGATAGTTACCCTCCATGAACTGCCCTATGACTTCTGTTTTCTCCTATATAGCATCCACACTGAATGCACAGCAGTCACTCAGAGATATCATTTATACTGTGCTGTTATTAGTATCTCAACATTTCCCCGGGGATTAAAAAAAAAAAAAAAAGAAACAATCTGGAAGCCTCATTGTACAAGACATCAAGGATTCCTTCCTGTCACAGTCCAAGTGTGGGATGTGCCCTCCCTCAAACTGACCCTACAGTCTCTCCTACAAACTCAACAAATGACTAAACGTGAGCTGCAGCATTGCAGACATAAGAGTGGCACAAGGGACAGTGCGCCACATGGGAATACTTATATATACATACACATATACATATGTATATCAAAAGAAAGCATATGTCTTCACTTACCTGTATCCCAGTCTTTGCAATTCATAACCTGCATAGTCTCTTAAATGTATCCTCCTGCCTCAGCCTTCAGCCCCTTCTTTCCTGCCGCCCCCACCCCCTAGAATTCACTGTAACAACCTTGTACAAGTTACCACTCTCTTTATTCTCCTCACTTATAAAATGAAAATAATACAACTCACCTCATCACCATCCATATGTTATCTAGCGTGAGCATTGTATCCCCATCAGATTTAACCAACAGACAAATATAACAAATAACAATACGGAGTTTACCACATAATGAGCTCCCAAGAACATGGCATTTTTAAAAATACCTTTAAAAAATTGTTATTGCTAAAGTAACATTAATTATTAGTAAATAAATAACTTCATTACTACTACAATGAAACAAGCCCATCTACATGGTGAATGCGCTCGTTTGGGGTTGAGATGTTCCCTCGGCCTAGATCACTTAACAATGCAGAGAACTGCATTCCACTTATGACTGCCCACATTTTTATTTATTTATTTTTTATTGATATTTTATTTATTTACAATACAGATGCCATCCCTTTTCCCCATTTCCCCTCCCTAGAACCTCCTATCCCATCCTCCCTCCTTCTTTATGCTTTTATACCATTTTGAATACATGCATGTATTAAGGTCAGTTCTAAGTTGAGGGTCTAGCAATACAATAGATGCAAATAGTCAAGGAATGAGCAATAAAATAAACACAAATAGTCAAAGGAAAAGCAAAGTATTAAACTCAATTATGTGAACACTCCCGTGATAACTGTTTGTAAGGGTTTATCAGGATGACCAAAGTATCTGAGCCTACTTCCCTGTTCTAGCCCAAGGTCATTTTCATGTCTGAAGCCTACTTCCTTGTTCCAGCCTAAAATTTAGAATCCTGTCTGAAATACTTCTTTGTTCTAGCCTAAGATTTAGATTCCTGCCTGAAATTACTTCTTTGTTCTGGCCTAATGTCTGATTTCCGCTTGAAGTCTACTTCCTTGTCCTTGGCCAATGTCATATTCCTGCCAAGCAGCCCATTTTCTTGTCCTTGGCCTATGTCAGATTCTTGCCAAGCAGCCCCAAAGGCTCTCCACCTCTCTACCTTTTTATTTCATTAACAAGACTGAGCCTATCTTAGGTCATCCTGACAAGAATGCCTTCCCTTCCTGTCATGGGAATATGCATTATCAGAAGCAATGCATTTCTGTCTTAGGTTGGTAAGGCTCTGTGCAGAATTTTACCCGTCCTTGGCTTGCCAGCCTGTTAATTTAATAACTCTGTCTGGGGGACCATTTTCAGTTTCAAGCCATGTACTTTGGCTGCCAACATGTTTATGTTGTTAAAGAAAAGCTTTAACATGATGGGCAGGAGTAAAAGTATTCCCAGAACAAAAAGGGCTAGCAAGATCAAGCTATATATGCCATTTTTGAAGCTTGACCAAAATAGAAATACTGACCTCAGGCCATGGATAATTTTATCTGCAGTATTTGCTACATCAACACTCAGCAGCTGCTCACATTTTTAATACACTCCTTCTGTATTGCTGTGTACGTCTTGATTGACCTGGAGCTTTGACTGCTTGTGTTGCATGCCTACATAATAAATGAGCATTAAATCTTTTGAAAATTGGAAACTGACCAGATAAACAGGCAAGAAGCCAAATTTCCCAAATATACCCCAGAGCTAAGGACACACTGGCCTGGTGGTGTTTTGCTTTCCCTAGTTCCAGACCCTTTCCTTTCTCTCTTTTTCCAAGATGACACAGGTCAAGCTGTCAGTCTCCCCAAAGGCCCATGCCACTCAAGGGGCTGTCAGTGAAAAAAAGCAAATGTCTAAATGCAAAGGTCAAACTCAGCAAATGGCAACATGCTTGCAGCAAGCAGCTGAGGCACGCCTGGGCTCATTGTCCATATTTACTTCCTGCTTGGTGGAACTTTATAACCACAATAGTGTGGACTTGGCCCGGGCCCTCTATACTAGACACAAATGACTGATTCACACGTGTCCAAGAGGTGTCAGGAAAGACCATCATGGATGATATATGGTTCTCTAAATGCTTAGATATCCTTTGAAAGATGTCCCACAATGCTTCACAGAGATAACTTCCAATCTTCCCCAAAGACAAGGAACCTCCTATTCCCTTGGTCACCTATAGGATTTATGTCTAAGGGATGGGACCTCCTCCTTAGAGCCTCTCAGGGAGGACTTGGAGGAAGGACTGTCTCAGTGAGACACAGACCCACACTGTCAGACTTTGCATTGCTAGGACAGGCACACCATGCTTTCCTTCACATAATAATGCTAGCCAGTAAACAGTAGGTGACTTCAGGAGCCCTTTGTCTGTGTATCTTGTAAGATGCAATCCACACTCTGTTCTGGTTCTGAATGTTCACTGAGCAGGAAATAAACATGGGCAATGAGCACAGGTGGTACTCTCAGATGCTGTCCTAACTCACTTGCTTAACATGTCTATTAGCAATTTCTTCAGTAGGCAGACTGTAGTCTTCTCCCTGTTTAGCTTTCCTTCTCTGTTGCCTGCTCACTTTGTGTTCTTAGGTTGCTTCTTCCTCTCTGGCCTGTCTGCTTCTCACTGTGAAATTTTGTGTCTGTTTCTCTAGCCATCTTAAAAGACTAGAAGAAGAGAAAAGGAGGAGAGTAGGGAGGGGAGGGGAGGGGAAAGGACCAGAGAGGAGAGGGAAAGGACCAGAGAGGAGAGAAGAAGGGAATGTAAATTGAAGCAACATACTTTCAGACACCTCACACAGCATTCAGCTAGACTGTTACCCTCGCTAGCATCCCCAAATGACACCAAATAAAGATAGGTCACCTTTGAAAGACTCTAAGAAAGAGTAAGCACAGTCACTTTAGGAAAGCACCTATCTATCTATTCAGGAATATCAGGACACATTGCAGCCTAAATGCAAAATGATATCATCCATCCTATTGCTGATACCTGTTCTGTCATCTCCCAGATGGATCTCTGCAGAGACCAGTTCAATCAGGGATCCCCACTTTCATGGTGGGCTCCCTCAGGTGCAGTCCTGCCATGGTGATCCGGCCTCAGAAGTTCCAGTTTTATCAGCCACAGGGAATGATACCTTCCCCAACACCAATAATGGTGGAGATGGGGTCTAAATCTATTTCCACCGGGGAGCCTGCCCTGACCTGCATGAACAGAAGTAGCAAGACCAGGATCCACTCAGCAGGCAATTCCATCATTATGGAAGGCAAAGAAACGCCCATCAAGAGTGAACCACCACCCAAGCCGCCTGCATCTGCACCACCCTCCATCCTTGTGAAACCAGAAAATTCAAAAAATGGTATCGAAAAGGTAAGAATGGAGTAGCACTGGGAATGAGTGACACTGGGAATATGTGACACTGGGAATGAGTGATTGACACTTGGAATGAGTGACACTGGGAATGAATGATTGACACTGGAAATGAATGATTGACACTGGGAATGAGTGATTGACACTGGGAATGAGTGATTGACACTGAGTATGAGTGATTGACACTGAGAATGAGTGACACTGGGAATAAGTGACACTGGGAATGACTGAACTGGAAATAAGTGACACTGGGTATGACTGACACTGGGAATGACTGACACTGAGAATGACCGATATTGGGAATGACTGTCACTGGGTATAGAGTGACATTGAGAGCCTGACCCTTTAGCCTCCCAGCCTTGCACACCATGACACTGTCATATTGGTGGACATTGGCAACCACACTGGCAGCCTCCAATAAAATCCTCACACACAACACACTTCCATCCCACTAACAGAAAGCACACCTTCTCCTTGCTAGGCATCCCTTTATACATGCTTCTTTTGAGATCCAGAGACAGCCTGGAGAAACCGTGGCTCAATTTAAATTGCCACCCTGGTTAGGAGGCTCTGGCCAAAATGCTTCACTATTCTGAGGCTTTGTTTATTTAGCCATAACTTACTTATTTGCCTAATCCACAGAAAAAATAATATAAGGACTAGAGAGAAGACTTGGCAGTTAAGAGTACTTTCTGTTCTTATAGAGACCTGGATTAGGTCCCTAGTACCCTTATGGAGACTCATAATCACCCACTACTCCAGTTCCAAGAGATTTGATGCCCTCTTCTGACCTCTGCAAGCACACACATGGTGCACATACAGATGTGCAGACAAAGCACATATATAAAATAAAAATAAATCAAAATGATGTTAAGTAAATAATAATAATGACCATACATAGGCTTGGAGATGAGATTAAATGATGTAAGATACGTGTCGTACTGACACAGGGCTCGACACATACTTTTTCATCAGATGGCAGGAACAACTAGAACTCAGGAGAATTTAATCACATGGAAGTCACATCAAAGTCACATCAAATGATTATTATAACAGCTAACTTGACCTCTTTGGCATCCATCATCAGATCTGTTAACATCTGGACATTTTTCCTCTAGAAGGCATGGATCTTCCTAAGGTTCTCGAAGCAAGAGAGGTGATGAAAAGGAAAGAGTGACATTAAAGGAATCATGTGATGTTCATCACGTGCCTTCAGCTTATTGAGCATCACCGCATCCATCAATCATCCCCCACATCAGCACCTTCACCTCTATCACTACCATCCCACCATTACCCATTCCCTTCAAAATAGACAGGATGGTGTTCCCTCCTATTCGTTAAGCCTTTACTAAATACTAAAGATGCTAGCAGACACTGTGCACGGTACTCCATGTGTTCCATCTCATTAAACCCTGATAACAACCCTCTGAGGTAGATAGTATTTTCATCCTCATTTAGATGAGGAAACAGGCTTGGGGAGTTAGACAGTATTGCCTAAAGCCACACAGCTGACATCTGTATCCTATAAGAAAGCCCAGGCTTTCCTGCTAAGCTTTTAAGGAAATGCATTTGGAAAAGGTCGTGGTGACTGACAGAGGGGTTGGGAGGACTTCTTTCAGCTTCTTCCATGACCCAGATGTCCAGTACCCCAATCATCAGACACAGCTTACAAACTCTGAAGTCATTTAGCAAGTCCCAAGATCCCACAGGAAACAGAGAGAATCAGAAAGTATGGAGATGCTTAAAGACAAAAAATGATAGAATTTGATGGAACAAAGGGGCGATTCCCAGGCAGTAGCGCAGAAGAACACTTTATTAAGCCCTGGAATAGTGACTGGCTAAAAACAAACACCTGCAATTGCCAAGTATGACACATAACCACCTAGGAGGCACGAGAGGAAGCAAAGTGAGGTAGAGGCTAAAGCAAGCTGAAGACACAGTCTAATAAAAAGGGAGCAATTTCTCAGCCCAGCCCGGCATTGCCAGAATTGGCCCAGAGTTCCAGCTCTTAGATTCTTTCTGATGTTTGCATTTGGGTTTTCTTATTTTGGTTTTGAGGCAGATTTTTCACTATATAGTTCAAGCTGGCCTCAAACTGAGAAGTCCCCTACTTCAGCCTCCAAATGCCTGTGCTACCTACCACACCTAGATCAGAATCTTCCATCTTTTAAAGAGACACAAGGAATGCTGGTCTGCATATTCATCTTAATGTGTGGGGAAGTCAGTCAACATTCGGAAGGCTACATGGCAACAGCAGGTGTCTAGGAACTAGGTCTTTGGTGAGCATTTCTCAGGTAATTATGAGACTCTCCAAGTGGGGTGATTAGTATAGCCCATGAGGAAGAGCCAGGCCTTGACATAGACCTTAAGGAAAAACAAAGGGGAGAGGGAAAAGGTGAACATGTATTTCCAGTTGGGAAGTTTGGGTTTGTTCACTCTCAGATCAACAGCACCTGACAGGGTCATGACAACATGTGTAGTAGACACAAGTACTTGCTGAATGAATTCCATATCAATGAGTTGTTTTGAATGGAGACAACTGTAAAGAGACCACATAAATCCTATCATCAAAGGGTTGAGGACGGAACACGTATCTTACCCATGGTCCTTTGCTCTTCTTTCTATTTTACAGCAAGTCAAAACCGTGAGATTTCAGAATTACAGCCCTCCGCCCACCAAACACTCTGCCTCCAGTCCCACCTCTGGAAAGCATGAACAGCCAGCCACCTTGAAGGGGTCCCAGCCCGAAGCAGTCTCCTCAGGAGGAGAGATGACCATTCTATTTGCCCACCGAAGTGGCTGTCACTCTGGGCAACAGACAGACCTTCGGAGAAAGTCAGCCTTTGGCAAGACCATGCCCATAGTGTCCACTGCTTCAGCCACACAGACCTTATTTCCCAGCAAATGATTCTTCAGGTGGCTTTTCTTAGACACAAAAGAGGTGAATTGCATATAAATACAGTCTGCCTCTACTACAGACAGCCTACTGTTCTTTGAAGGTTGAGTCTCCTTAATGTTCCTTTTAACCTGCAGTAATGGGAAGGCAGGAATTCCAGGTTGGCCTTCTCCTTTCTTTTTAGCCTTGGCTGTCCTGGATCACTCTATAGACCAGGCTGTCCTTGAACTCAGAGATCTGCCTGTCTCTGCCTCTACCCCCACCCCCACCCCCGCCCCCACCCCTGCCTCCCTAGTGCTGGGATTAAAAGCATGCAGCACTACCAAACAGTGTGTTTCTAAACTTAGTGGTTAAATACAGCAAAGCCCACTGCTTAAGCCAAAGAATGAGGAAAGTGTCAAAACCTGTGCCTCCAGGATTCAGGGTTTGGCCTCTCTTCCTATGTGCTCAATATAAAACATCTTTGTAGCCTAAAAAAACAGCCAGTGTGTGGCAGTTCTTCTCATCACACTAGAACATTCTCTGCCATCTGCTGAGGCCATATCTTCTTCACTCCACAGAGTCACAACTCCAGATGCAAAGGGAGAATTTGGGGGAATGGCATGAGATGGACATTTTGAACATTCTGAGAACCCACTGAAACTGAAGAGAGTGACTTTCTGAGTTTGCTGCCCCCAAGGCCAGAGAGTCTAATGATGACTACCAAATGCCCAAAGATCATCATGCATTAAGCTTCTTGGCCTGATTCTTCCCATATATTTCTACACAGTAGATAAGCAGGGAGCATGGATAGACAGATAAGAGATAGTTGTGGTATTATAGACTTTTCACCCTTCCTCTTAAAGTGTGCTTGAAGGGACCTTGAATGGGCAGTGGGATTAGATCTCTATTCTGTATCCCAGAATTTTTGTTCTCCATGGTTCCTAATCATATAGAACAGGGAACTAGTTTCCTTCATAGGGCAATGAGGGAGGGCAGAAAGGGGTGCTTCTTGGCGAGCCGTTAGCAAAGGAAGTGGACAGAGAAGGCTGGAGAAGAAAGGGAGATAGGAGGAAGAGAGGACAAATCATGCATGAAAGAAATATAGACGAGAAGGGGTGGGAAGGAGGGAAGAGTGAAATTCTCAGGGAAGAGTATAAACCAGTCTGGTAGAAGCAATGTTTACACTGGCAACAGGTGGGAAAGGACCAGAGTCTGCCGTGGAGAAAAGGTCAAAACTAGATGACTCCATCCAGATGGGCTAGAAGGAGCAGGTCCAGCGAGGAGCCTTTTGGGAACAGGGTGGGAGGTAGCTCTTCGAGCCAGGGCCACGATCTAAGACAGCCCATTAGTTCTCATTAAATGTAATTGTTGTGACTTAGCATTCATCGAATGTCCATCAATGTGGACACTTTGACGCATAAATGCCATTTGCTGCTGAGGCTGGGTGCTACGTTGAAAAAAAAAAAAAGACAGGTCTAATTAGACATTTCCTACAGACAGTTCTTTCAGGTCTCTGGATTGTGAACATGCATCTTTACCCACCCACACACTTGGCAAACTGAATTATCTGTAGGCTTTTCCAGACATTAATAGAATAAAACAAAACCATAATCCTGCCAATGAATACGACACATGTGCCAGAGTTTTGAAAGCGATGGAGTCCACAGTAGCATGCTGTTCCTGCACTTCTGTGAGATGCGTATGTCATGAAATCAGCATGCTCAACTCTGCCTTCTTGAACTCAGGACAGCCATTCAGATGGAGAAGTAGGATACCCACAAGGACAGAAAGACACTGTGATCTGACCAAGTATGAGTACCTATGCCTCACCTTTACCCCAGAAAAGCATTCTCATTAAGTATAGCAAGCCACGCTGTACCCAGCATGGCAGACACACAGCATAATGAGCCAACTGAATGTTTAGCCCATTCTTCAATGACAGTAGGTCCAGTTATTTTTTTTTAATGTTTGTGGCTATCGAGCAGGTTGTTTAAAGGACAACAGAGGGACATGCCTATGAAATGCAAATGAATATGGAACATGAGACAAAATTTTCGCTGTACATTATCTCTACAGGATAACTTCCCTAAGAAATGAGCATAGTTCCAAGGACTGCCACCTCCATGGCACCAAACCTTTCATCCATTCCCAGAGCCAAATGCTTCCCAGAGCATCCTGTATCTTGTAGAGCTTTGTGAGTGCTTAAACACAATGGGCTGGTATTTCTAAGTAAAAGTTGATTTCATGAGAACCTTCCATTCCTTTATTCCGCTAACATGTGTCTGACATTCACCTCTGTGCTAGCTAGACACAGCAGCGAAAGCCGTACATTCATCCTTTGGTGCACTTCCTGCAAAACTTTGTAGGGCAACTATAACTATTCCATTATAGAGCCAAGGAAATGGAAGCTTGAAAACTGGCTACAAACTGGCTCAGGCAAGGATGGGAACCCAGATTACCTAATAACATAGCCTGCCTGAGAACTGTAGTGTATGAATCCTGAAGATCTCCCTTGACTCCAGAACAGTAAATGAGTCCCAATTGCCAGAAGGCAACATAGAGCAATTTTGGCTCCAATTGCAGAGAAGGCCAGCAGGCTCTGCCTGACAGTCCAGGTCTTCATTTATCACTTTCTGGAAAGGCTATCTTATTCAACCAGAAAGGTATCCCTTTGCATAAATAGGGTAACAGTGCCAGCCTCACTGGACAATAAAAAAAAAACCCTTAATGCTTAATGAACACCTACAAATGCTAGACTTAGTTGTTTTGTTTTGCTTTGCTTTGCTTTGCTTTGCTTTGCTTTGCTTTGCTTTGCTTTGCTTTGCTTTGCTTTGCTTTGCTTTGCTTTGCTTTGTTTTGTTTTGTTTAGCTGGACATGGTGGCCTTTAATCCCAGTACTTGGGGAGGCAGAGACAGGAGGATCTCTATATAGATCTCTAGGTTGGTTCAAGACTAACCTAGCCTATATAACAAGTTCCAGGAAAACCAAGGCTACATAGTGACACCCTATCTCAAAACAAAACAAGAACTTAAAATCTCAAATGGGAATTTTTAAACCAAAAGTCTGCCCAGTACTGTAGCATTAAAAGAAAATCCACACAGCCTGGTCTCTGAGGTCAGAACACAATCTTGAGTCCTGAAGGAAAAGCAAGAGTCAGAAAGAAAGAGCAATGAGAAACGGGCTTCCAAATAAATGGAAAGCTTCGGGAATTGGCCTTAAATGTAACAATCAACCCAAGTCCCACTGACAAATCTATTCCTCAATAGAACATCCCAGGAACCCAACACTCCAAGTCTGAAGTAAAAATGCTCACCTGTTACACGAGAATTTCCCAGCTAAGACTCACAGGCCCTGGAAGGTGTCCCATTGCTTCAGGCTCAGACCCTAGCACTAAAGGGATTAATGGTAGGATTTGTTTAGAGGAAAAGGGAGGACAGCTAAGAGACAGTGAGCCACAACCACCGGAGTACCACACTGAGAAAAGGAGCTAAGCATCAAGATCCTCCATCAGAGCCCATCACCTTTTCTTACGTGGGCTCACCCTCATCCCCACCCTTCACCCATCTCCAAGACAGGGCTCTAGGAGCAGAAGAACTTGAAGTAGTGTCAACTTTGTGAGTCAAGAAACAGACCCGATGACTCTGAGTCTCAACATCTCTTGAAAAGTCAGAATGTCCATCCACACCAGGTCTACTAACTGGTACTTTGGCAGCTTAAAATAGCTGGGCCAGGATCTAGGTGGCTTCAATAAAATAGCCAGGGATCTGTCAGCTATTCAATCCCACAGGCCCTCTCCACCCATGCACATGATCCATGCTTGCTTTAGGCACAGTTCCCCTGGGACTTCATCTCTTAAGTCATAAATCCCTCCAAAGTTCAAGCTAAATTACTGAAGATTAGTTGACCTGAGATTCTCAAGTCTAGTATAGTGGTCTTAATCTGGAACCTTGGGAGTCATATTTGGCGGTCTTTAGATGAAAAGCAGACACTTTTAAGTTTTTAACAAGCTCCTTTGAGTGGCTCAGAAGCACATAAAGCAGGAGGATTTCATCTCCCTCTGTCAGGGGCAGAGCAGGAATGACATTCAACAGAAGCATGGCCACATTAGCTCTTACGCTATTGAAATAGCTCTGTACTAATAAGTGACTTACAGACACTCAAAGCTTTCTGCAGCTTTGCCACATCCCACACCCAGATCTTACCCCAAATCCTCTCCTCCACTCCATCACCCAGCAGCTAGCTAAATATATAGAGATCTCCACCAAAAAGCCCTTCTTACTTCTGATTGGCTACTACCTATGTCTGGTTATTGAAAGTCTGACTGTTGCCCTATGATACAGAACAGGGCCAATGAGGTCACTCACAAGCAGAGAACACGGCCAGAAAGCCCTGGATTCTTCCCAAACATATCCTGGCTCAGGAAAGGAGCTGACTGAGTGAAGATGACCTCTGCCCCTGATCCTGCCTCTTCCAGCTAACATTTCCTTCCACAGACATAAACAATGCTTGGGTGCTTTCCAGTTCCTGTTCACACATGGTATTGACAGGTGTAGAAATTATTTGTCTCAAAGAGCTCACCAGGCATCTACATGTATCCCTTCAACCCTGATGGTCACAGGTCTGCCACATACCTCTGAACTCCTTCCCTGGGAAATTAGAAGCTGGGACAAGAATAATAGTAAATATACCCTCACAGCTCCCCCGCCCACTCCAAGACCCTACAGATGCTTCCCTTGTTTATGCCTTGGAAGGAAAGACTCCAGTCTTCCCTTTTGTTGAGAGAAGAGAATATTCACAGATCCAGCAGCTTCTGGAGTGACTATGAAAGACAGCTGCTTAGGATGTTTAGGAGGAAGTACCGGACCTTCGAGCTGAAGATTCTTGCTGCAGGTTGGTGTCATTGGGAATAAATCACACAAGGACATTTTGCTTAAAATAGAGCAATCGTAAATGATCAAGCTGTCTGCCAGAGTTATGTCCTAGACCAGAGCAGAAACAAATGTTCCCAGGAGGCCCTCAGTCCACTGATCTACACTTTGACAAATAGAAAACAGCAGAGGTGGGATTCAGGGTATTCCTTCAAATCAAATGCCAGGAAAGTGAGAGCTGGAAACAGTATGGCAGACATCGAGGGTATCTATCGGTCATTTTGGAGCAGGCTTTTGGAAAAGTGGTAGGGACACACTAGTTAACAGGAGGCTAAAATACAAATGGCCCTCGTGGTGTGGGATTTCTTGATGTTTCTAGATTGGAGGCTTCTCTTGTTATTTCCCCTTTTAATTATTAAATGTTACATATATATGAAATATACTTCAACAGTGTAATGATAATATAAGATCATAAAACAACCCATATCTAGCACACAGCTTTTTAAATAATTGCCAATACTATTGAGGTCCCACTATGTGCCTCTCCCCTACTCTATCGCTCCCGACCACAGTCCTAAAAGTTCATGCTCCTATTTGCCTAGTAATGTTCCTGCACGTGGGCTCTGAAGAATTTCCAGCTCTCTCTGGAAAGAGGCTCAGTAAACAGTCACGTGACCACTGCAGCACCATGCTGTAAACATTCTGAGGATTTGCAACCCCATCTGGCTCCTGCCACTGGGGTTCCAGGGCTTTGATTTGCTACTGGGAACAGATGAACTGACATGTCTAGTTTTGACATGATGCTGGATATGGCGATTTTTCAAGGACTCTTCCAAGAACAGCTGTTTGTTGCTTCTAAGTTGAGACCATGCCCAGAGTGTTTGAGAATGGGATTTTTTTTGGCACCTCCTTCCTGAGCCTTTGCCAAGCACCTCTCAATAGCCAACTATGAAAACCAAAATACCTTGTTGGAATCTGAAACTAAAAGTGTCTTGGTGGTGGTGCTGCTGAGATGAGGCAGATAACGTCAGACGATGCTGCTGAGTTCCATGATGATGGTGACGATGATGGATCCCCATAAGAACCCTGTGAAGCATGCGGAGAACATCTACTTTGGTCCCAACCTGCAGATCAGAACACTGAGACTCAGAATGATGTGATTCCTTGTGTAAGGTCACAAAATCAGTAGGATGTGGAATAGAAATTAAAAAACAAAAAACCAAGCGAACAAAAATAGCATCTAATGAGGGAAGTTGATGACGTGCCAAGGGCTTTATGTGTTTCACACATTCCCTTTAAACCTACCCTACCTGATGAGAGGTTTCTCTACACCATTGTAGAGAAAGGAATTAAGGCTTAGAGCTCAAGTGAACTTGTTCAAGGCCACAATAACCATAATCCATAACTCTAACCCCAAACCTCAGTCTTAAATCTCAGCCTCCCTTTTCTTCAATGGCAGCTATAAGCATACTTCTAATATGATTGAGGTTGGAAAGGAGAGACCAAGGATCAGCGTGGCTGAGATCATGGGAATCAGGTTAGAGGGTACATCTCAGCATGTCAAGCCTTCCCAGAAAGAAAAAAAAAAAAAAGGTCTTGTCCATGAAGCAGGAATGAGGTGCAGCAGTGGTGGGATACCAGTGAGCACTAGCTGCCTTCTCTAAGGAGTCTGGGCTGGAAGAAAGTCAACTGAGAGAGCTCTGCACAGAGAAATCCTGAAAACAAAGATCCACCTTCTGTCAGAGCAGCTAACCACGAAGCAGACCCGACATCAAAGCACAAGGGTCATTTTGCATTCCCCAAATCATCCTGCCCCTGATAGTATTCTGGTTTTGCCTGTCCTTGCGCTAAACAACATAAAGCAGATTCCCAGAACAGGGGAGATAAGATTTCCAAAGTAATCCTATTTTCATCTCTGGGAACAAGATGGTTCACGGAGGTGGCGTCTTCCAGTGTTCTGTGCTGGTGTTTATACAAAGTTCAAAGGCAGCTCCCACAGATGCAAGCTGATTATGCAAACAGGGTCACTGCTGACGGACAAGAGCTGCTGCGTGCTAAGGACAGAGAGGCTGTCAGCCAGGACTCAGAGAGAAAGCAAGGGGCATTTGCAGAGGCTTCTTTTTGCAGAGTGTGCGGTTTGTGTGGACACCTTGGAACAGAGCTAGCTTGATGGATGGACTTAATGGGGGCCACTGTGACGTCGGGGCTCGACTGCCACAGATCGCTCGAGAGCTGCAAGCCAGAGGCGTTCTAAGGGTCTTCCCACGAATATAAAGACTCCTGGACCACATGAGGGGATTGTCAGAGCTATTTATTGGCATTCAGGAGACCTGCACAAATAAGCACACAGGAAGCCTAAGGAGACAGGTATAAAATTCAAGTGTAGAGTGCTGTCCTTGAATGGCCTGGTGGGGATTAAGTAAAGTAATGGGCCTAATGTCATTAGCACTGTGCCCAGCACACAGAAAGCACTCTGTAATGCTGTCATTATTATCCGCATGCACTCTCTCATCTAATCCTCAGAACCATCCCATGAGTTAAGCACCACGCTCCCTCTTCACAGATCAAACAACTGAAGGGGATAAACTATTCGTTCATCTAAGGCCACGGTTAGGAAGCAGCAGGCGACCTTGTTTTACCTCTCAGATAAGCTTGCTGTAATAAATAGGACAGTTATCCTGAAATGAGTTTTACGCCATCGCCCTCACCAGTCTTTTCCAGTTATCTCTTGCCGGTCACCACCTCATCTGATGGAGCGTTAATGTTTAGGGCAGCTGTCTGTAGCCTCAAATACAGCTAGTAGTTTCACTGGTGTTATGTGCCCTAGGGACTTGCAGCTTTATAGGGTTGACAAGACTTATGAAATGTCCATTCTGATCTGCAAGCATCCAGGACAAGCATCCAGCTGGCTGATGATTTTAATAGCAACTCTTCCTCTTTGGTGCCAAGTAACAGAAATCAAATGTCTCTGGCACACTGCATCGCTCAGAAAATGCATGCGCTCATAGTTAACCATGCCGGGGATACCATCGTAGCCTATGGGATCTGGACAAAAGTTGTTATCATCCTAATCCCACTTGGAGCCAGAACACATGCTTCCTAGGTAAACACTAATGTTATTTCCACCACTCATTCTTCATTTAACCATACTAACTGAACACCTAGTATGTGTCTGGACACCTCAGTGTACAAGTCAGGCTAGCTTTCCACATCCATGAAGGGAGAGAGAAAACAGTGAACACACACAACAGAGGTCAATAAGGAAGCAGAGAGATGGGGCAGGGGATGGCTGAGAGACATAAGTGACATTGCCAGGGATGTCCCCAAGAAGGTGACATCTTAATTGAAATGTGAAGGTGAAGACGGAATCAGACATGCAGCATGAAGAGAAGAGGAGTAGCTCACAGGAGGCTCCCCGGCTGGGTTCCACCAACCATCTGCAAACACCTTTGAGCATACAATAGTGATTTCTATCTTTCTTTTCTTTGAGACAGGGTCTCTCTATGTAGCTCAGGATGTCCTAGAACTCTCTGCATAGACTAGGCTGGCCTAGAACTCACAGAGATCTGCCTGACTCTCCCTGCTGAGTGCTGGGATTAAAGGCGTGCACCACCACCTCCTGGCTTCAGTAACTATACCTTGAAAGAACAGTGGGCAAGGAGATGACTCTCTTCCCTGACCAAAGAGGCCTTTGTAGGAAAGATGGACTATAGAGATGCTCTTGAGTTACCATGGCAACATTAAAGTTGTTTCCATTTTCTTGGCCCCCACCTCCACCAGACTCTAGTCTCTACATCTAAAAACAAGGGGCGTGGCTTGGGCATCAGAATTTCAGAACTTCCAGGTCTTAGATGCTCATTTCCCAAAGGAGTCTACTCTCCAGGCTCTCTTTAAGGAAATGGCTGCACAACTCTATTTGAGGCTCAAAAACTGCAAGATGGTGATTTAGAATTAGGCAGACAGGCTTGAAGTGTCTTCGCTTTCATCAAGATAAATTACTAATGTTCCACACCTACCAGTGCACTCAGAAAATACCAGTGATGAGTCTCTGCCCTCCCTTGTCCTTCTTCTGTTCTCCCTCCTCCTCTTCCTCCTCCTCCTCCTCTCCCTCCTCCTCCTCTTCCTCTTCCTTCCCCTCTCCTCCTCCTCTTCCTCCTCTTCCTCCTCCTTCTCCTCTTCCTCCTCCTTCTCTTCCTCCTCCTTCTCTTCCTCCTCCTTCTCTTCCTCTTCCTTCTCTTCCTCCTTCTCCTCTTCCTCCTCCTCCTCTTCCTACTCTTCCTCCTCCTTCTCCTTTTCCTCCTCTTCCTCCTTCTCCTTTCCCTCCTCCTCCTCCTCTTCTTCCTCATCCTCCCTCTTTTTCTCCTCCTTCTCCTCCTTCTCCTTCTTTTTCTCCTCCTGCTCCTCCTTTTTCTCTTCCTCCTCCTGCTTCTCCTCCTGCTCCTCCTTCTTTTCCTCCCCTTCCTCCTCCTCCTTTTCCTCCTCTTCTTCATCTTCCTCCTCTTCTTCCTCCTCCTCCTCTCTTTCCCCAGGTTCTCTGACATTACACATAATAGCCCAGGCTGTAGAGTTGGAAAACCTGGATTGTATACAAAGTATGACTTGCTGTGTGACTTTGGTTAGTCACTTTACCTCTCTGACAATTCTCTCATCAATGTAATGGGATTAATAATACAGGACACATATACACATACACATACATATACAAGAGAGCGAGAGATACCTAGCTGTTATTATCTCTGTTTTATAAACTAAAATGTGTGATTTTTAAGAACTCTAGGGCCGGGCAGTGGTGGCACACGCCTTTAATCCTAGCACTTGGGAGGCAGAGACAGGTGGATTTCTGAGTTCAAGGCCAGCCTGGTCTACAGAGTGAGTTCCAGGACAGCCAGGGCTACATAGACAAACCCTGCCTCGAAAAACCAAAAAAAAAAAAAAAAAAAAAAAAAAAAGAACTCTAGAAAGGTAACACAGGGAGTTTTCTTTTTAATGGTGAAAAGGTCTCTGGTTATATGCATAACAAGGAGCCACCACATAGTGGCCTGACTCCACGTATCAGATTTGACATCCTTTAATCAAGAAGCAAGATCATGATGAATAGCCTTCAATGAACATCTTACTTGTAATGTCCCTGCTTTGGGCCAGTCTTCTGTGTGCTTTACTTGTATTGACTCTGTAAACTTCTCCCCCACAGCTAAGAACTATCACAATCTCCATGTTACCAATAGTGAATCTTAGGCCAACAGAGATTAATATCCACAGGGTCACAGGCTGGTGACTGATGAAGTTTGAGGGAAATAATAAAGCAATGTGAATCCAGTGTGTGGCTGCTAACTGCTCACCACCTCATCTCAGTGCTCCTGAGCACCCAGAAAGAAAAGAACTCCTGCTTGCCTAGTCCTGAGAGCCCCGGCCTGTAGCACTAACAAGGGCAGCTTTTGCAGTCCTTCCTGGTTCTAGCCTAGGAACATGCACATCGCCTATATTAATGGGGTTTTCAGGAACCTATTAAAACGTCAATAGCTCTCAGCATCAGAATTCTTTCTACATCACTTGGTACAACCTAGAATATCAGATTAATGTGGCAGTGGCCTTCCTTTGACAGTCCCTCTTGATGGTTTCCTAGGCCTTGCACTAACTCTCGGAAGCACTACATCACAATCAATGTCGTTAAAAAGGCAAACAAACTAACACGGTTTTCATGGGATGCACACCCTAATCTCAAATAACCTTGCCTTCCCTCTCAGAGGGACATTCTTCCCTCGGATAACACCAGGAGTGATGTGCAGATTATAGTGGACATTTTCTGGCTTGAGAGCAAGCTGGCCCTACCCTGTCAAAAGCCCAGCATGGGTGCAGGGACCAACCAACCACCTTAGAGGGAGAATATAACTGAGACAAACCGAGTTCTTCTAGAAGAGCTAAACTTTGCCTGGCGTGGTGGCATAAAGCCTTTAGTCTCAGCACTCATGAGGCAGAGACAGGCTGATCTTTGTGAGTTCAAGGCCAACCTGGTCTACAGAGAGAGTTGCAGGATAGCCAGGGCTACACAGAGAAATTCTGTCTCAAAACAAAACAACAAAAATGAAGGAGACAAGGGGAGAGAGAGGGAAAGAGAATGTAACACCGGCCTCAGAGAGGGGGAGGGAGAGGGAGGGGGGAGGGAGAGGGAGGGAGGGAAGGAGGGAGGGAGG
>NW_021604719.1:39335-75625 GCF_004785775.1 Grammomys surdaster
GAGGGAAGGAGGGAGGGAGGGAGGGAGGGAGGGAGAGAGAGAGAGAGAGAGAGAGAGAGAGAGAGAGAGAGAGAGAGAGAGAGAGAGAACATCTGCCTGTGGTCTGTAGTGAAGACAGCCCCTGTGTGACTCAGTGACAGTGGTACAGAATTCAGCTGGGGATGCTCAGACTTTATTTTCACACCTGCTTCTTCTGCAGAATGTGAAGCAGCCACCTGGCATATCTGGTGCTCTGGTCGCCCTTGTGCTGAGTGGAGATGTTTGCTGATGAGTAAGGGCTCTATTGAGCATGCTCAGTGAGAACTCCAAGCCACTTGGCTTTGAACCAGATGGCCGTTTGGAGCTTGGGCTGCCCTCGTCTCTCCAGTTTCTGGAACCACAGATTACAGTTCTCTAGAGAGAAAGGATTTGGGTAAGAATCCCAAATTTAAGTGTGGTAAGCCCACAAACTTGGCTTTCAACATCTGTCCTTGCTACATCTTCCAAAATTAAGCCAAACTAGTCCATTACATCAACGTGAGTCCCTGATAAGAAGTCAAGCTTAGGAAAAAGTAGACAGGGATGTGGAAAACAACTTTCTGCTTTGCTGGTTTTTCGTGGAAACTTGTGACAAATCAAGGCTGGGTGTATGAGAACAGAAGTCTTAGGAGTTGTCAGACTGTTTTTGCAGTTCTATCCCTTCCTCCTTCAGCATGGTGAGTTTAGAGTTCGTTTGCCCTATCATGCTTGCTTTATTTTGTTTTTCAATTGTCCTGTTTTCCTTTGTTCCATGTCCTGGCAACAGTCCTAGGTATCAGCTGATTTCTACTGTGCCCATTCAGGCCACTTGCCCTCTCTGTGTAAGAGGACGGCAGAGGGGCATGGTGGCACTCTTTTCCTAAGGAAACGTCTCAAAAGACCAGGCAGCAAGGGAATTGCTGAGAAGACCTCAGTTGGTTACACGAGGATGGCTAAGATGCAGGTCGGGTTTAGTATTCAAAATGAAACGCTTGAGGCCTCAGGAAAATTCTAGGAGCTCATGAATTTTAACATATTTCCAAAATAATTTCAGGCTTACATAAATGTTTTCTAAAAATGTACAAAATATTTCCATGTGCCCTGCCAGTAGGTTTCCCAAACATTAACATTTTACTGTGCTGGTTTTGATTCTGTTTTTTTTTTTTTCTTTCCCATGAACCATTGGAGAGGAGGCTAGGAACACATGGTAAGTTGGTAAGTTGTGGTTGAGCATTTCAGAGTTCATTTCCCAGAGACAAGGGTATGCTCACACACAACCTCAACTCAGCTGGGGAAATCGGAACGTGGACCTCACATAGCACTATTAACTAGTCTGCAGATCTTATTCAGTTGGCGTGCTAGGTTTCTTTCCCAATTGTCCTATTTTTCTTTATAGAAATTTTTTTTTTTACAAAACTCTTGTCTCGGATCCCTTCCAGATCCACGTATAGAGGACGACTGTCATAGCTCTACAGTGTCTTTCAATCTGTTACAGCTCAAGATTATCTTGGTATTTTGAAAAATATCATTTCTTTTATAGGATGTCTCTCATTTGGGATTTTTCTTTTATGTCCTCAACATTAGACACAATATGAACAGCAACAGGCTATTTCAACGGATCAAATGGGATCTCTATATCTGTGCTAATATAAAGGAAAAAATGCTTTGCTATAAAATATGTGTGCTAAGTGCGGAGAAACTAGTGGAATTAAGACACACGGCCTCCTGGCAGCCACTACAGTGATAGTTGGTTCAGACAGGAACCATCAATGGATGTTAGCTTTAGTTGGGTGACAGCTTGAAGAAGCAGGGAACATCTCCTCACAAGATGTTTATCAATCACAAAGGAGGAGACAAAAACTTTATAGTTCAGGGATCAAAAGGTCCATCAGTATCACCAGCACTGGGGAAACATAAGCTTAAGCACCTTCTGATAACACAGACAGACATATCCTTTCTTCTGCAAGAAGAAAACACCATTCCCATCCCAGAGTGCTTGCGTTTTAAAGAACCGAGGTTCTTCCTGGCTGCATCCCTGCCCTAATAGAGTCTGCAATCTTTTTTTCACCTTCACAGAAGACTTGGCAATCAGCTCAAGGGAAGCTAAGGACACTTAGGATGCTGAAGGAAGCAAATGCCCTGCTAGACAGAAGAGAGCCGGTGAAAGTGTGTAGGCCATGTGACATTCTCTGAATGTCAGGGATGGCACCAGAAAACAAGAGTCCGGGCTCCAAGACAGGGAGACATCTGTCTTTAGCCCCTAGTGTGTAGTGTGCCAGAAGGGAAGAAAGCAAGCAGGTCACATGAGGCTGTAGGTTGCACAGCCCATTCCTCCTGTTTTGAAAGGCATACTCGACCTGGTTGATTATCAATGCTTGGCACCTCACCAACAAATGATAAACCCTCCTCCTATGCCTTCCAGCCCTGTGTCTGCCTGTCTCTCCAGCTCATCACTGTAGGCGATGCAGGGGTTGACATGATATTCGTTTCTCAGGGTCGATCCAGAGAGCTTGCCACTCATACACACTGTCCTCTAGGCTTTACCCCACCCATGACTCCCTACCTTGAAGCCAGCATGTTAACCACTCCATCTTTTCCTGTGATACCTTCTGACTCAGAGAATGTCTGTTAGGAGAGTGCTTTGTAAACCTTTTCTACTTGAAACCTCTTTGCTTGAGAAATTTTTGTGCGGTTTCAGGTTAAATAAGTAAATAAAAGAAGTATGAATCAGACACTGATAATAAATCACTAAGAAATGTATTTTAGCTCCATATCCAAATCCAACCAGAAGAGACCTGGTCTTCCAGGAGTGCTGATACACTTGTGAGCACAAGTGAGACCATCACTTCTGCTCAGATTCCTGGCCCAAGAAAGACCTACTCAGAGCCCTCAGGACACAAGAACCAAGGAACAACCAGGGACATGATCCTTCCAGTTTCTGTCTGCGCCCCAGAGCTGACCCTGTGCCACAGCTCTCCATACTCAAATCCCTCCTAGAAAGAACTGGTCTCCCAGGAGGCTTACAGGCTTACAGGAGGGACAACCCACAGTCAGAGTCAGCAAGACCAGCTAACACCAGAGATAACCAGATTTCGAGTGGCAAGGGCAAGAACATAAGTAACATAAACCAAGGCTACATGGCATCATCAGAACCCAATTCTCCAACCACAGCGAGCCCTGGATACCCCAACGCACCAGAAAAGCCAGACTCAGATTTAAAATCACATTTCATGGTGGTGATAGAGGACTTTAAGAAGGACATAAATAACTCCCTTAAAGAAATACAAAAGAACACAGGTAAACAGGTAGAAGCCCTTTAAGAAAAAAACACAAAAATCCCTTTCAAAATTACAAGAAAACACAACCAAACAGGTGAAGGAATTGAACAAAGAGAGACAACCCTGGAGACAAAAAACCTAGGAAAGAGATCAGGAGCCATAGATGCAAGCATCACCAACAGAATACAAGAGATAGAAGAGAGAATCTCAGGTGCAGAAGATACCATAGAAAACATTGACATAACAGTCAAAGAAAATGCAAAATGCAAAAAGCTCCTAACCCAAAATATCCAGGAAATCCAGGACACAATGACAAGATGAAACCTAAGGATAATAGGTATAGAAGAGACCCAAGACTCCCAATTTAAAGGGCCAGTAAATATCATCAACAAAATTGTAAAAAACTTCCCTAACCTAAAGAAAGAGATGCCTATAAACATACAAGAAGCATACAGAACTCCAAATAGATTGGACCAGAAAAGAAATTCCTCCTGTCACATAATAGTCAAAATATCAAATGCACAAAGCAAAGAAAGGGAAGCAGTAAGGGAAGGTCAAGTAACATATAAAGGCAGACCTATCAGAATTACACCAGACTTCTCACCGAACTATGAAAGCTAGAAGATCCTAGGCAGATGTCATACAGACCCTAAGAGAACACAGCCACCCACCCACCCATCTCCAAAATTTTAAATTAGACATGCTCCTCTCTAAAGGAAATACAGGGACAAAAAGTAAAGCAGAGACTGAAGGAAAGGCCATCCAGAGATTGCCCCACCTGGGGATCCATCCCACATGCAGACACCAAACCCAGATACTATTGCAAATGCCAAGAAGTGCTTGCTGACAGGAGCCTGATACAGCTGTCTTCTGAGAGGCTCTGCCAGATCCTGACCAATACAGATGCAGATGCTCACAGCCAACCAACAGACTAAGCACAGGGACCCCAATGAAGGAGTTAGGGGAAGAACTGGAGGAGCTGAAAAGGCCTTATTTGGCATCAATGGGTGGGGAGGCCCTTGGTCCTGTGAAGGCTTGATGCCCCAGTGTAGAGGAATGCTAGGGCAGTGAGGTGGGAGTGGGTGGGTGGGTGAGTGAGCACCCTCATAGAAGCAGGGTAAGGGGGGATGAGATGGGGGTTTGCAGAGGGAAAATCAGAAAAGGGAATAACATTTGAAATGTAAATAAATAAAATATCCAAGTAAAAGAAAGTATGGTCAATAATTTTTGTTAAAAGTAAAACCAAACCAAACTAATCTCTGTCTACTAGACTGACTAAAAGCTACTCTTTATTAGGTTCTTTGAATGATTAGAATATTCCCAGTCATGAATAAAAGTTGTAACTATAAAAAAAATGTATTTTAAAAGTTAGTTGGTATACATATAATTTTATTAAAAGCTAAAGCAAATTTGCATACTAATTAGATGGATGTGTTCTTTGGTTGCTACATAAAGATTTGTATTTTACCAGGCATAGTGGCACATGGCTGTAATTCCAGAACCTGGGAAGTGAAAGGACTTGGATCATCAGGAATTCATGGCCATGCTCAGCTATAGTGAGTTCAAGGCCAGTCTGGGATACATGAAACCCTGTCTTCAAAACAACACAAAACAAAAAGTAATTAATTTAGTATAAGAATTTGATATTGGATGACATAAAGTATCTTTACTGTTTTCCAAGTTGATCCATATTCTGATTTTATGATCATCAATACTGAGTGTTGCTTTGCAAAAATACAAGTACACAATGACAGAACTATGTGTCACTTCATCAACTGTTAGAAATGTTGTCTAATCCCAAACCAAAATTAATAATTTTTATGAAACTATCAGCAGCACACAGAGCAATTTTTATTAAACTATTTTATTTATTTATATTCTAAAAGTTGTTCCCCTTCCTGGTTCCCCCTCCTTTAGTTCTTCACCCCATCTCCACCCGCCCACCTACCCCCATCTCACCCCCACCAGTATCCCTCTTCCTTGGAGCATCAAGTTTCCACAGAATTAAGCGCATCCTCTCCCACTGAGGCCAGACAAGGCAGTCTCTGAGAGCTCTGAGGAGCCCAAGTTACTTGGCACTGTTGTTCTTCCTGTGGGATTGCAATCCCCTTCAGATCCTTCAGTCCTTCCTCGACCTCTTCCATATGAGTCTCCAACCTCAGTCCAATGGTTGGCTGTAAGTATCTGCTTTTGTCTCAGTCAGTTACTGGTAGAGCCTCTCAGAGGACAGCCATGCCAAGCTTCTGTCTGCATGGACAATATGGCCTCAGTAATAGTGTCAGGATTTGGTGTACATGCATGGGATGGATCCCAAGTTGGGCCGGTCACTGGGTGGCCTTTCTTTCAGTCTATGCTCCATTTTTGTCCCTGCATTTTCTTTAGACAGGAGCAATTCTGGGTCAGAAATTTTGACTGTGGGTTGGCAACCCTGTCCTTCCACTTGAGTCCCTTTCTATCTACTGGAGATGGACTCTTTGAGTTCCCTCTCCCCACGGTTGGGCATTTTGGCTAAGGTCACCCCCACTGAATCCTGAGAGTCTCTCACCTCCTGGGTCTCTAGTACTTTCTAAAAGGTCCCCCCCACCTCCCACCCCCAGAGGCTGCATATTTTCATTGATTCTCCTGGCCTTCTGGGCTTCTCTATTGTCTCCTATCCCCTATCTGATCTTGTTTCCCCTTTCCTCTCCTCCTGCCCTTTATCCTCCCAGGTCCCTCATTCCTTCTTCCTCCTGTGATTATTTTCTTCTCCCTTCTAAGTAGGATTGATGCATTCTCATTTGGGCCTTCCTGCTTGTTAAAATGCTTATGGTCTGTGGGTTGTATCATAGGTATTCTGTATTTTTTGGCTAATATCCACTTATCAGTGTGTACATACCATGCATGTCCCTTTGAGTCTGGGTTACTTCACTCAGGATGATATTTTCTAGTCCTATCCACTTACCTGGAAAACTCATGATGTCCTCATTTTTAAATAGCTTAATAGTATTCCATTGTGTAAAATGTATCCATTCTTCAGTTGAGGGACATCTGGGTTGTTTCTGGCTTCTGGGTATTACAAATAATGCTACTATAAATATAGTGGAGCATGTGTCCTTGTGATATGGTGGAGCATCTTTTGAGTATATTCCCAGGAGTGGTACAGCTGAGTCTTCAGGTAGAGCTATTTACAATTTTATGAGGAACTGCCAGATTAATTTTCAGAGTGGTTGTTCAAGTTTGCACACCCACCTGCAATGGAGGAGTGTTCCCCTTGCTCCACATCCTCACTACCATGTGCAGTCACTTGAGTCTTTGATCTTAGCCATTCTGACTGGTGTGAGGTGGAGTCTCAGGGTCATTTTGATTTGCATTTCCCTGATGATTAAGGATGTTGAACATTTCTTTAAGTGCTTCTTGGCCATTCAAGATTCCTCTGTTGAGAATTCTCTGTTTAGCTCTGTACCCCATTTTTTATTGGGTTATTTGTTTTTTGGAGTCTAACTTCTTGAGTTGTTTATGTATCTTGGATATTAGCCTTCTATTGGGTATATGGTTAGTGAGGATCTTTTTCCAGTCTGTAGATTGCCATTTTGTCCTATTGATAGTGTCCTTTGCCTAACAGAAGTTTTGCAGTTTGATGAGGTTACATTTGTCAATTGTTGCTCTTAGAACCTGAGCCATTGATGTTCTGTTCAGGAAAGTTTTCCCTATGCCAATGTGTTCAGGGCTATTTCCCACTTTCTCTTCTATTAGATTCAGTGTATCTAGGTCTTTGATCCACTTGGACTTGAGTTTTGTACAAGGAGATAAATATGGACCAGTTTGCATTCTTCTACATGCAGAGTGCCAGTTAGACCAGCACCATTTGTTGAAGATGCTTTATTTTCTGTTGAATGGTTTTGGCTTCCTTGTCAAAGATCAAGTGTCCATAAGTGTGTAGGTATATTTCTGGGTCTTCAATTCTACTCCATTGATTGATCTGTCTGTTTCTGTACCAGTACCATCCAGTTTTTAATCACTATTGTCTCCCAACCAAAAAAAGCCCAGGACCAGATGGCTTTAGTGAAGAATTCTACCAGAACTTCAAAGAAGACCTAATACCAATGCTCCTCAAACTATTCCACAAAGTAGAAACAGAAGGAGCACTACCTAATTCATTCTATGGAGCCATAGTTACTCTGATACCTAAACCACACAAAGACTCAATAAAGAAAAAGACCTTCAGAACAATTTCACTTATGAATATTGATGCAAAAATACTCAATAAAATTCTCCCAAACCAAATCCAAGAACACATCAGAACCATCATTCACCACAATCAAGTAGGCTTCATCCCAGGGATGCAAGGTTGGTTCAATATATAAAAATTCATCAGCATAATCCACTATATAAACAAACTCAAAGAAAAAAAATCACATGATCATCTCATTAGATGCTAAAAAATGCCTTTGGCAAAATCCAACACCTCTTTTTAAATTTTAAAAGTCTTGGAGAGATCAGGAATTTGAGGTCCATACCTCAACATAATAAAAGCAATATACAGCAAACCAACAACCAATATCAACTTAAATGGAGAGAAACTTGAAGCTACCCCACTAAAACTGGGGACAAGACAAGGCTGCTCACTCTCTATCTATTCAATATAGGACTCAAAGCTCTAGCTAGAGCAATAAGACAACAAAAAGAGATCAAGGAACTACAACTTGGAAGAAGTCAAGGTATCACTATTTGCAGATGATATGTTAGTAGTATACATAGACAACCCTAAAATTCTACCAGAAAACATCTACATCTGATAAACAACGTCAGAGAAATGGCTGGATATAAAATTAACTCAAACAAATCAGTAGCCTTCCTTTATACAAATGATAAACAGGATGAGAAAGGGAATAGGGAAATAACACCCTTCACAATGGCCACAAGTAATATAAAATATCTTGGTATAACTCTAACCAAACAAATGAAAAATCTGTATGACAAGAATGTCAAGTGTCTGAAAAAAGAAATTGAAGAAGACCTCAAAAGATGGAAATGTCACCCATGCTCATGGATTGGTAGGATTAGCATAGTAAAAATGGCCATCCTACCAAAAAAAATCTACAAATTCAATGCAATCCCTATCAAAATTCCAACACAATTCTTCACAGACATGGAAAGAGAAATTCTCAACTTCATCTGGAAAAACAAAAAAACTCAGGATAACAAAAACAATTCTCAGTAATCAAAGAACTTCTGGGGGAATCACCATCCCTGACCTCAAGCTGTTCTACACAACAATTTTAAAATGAAACATTCTAACATAATACAACCCAAAGATGTGTGGAGTTGATGTTTACATATTCAGGGAGGATGATAAAAAAATATATCAAGTCTTTGCTTTCCATAATCAACAAGAGCAGAAAAATTTTCCATGTGAATCAAAAGTACTGATATTCATTAATATTCTGTAAGTGGATGTTCATGCAGCATCCAACCATCAGCATTGCATAACATGTCAGCATACTCAGTACATAGTCGCATGTTCAGAACTGGGGTCATACAATGAATGAGTCAAGGGCATGGAAACCATTTGTATTTGCTGAATTTTCATAACCCCTGACATTCAGTTACATAAACCCACACGGGTTGGCAACAACAGCTTAAGAAGCTGTTTGTTACAACATAATGATCAAGAAAATAAAGAACTGTGCCCAAAAACCTCAGATAGAAAACCCCAGGATTGCACAAGATGGATCCCACAGAGTATTGTGTCTACAGAGGGGCTATTTAAATAGAAACAACTGTGTGTTTGTAAAACTACCACAAAGGCAAGCCATTGGAAGATAGTCTGTTCTTGCACGAGCATGTATGTGCACATATGTGTGCATGAGTATGTGCATTGTGTGTGTGTGTGTGTGTGTGTGTGTGTGTGTGAAACTATAATCTAAAACACAACGTCAAAAATACTTGTATGAGGTCTATTTGAACCATACATTTCCATTCCTTCCTTTTAAAAACATTGCCAAGAATGCTGTTTTTAAAAAAGACACAGTACCCTGATTATCAGAGATGACAATGGAGAATATTTATCTTAAAGTTGGACGATCCTAATTTGACACTAAAGCATCCTGCTCAGTCTTCCATCTAGTCCTGCTTCTGAAAACGAGTGAGCACCAGCCAAAGTGTGATTAGAGCAAGGGGTGGACTTTCACAGAAAGTTTCCTTCAATATGATACTAGATCCTGCAGCAACTGTGAGCCACCTATACCTGAGCCCCAGTGAGTGTGCTTGCCAGGGTACCATCAACAGAACTCCACATTTGGGAGACATTTTAATTTTATAAATGGTATACTGAAAAGTTGAGTGGAAACAAGCTGCCCACATAAAAATTGGGGAGTAATATAGTTACCAGGAGTCAGTGACCATATTTCTATAGGGCTTTGTCTTTCTGGCTCTATTGTCTACATCTCCTGTTTTGCCAAAAACAAAGATGACTTCCAACTCTCAACCATGTGAGCAACAAAAATTTGCTCCACATTTTTACACATGCTGTTGTTTTGGGTTTTTTTGTGTTGTTTTGTTTTGTTGTTTCTGGAAACTTTCTACGGCTCGAATGAAAGGTTTCATGAGGATTTAGCCTGTCTTTTGAAGCTAGTTATCCAGTAAACCAAAGTAAAACCATGTGAAAAATCCTTTCATGCTCACCCAATCTAACAGCTTAGAAAAATCTCCCTACTTTCTAAAGTGTTCATGTCTGGACTCAGTTACATTAGACAGATTATAAGTAGTCATGGTCAAGCCGGGCAGTGGTGGTGCACACCTTTAATCCCAGCACTTGGGAGGCAGAGGCAGGTGGATTTCTGAGTTTGAGGCCAGCCTGGTCTACGGTGTGAGTTCCAGGACAGCCAGGGCTATACAGAGAAATCCTCTCTCAAAAAAACAAAAAACAAAAAACAAAAAACAAAAACAAAACAAAAAAAGTGGTCATGGTCAAAAGGTGGTGGGGCAACAGCAAAGGTTAATGTTTGAATATTATAATAAGGTCAGCCATGATTTAGCCTATAATAGATTTCTAACTGTGAAAGACTGAATTCCATCTAAAGTCGTTGCTTTTTATTTCTGCATTTGGTCAGGCAGAGTGGTATCATTTAGGTGGAAATGAACCAAGAGAATAGACTGGGAGAAATATTAACTCCTCTGCAGAAGTTTAAACAGAAGTGCTACAGAGTCTTCTGTCTTTGCTTACATTTTTAAAAATTTAGGGTTTATAAGATCAAAGGATATTTTTGAGTTAATATGTTTGTAAATAATGTTCATAACAGAGTATTAAGTCATTATGGAATATGAAACAAATTCTAGCTGTATAAAATTTGTAAAGAGATAAAAATGGGAATGCATTCCCATTGCAATGCATGGGAAAATGGACACTCAAGGACATCCAAACCTTTCATATTTTTGTTCCCCAAAAAAATTAGAGTATTCCAGGAATGCAGCTGATGTCCTTAGTTTATTCTGTAAATAGAAGAGTGTCGAGGAGCTTTTTGTGCTCACTTGTGTCCTGGGTTTGTGATGCACGACATTCTGTACAGGTGACTTTGGAACGTCTCTTGCTTATGTGTTGGTATCACAGATCCACAGGGAGCCATCGAAGCTTTGTTCCACAGTTTGCATCCTGGTAAACGTAAAGGAATTTCTCTAATATGATAAGCAGGCTGTGCCTTCACTGTTGGATAATTTTCAAGATTTGTACCACAAATTTCACAGTCTCTACAGATTACAGAGTTGGGAAGTTCTTGTATTCTCTGGACAGCTGACAGATAAGAAAAAGCCAACAGTAGCACCAGCCAATCTATATACACTGTCCCCTAGGGCCATACCAGGGTCTCTGTTCTGCTCAGCTCACATAGCTGGTGGGTGCCTGCGGCTGATGATGTTTGATATCAGCTAGTATCTGTCACATGACTGTCTGGCCTTGGATAATGGTGCTCTTAGGGAGCACACATTTTTTTGTCAAGTTCATTTTCTTGGCCTTGACATGTTCTTTTGGAGAAAATCTTAACTTGTGGCTGGAAGCCATCTCCCTTCAGTCATAACTGTGTACTATGTGTGAAGAACTATCCTATAAATTCTGCTTTGTGTGCTATGATTCTATGGTAGACATGTTTTCAGAGCCCAGAGCTTGACTTGCCTAGACCTGTCTCTGATGAAACACTGCTTGCTCTTTACTGATTGGAAGCAGCATGTGAAAAGGAGAACCTCCGGGAAAGGGCCACTCACACATACCCTTTATATTAGCAGAGAGGCAGACTGGGCCAGAGTCCTGTGCATGAGCCGCCATCTTTGCTTCCTTCAGACAGGGTCCATTATGTGAAAGGGCAAAGTTACCTCTAGGCTTCCTTGCCAAGACTAAATATTGTTGCCAATTTGAGCCTGTGAAGTCTAATATGTGTTTTAGCACAAAACAATAAAATCAGATTTATTTCCATTTAACCATCTCGTCCACCAGCCCTGCTTTTTGATGTTACTGGTTGATCACGGCTTAAATATCAACATGGAGTAATTAATGTTTTTCCCAAGAGGTCTAGCTGCTAGCAACTGCTTTGAGCATCCAAAAGTGATTTTGTTTGTTTTGTGTGTGTGTGTGTGTGTGTGTGTGTGTGTGTGTGTGTGTGTGAATGATTAGGGACAGAGACAGGGACAACTAACACTGGCAAGGCTGACTATGTTGAATTCACCTCTGTAGAGAAAGAAATGGTTTGAACAACATGGGGCCTTGAGCATTTCTGTGGCTCAGACTTCTTGTTCTGAAGCGTTCATCAGGAAAAAATGTTGAGGATTGAGTAGCTCAAAATATGCAAAACACTTTTAACTTGTTAATGTTGGGCCATTGAGATGGCTCAGTAGATAAAGACACTTGCTGTGTAAGCCTGGGGATTTGAGTTCCAACCCTGTCACCCACAGTAAGAGGAGAAAATTGACTCCCAAAAGTTGCCCTCTGATCTCCAAGTGCACTCCATGGCACACAAGCACCATGAGTAAACACACAACTCAACACACAATGATAACAATAAACACAATTACTTTTTTTGAAATTGGTTTTTACCCCTGTAGCTTGTTTGTTACATCCACATACCAGACATCCTAGAGACTTATTTTATTTTGAATGATGGCCATTCTACTGCCTCAGTCCCCCAAGTGAAGGGATTGTAGGTGTCAACTATCATTTCTATTAAACTGACTCAGTTATCATCTAGAATTTAATTTTAAAAGAAATTCTATAGGTATAGAGAGATGACTCAGCA
This sequence comes from Grammomys surdaster, assembly GCF_004785775.1. Taxonomy (NCBI): domain Eukaryota; kingdom Metazoa; phylum Chordata; class Mammalia; order Rodentia; family Muridae; genus Grammomys; species Grammomys surdaster. Next base: position 51,871 of record NW_021604719.1, read on the forward strand.
GTTAAACCCATTGGCTGCTCTTACAGAGGACCCAAGTTCATTTCCCAATACTCACATGGTAGATCACAACCTTCTGTAACTCCATTTCTGGGGGATCTGATGCCTTCTAGTCTCTGTGGGCATCAGGCATGCAAATAGTACACAGAGGTGCATGTGGAAAAAACACCCATATACACAAAATCATTTTTTTTTTATTTTAAAGGAAATCTTACATCTAGCTGGATAGCTCAGCAGTTAAAAAAAAAAACTTTACGTGCCAACTGTAAGGAAATTAGTACAATTTACTACAAATATAAAATATCAATAGTGCAAGCAGAGTGCTACATGGTTTGACCTTTATAACCCCACAGTCCTATAAGATCGGCGCTACCACCACCCCCTTTAACCATGAGGAACTGAGGCACCGAAGGTAGCAAAACTGCCTACAGATACACAATTAATCGGTATTCATGCTCTCCAGCTATGTGCCCTTGACCTGGCAAGACCTGGATGGACGGCATTACTCACTTCACAAAGGTAAGTGGCTGCCGTACTAGCTTCCTATGGCTGTTGTATAAATTGCCACAAACTTGGTGTCTTGAAACAACAGAGTCTTATTCTGTCACTTTTCTAGAAGCTAAAGTCCAAACGCAAAATATTGGCAGGGCCATGTTTCCTCCAAAGCTCAGAGGGCGGGAGGGGAGGGTTCTCCCTTGCCTCTTCCAGCTTCAGCATCCCTAAGCAGTCCTTGCCTGATGATGGCATCACTCTAATCTCCACCCAGTCTTTCCATGACCATCCTGTGTGTCTCTCCCTCTAAGTCTTCTTTAAAGGTCACTTGTCATCATGCTGCATTAGGCCATACCCTACTGACATCTTAAATTCATCACATTTGCAAAGACTGTTTCCAGATAAGATCTCCTTCATAGGTACCAGAAGTTGTGTTGCAACACACCTTTGTGGAGTGCAAGAAAAGCAGAAAGCTCAATTTAAGTCACAGTTGTTGACCAATTCCGATTTTGAGCATAGAGTAAATACTACAGGTGTTGGAGAAGAGTTCAAGATCACCATGAACTTCAGACTTTCTTCTTTTGCAACTGAGGCTGAAGGAGTTGGGTCACGGGAAGGGCAATGACTCACTGTTTCAAAGATGATGGTGCTTAATTAATCATGCCACACCCATCACTGATACTTTGAGGAAAGTGGGTTGATTCAATAGATACAGAGTAATTTTTTCAATCACACAGGCACCTCTTATAAAAAGGATGGCATCTGGAGAAATAGCTCAGTGGTTAAGAGCACTGGCTGCTTCTCTAAAGGACTCAGGTCCATCTCACAGAGTTCACATGGCAGCTCACAATTGTCTGTAACTTCAGTTCCAGGAAGTCTATGTCATTGGGCATCTACATGGTGCATACACAAACACACACAAACACACACACACACAAAATACACAAATTTTTTTAAAAGAAAGGATGGTATCAGAAAACTAGGAGAAAAGTCAACCTCCCAAAACCCAAGGGATGAGTGTACACATCACTCACCTGGAGAAGGTACTGTGCATGGTTGGACCGAAATAGCAAAGTCAGAAAATACTAAAGATCTCAGTGAAATCATAACGCAGCAGATAGACTAGTGAGCAAACCATTTATTCTCCTAGTCCAGTGAAAATCTATGGAAAACAATACAAACAAACAAAAGAACAATGTTTCTGAGACAGCTTTGGGAGGAAGGTGTAGGAAGAGTGAGGGGGAGGAGGAGGAGCTATCAGACCAGGGTGTCCTTGAGTTCGGGGACTTCACAGATTTCGTAGAGTTGAGAGGTTCTCATCTTGAGTTCTCGGGCCACCTGACAGATGGAGAAAGGCCAGCAACAGTGCACCACCACCCAGTCTTCACAGAGGGTCCCCTAGGGCAAGACAAAATTATACAGGACCATTTCCATCTCTAAGAATGTGCAATGTTTACTGCTGGCCCATCCCACCCTCTGCTTCCAAAATCCCCAAACACTTAAGTTAACACTTCAGATACTGGGTAGACCAAGTGTCTAGCAGTGGCTGGTCAGTTCAGAGCCATGCTCTTTCAATTTTTGACGTGTACCTCTTACTAAAATCTCCTATTTTTCTTTTTAGTGTCTCTTAGACTCGCTATGCTTAACTTTTTGTAGTGGATAAAAAGCTAAAATGGTCTCAGATCCCCATTGTAAAAAGGGATGGGAAGTAAAAAGTAAATCTCCCTTCCCTTCCCTGAAGCTGGGCCCAGCCTGCCTAGAGACAGTCATTGGTTACATTTCCAGGCAAACTTTGCCAGCACGTGTGTGTGTGTGTGTGTGTGTGTGTGTGTGTGTGTGTGTGTGTGTGTGTAAGCAATGTAATACATTTTTATTTGAATAGTTACATAAGCCTATGTCTTGGGTTTTTTTTTTCGTGTAAAAAGATATTTTAGAGAACATCCCCCCAAATACTTAGATACTGTGTGTTAGAGAGAAAGAAGAGTCAATCTGTCTGTCTGTCTGTCTGCATCTGTGTCTGTGCCCAACACAAAAGGTTCCTTTTTGAAAACCATCTGTGCCTGTATATCTTGGCTCTACTGAAAGATAAGGACCCCAGGGAACCTCCCAAATGAAGTCTCCATGTACCACACAGGCTACATGACTGCATCCTCCAAATTAAGTTCTGTTCCATCTGTCATGTCTTGAAGTAATAAGAGACATATGTGGAGTTTTATTTTTGTAGATGGTAGGGGATAGTAGCTATAACCTCCTATTTCTATCCATCTCATGAAGTATAAATTGGCCAGTGGTTTGACCAAGCCTGCTGACCAACAGTCTTCATTATAATTTTTTCTAGGAAATATCTCTTATTATGCAGTTAAGTAATGACTCCTAGAAAATAAAGAAATCAGAACTTTCATCCCCCACAGTTTTCCATTAAGTGTGAATTTGATAAGCATTTTCACCAATTCCCCCCTCCATCACTTTGGGAAATCATAGGTTTGAAAAGCATCCAAGTTTTCATAAAGATTGAGATTCATACATACCTCAGTTGCCCTTACCTGTATCTTATGTCTTTCTCTGGTGCCAATTCTCAATGCAAAAGTAGACCCTGGTAACAGTGGCCAACAAAGACACTCTCCATAATGCCTGGCAATGTCACACTCAAGACACATGGGACAAAGCAGACCCCAGAAACCTGTCAGTTGTACATAAGAGAAAACTAGCATTCTCAGATATTCGGAGAACGACTTCATATCTTAAATAGATTCACAACCCTGTACCATCAATTTCAACACTGCATTGTCTGCCCACAACCAGAGACAGGGAATGAATAAACAATCCTCAAGGCTCAGAGGTAGAAAATTATTACCTAGCCACATCAAAATTGTGTTCTTTGTTGAATATTACCAAAGCTGAATGACACAATTCTGTTAGCATTGATGATGGTAACTGGTTTTTACTCCTTTGTCAAAAATGGTAAGTAATTTTTGAAATAATTGATGCTTGTTATGTTCATCTAATTTCAGTACTTAACATGGACCTAGATTACTAGAATATTCTTGAATAACAGATATCCCTTTCTGTAATAAAGATAGAAAATCTTTTGGGTATACACTGACTCTGCTTCCTATTCTTACCAAGCTTTTATTCTATTTCTCGGATCAGAGATTATTCTAACTTTTGTTAGCTTCACAGAGCCACTGACATTTGTCCATTTTAATCTGTAAACTATTAGGTGATTGGACCCGTGAGTGTCAACTGGAAATGGTCTCCACTTATTAGTTCATTGGCTGTTAACTATTGACATGGGTTGCTACACAGCCTAAATGGACTTTCTAACAGGAGTTCTACTCTAAAGATGTTTGAGGCGACAGAGCCTTTTGAGATTGTAATGGCTGTTGTGAACTTGTTCAGAAGGGAAAAGAAAATACACACACATGGGCAGGCAAATTGTGCATTCCCTTTCATGGCACTCACAGAGCCACTGAAAACTATTAATGGGCCACAAGTTAAGAGATCCTGACCTGCAATTTAGATGTTACATCATTTAACATTACAAGACGACAGTCCTGGTGATTTCAAATAATAGGGACTATGAACCAACAAAAATGCCATGATAGCTAGTCTCTGGAAACACACTGTCTTAGTCACAGTTATCACCGCTGTGATGAAACACCATGACCAAAGCAACTTGGATGTGGGGGAAGGAGTTATTTGGGTTATGTTTTCAAACTGCTCATCACTGAAGGAAGTCAGGACAGGAACTCAAGCAGGGCAGGAACCTAGATTCAGGAGTCAATGATGCAGAGCCCATGGAGGGGTGCTGCTTACGGCATGTTTCCCCTGGCTTGCTCAGTCTGCCTTCTTATAGAACCCAGGGCCACCAGTCCAGGGGTGGTCTTTACCCACAATGTGCTGGACCCTTTCCCATCAATTACCAATTACTAAGAAAATGCCCTGCAAGTTTGTGTTTACAGCCCGGTGTTATGGAGGTATTTTCTTAACTGAGGTTCCTTCCTCTTGATGACTTTAGCTTGTGTCAAGTTAAACTAAAACTCTCCAACATGCATTCTAAACATTTTAATCAATGGTAACTTTATATTCACAAGGGAACAAATCTTAAGTGTTCACTTTGGGTGAGTTTAATAATTACATTCACTTATACATCAGGAACTATGGATTTTTGCTATTCCCCAGTGTTTGTCACATTTCTATACAGTAAATCCCACCCTTTCACCTCTACTCCTGAGGGAAACATAGCCATGACTTTGATCCCCATAAGTAAGTTTTGCCCTCATCTCAAGGGAATAACATTTACTTTTGTAACTATTTTGGTTTTGTATGATATCATGCATTTTTGAAGGGGGGTGTTTTTTGTTTTTGTATTTTTAGATTTACTCATGTTATATGAATCTGTAGTTCTTACTGTTGGATAGATAGTATTTCAGTGTATGAATATTGTACAAATTGTTTATTCTCCTACAAATCAACTTTTTTTTTTTTTTTTTTTTTGGTTTTCGAGACAGGGTTTCTCTGTGTGTGGCCCTGGCTGTCCTGGAACTCACTCTGTAGACCAGGCTGGCCTCGAACTCAGAAATCCACCTGCCTCTGCCTCCCAAGTGCTGGGATTAAAGGCGTGTGCTACCACCACCTGGCACGAATCAACATTTTATAGCTTCATTTATTTATATTAATACCACTATGCTTTATGTGTGTCTATATGCCACTATTTGGACATTTAAATCTTTATATGGACATACCTTTAATTCTATATGTGGATATATGTTTTCTTCTATTTGGGCAGTTTTCTGAAAGTGCAATTGCTAGGCCATATGTTTAATTCTACAAATATAGATGAATAATTGTTCAACGAATCTGTACCATTTCATACCCCAACAACGTCCAAGACATCTAATGGCTTGTCATTGTCACCATCATTTACCATCATCAGAGTTTTTATTTTAGCCATTGGAGCGTATGTACAGTGTTAGTCACTGCAGCTTCTGGTGCACCGGAAACAAAGGTATAGTAGGAACCACGTAGCTGAGAGCAAACTGAGTGTAGTCTCAAGCAATTCTGAGATATTTTAATCTAAATTAAAAAAGAAAATCCCGACTGGAGATACGAATCCATGGGAGTATGTCTGTAGAATGTCCAAGGGTCAGTCCCCAGCCCTGAAAAATAATTCCCATGCACATGAGGAGACTCTACCCAGCACTGACAACTAGCCTGAACAACCAAGGAAAGAGCGAAATTTACGGCAAGAACAGCGGGCTCTCAGCATCGGCAACCTTGAATTAGGGCAATTTGAAATCAATGGCACGTTCTGTGAAGATTATGAAATACTGTAAATTCCCACAAATAAAGCAATTAATTAAAATTTGCTTAATTGTAAAGCTGGCAAATTAAGCACCTGATCGATTCTGTTTCCAAGTCTCTGAGCTGTAAGCACACCGTAAAGAAGCTAATTATGCCTTGGCACTTCTGCACCTCATTGTTAGGATCTACAAGCTGGGTTGGGTTTGTTTGTTTGTTTGTTTGTTTGTTTGTTTCAGCTTTAGGCTTTTAGGAACTTTATTTTCTTTCCCTTTTCCCTTTGTTCAGATGTCTGCAGAGCGGCTCAGGACCACTCAGTGGTGCCTCCAAGCCCTTCGACGTCCTGTGCTGTAGGAGTTGCTGACCAGTTCTCAGTGGCTGGCTGTACACTCCAGTCTTGTATGGGGAACTGCTGGATGGGTACAGAGGGTACCTGCACACTCTCAGACCAGTCGGCCACCTCAGGCTGGGCAGCAATGAACTCAGGAACTGGTGCGTTTCATTTGCCCTGAAATCCTTCCTTGTTCACAGCCTTCTCAGCAGCAGCCTGCTCCTCCTTCTCAATCTCCTCTGGGTCTCTGTAGAAGTCAAGATCAGGCATAACCTCCCATGGGTGCTCACGGGAGACAGTACCTCGCATGCGGAGTACTTCCAGGGCCACCATCCACCACATCAGACGCACTGAATGAGCTCCCTTGTTGCACGGAATGGCAATGTCCACATAGCGCAGGGGAAAATCTGTGTTACACAGAGCAATGGTGGCCAGGTTGACATAAGAGGCCTCTGTGAGAGGCTAGTGATCAGCCCTGGGATCAGTCACCACTAGAAGACATGACTCCCTGAAGGGTGCTTGGATCTGGTTAGTGAAGGTCCCAGGTGTGAAACAGCCAGCAATGGGAGTTGTTCCAGTTGCAGCAGCAAACTTCAGCACAGCTCACTGGCCAGTGTTCCTGGAGATGACACTGACAGCAGTGTTCTCAATGACAACAACAGCATCTCCCAGGGCTCTCCCAGGTCCTCTTCAGATAGATTTATTATTTACTTATTTATTTATTATTTGTATGAGTACACTGCAGCTGTCTTCAGACACACATGAGAAGAGTGCATTGGATCCCATCACAGATGGTTGTGAGCCACTACGTGGTTGCTGGGAATTGAACTCAGGACCTCTGGCAGAGCAGTCAGTGCTCTTAACTGTTGAGCCATCTCTCCAGCCCCCTCTTCAGATTTATTATGTAGATGCCATCAGTTTTCCTTTTGTTGATGTGCTGCTGCATCTGAAAGTCAAGGTTGGTGCCACCTAAGTGAGTTCCTGCAGCAAACAATTTGAGGACATCCCCCTCTTTCATCTGCAGGACTTCAAGGGCTCTGGACATTGTCTATGTTTCCCTTTAAGTTACAATGGGAATCAAGAATAATGCTATATGGACCCATCCCTGGACAGCACAGAAAGGAAAGGCTGATTTTAGTAGCAGCAGCAGCAGCAGCAGCAATCTTTCTGTCAGATAGCCATGCTATGTAAGTGTGCTTTTTAGATATTCATCTTACTTTTCTACTGAGGTGAGCTCAGTAGCTTATAAAAGAAAGCATTTAATTTGAGAGCTCATGTTCCAGAGGGTTAGAGCCCTTACCCATGATGGTGGGGAGCATGGAAGCAGACAGGCAGACATGGAACTAGAACAGTATCTGAGAGCTTATGTCTGATCGACAAATGAAAGGCAGAGAGGGAGCTAACTGGGAATGGTGTGAACTTTTGAAACCTCAAAGCTCATTCCCTCTTAAAAAAAATAATAATAACGCTTCTTTCAATAATGCCACACCTCCTAATCCTTCCCAAACAGTTCTACCAACTGGTGTGCCAAACATTCAAACATATGAGCCTATGGGGGATGTTCTCATTCAAACCACAATAATCAAATTCAATCACTTTGAAATAGAGTTTATCTGTGGTTTATAAAAAATATATGAAGCCCTAACTTTTATTCCACAATAGCTAATTTCCACACAGAGTTCACTGTGTACCAAGCTCTCACTAAAAACATCTTGTATATATTAGTTCACTTAATCTTCAAAATAATCATATAAACTAGGCACTTTAAAGGCCTACATAATAGCTTGCCTTATAACTGCAGTACTTGTGGGACTCAGACAATAGGATCATGAGTTCAAGGACAACCTGGAATATATAGGAAATTCCAGGACAGTCTGTGCTTACTAAGACCCTATCTCAGAAAACCAATTGATGAATAAAATAGGTCTTCTTGCTATACCCATTTTACAATTAGTTCACCTAATCTCCAAAAGAATTGAGCAATTCTCCCGTAAGTTTATAACATTATTAGGGAAGGATGAAACCAGACTCCTACTATTACATATATGTCCATATGTTCTCATGTTTTACATTTTCATCCTACCGTAACACATGTGGATTTGTGTATTCCAGGACAGTATGCTTGTTATCACTATTATTATGCCTGTGGAACTATCTGAACTCGTGTGAATCCTTTTGGAAGAAGCCTCTAGGTCAAGTGTCACTGACTCTGCCTGGTGAGGAATGTGGTTGGAGTTGAGGATGCTTCGACTAGACCCCAAAAAGAGATGCACAAGAATAGAAGGATGGTGTCCTTTTTCTGAAGTGGGAGGCTTTGCAGTGATATCTAAGGCCAGGGTTAGCATGTAGAATATGGGGTGGGGGACTCTTATAAAATCCATATACAAAAAAAGATATGAGAGAAGAAAATGGCGCAGGGCATGAGGGGGTAGCTTGCTGAAAAGCAAATATCAATGGCCAACAGTAATGTCATTAGAAAGGCATATTAATACTATCAGAAGGCTCTTGCTCCTCACAAGAATGCTCCTTTTTAATATATGCTTGGGGACTTAGATTAACAATACATGGATGTGGAAATTGGCTTAATCACATTAGATGATAAAGTTGCTCAGTCTAGTGAAATTCAAAGTCCTCTAGGAATGAATAATTTCACTTATCAGCACCCAGAGTCATGCTATTCAACTGCACACAAAAGGATCTACAAGGATAGTCACTGCAGCACTGTCTGTATCATAAATTTTTTTAAGTGTATGTCAGTGGACTAAAGACCAAATGAAACGTGAGTGTGTAACCACTAAGAATGTGGCAAAAGGACTGGAGAGATGGCTCAGCAGTTAAGTGGTAGTTGTACAACCACAAGGACCTGAGGTTCCCAGCACCCACGTAACAAGCCAGTAGACGTACCTTAAACACCAGGACTGCGGAAAACAGAGACAGGTGTCCTGGGGCTTGACGGACGCCAGCCAAGCTCTAGGTTCAATGAGAGACCCAGTCTCAAAGGAATAAAGAGGAGTGTGATAAAGGAAGATATCAGATGCCTGCCTCTGGCTTCTGCCCATGCACACTGGTGCACACACCTGCACACACATACATTTTTTTTCTAAAAGGATGTAGTAAAAGATAAATAATACCAATATAGCTAAGTCTGTAAGACTGATTTGAATTTTTAAAAAATCAAATTGCACAATGGGTACTGCCTAATACCATTTATGCTTTGCTTAAAGAGTTACAAAGCAATAGCATGTATTGCTAACGGATACACAGGTAGACACAGAGGAAAATACCTAGAGGGAAATGTTCCAAACTGATTTCTGTTGTTGCTCTTGTTTGCAAGCACAAACTGATATTTTACAAAGAGACATGGGTCCGTTTTCTGTAACATCTCATTTATATATGGTGAATGTATCAATGGGTTATTAGTCCTGTATTTTCTTCTTTAACAGAGCTCAAGGACAGTAGTGATTTGTGGCATACATTTGGCCTCTTTCTTTATACCTACAAGTTTGGTGGTTACACCAACTCCTCAGCCTACCTAAATCCAGGTCTATTCTCTCCCCTTGTGTGTGGATTGCCATCCTTCTGCCTCACAGGCAAATCAAGATAAAGACAAGAAGCTGCAGTGTGGAGGCCCAGAGAGCAGAAGTAGGAAACCAGGTGGACAGTTGAGTGTTCCACATTTCAGTTCAGTTATTCCAAAGGAACTGAACCTTCCAATACTAGGACACTTTAGAGAGGAGTGGAGTGTGCTCGTGTGTTGCCAGTGGGAGTGTGAATTAGTTCACCTTCCAGAAGGAAAGCCACTAGGCAACTTCATGATTTAAAGTGGCATGTTCTGTTTGGTCAGCAAATTTACCCACTAGCTATTACCCAAGACAGAAATCTTCACGCCATGCAAAAATGACATCTGAATAAGCATAGTCACACAGCATTGGTTTGAATAAACCACATAAAGGTCTACCAATAGGGGTTTCTGCATAAACAAACCATGGTACAAGGGGATCCATAAAGCAATTGAAGAAATTAGCTCCAGATGTGCTTATGTGGTGTTTACAGCCTAAATGTGTGGTGAAATTAAAACAGAGGTGCAAAGTAATGTGAATTTACAGTCCTTCCATTTGTGTAAATTATGTACACACGTAAGTAAAGAAATCTGGAGGTAGGAAGGATGAGTTAAAATATCCAAGGGGTATAACTATAGTTGCTATTCTATCCTTTGGCCATCTTTTATTTTTTTTCTGTTTTATAAATGGTGCTTTTAAATTTTAAAGTATATTTCCTTTTAAAACTTTCCATAGCCTTCTAAGTGTGTGTACTCTATCTGGATTCTTAATGTAAAAGTAGCTGTCTCTGGGAAGAATGGGGTGGACAGAAAGTAGGACACAGTGCTTGCTTCTCATGAGTTCTGGGGACCCTGATACATAGCACCTGAGATAAATACTGACTCAGTGTACCTTTGCTCTAGGTCAGGGGTCAGTCATGAAATGAGATCCTCTTGAAAACTGGATGAGATCCAGAAAAATGCTCAGTCAACAAAGGGAGTTTCCTTTCAGATCGTTCTTGTTGATGCAAGAGTGATACATAATCTTCACGGAGATATTAAAGAGATAATGAAGACTGAAACATATGTCAGCCTGCCATCAGGAGACATCTGCTGTAAATGCTTGTATTTGTATCCTTCTATCCTTTACTTCTAAATGCTTTCAACACCTCCAGATGCAACCTAGTGAACACAGTTGGGCACTCACTCGGCTTCTTGAATCCAAAACCACATGTAAGCCAGGTATAGAACCATGCACCCTCAGTCCCAGCACTCAGGAGGTAGAGGCAGGGGGATTTCTATGAGTTCCAGACCAGCCAGGGAAACACGGTGAGACCCTGTCTCAGAAAATAATAAATGAATAAAAGTAAAACTATACACAAAATACCTTTTTACCCATTAAATGTCACTCCTACATGACTTTTCATGGCTGTGTAATAATTCAGTGGGCGAATATGATATGCTTACTGTCCCAAGCGTTGCTACAGTAATGCTATGTAACCAATGCTGCAGTTTTAATGTTCCCGGTAAACTTTGCAGAGAATTTATTTCATTAGACTAAGCTCCTAGAAATGTAGTTATCAGGTCAATAATGGATGAGGAAAGCTATTTTAGTATCTCTGTCAACAATGGATTTTATCATTAAAAAAGTCTTTGAAAATACCACACTTATCCTATGAATAGATATACATTGTTGAAAAGCACTTTTTTTTTCTTCAACTTAGGAGTAGGCTTGAGACACTAGACTAGTTGAGCTTTTCAGAAGTCATTTACTTTTTGACCTCGTGTTGGGGTAGCTTTTCCTCAGGGTTAGGGGGGGTGGGTGGACTGAGAGGTGGAGTGGAGGAAGTTGGGAGAGAATAGAAAAGAGGTGCATAAGTAAAACGGAAACCCATACAGATTTTCCTGTCTCTGCAGACACTGAAGAGGCCGGTGCTCCAGTCCCCACCAGTCTGCACAATGGCTGTGACTGTGGTCCTGCCACTGGCTCCACGGATCGGCTGCTTCACCACAACACGAGCTGGCACGTGGCTCCTGGAGAGTCAAGGACAGTAACTAGTTAACAAAAATGCTGCAGAATGATAACCATTAATCAAGACAGAAAAAGAAAGAGGAGATCAGAGACCCATGGTCTGACTCCACCATCTCACTCTTTCAGCATGCCTTCTCTGACTTTTTTTGGGGGGGGATGGGGGTCTTACTAAGAAGAAACTTGTCACTCAAGCTCAATATCCAACCTACCAGCTCAGTGTTTGCCAGGATTTCATAGTAGTTAAATTCACAAACTTGAAACAAAGACATCAGCTCAGATCCCAGCATGCCCCTCCATGGTGACATGATCTCAGCTAAATGGTTTAAACTCCCTACTTCCTGTTAGTTCAGATGGGTAAACTATCTGCTGAGACTTATTTTATAAGTTGAAAGCCTATTATTGGGCTGAAGAGATGGCTCAGTGGTTAAGAGCACTGACTGCTCTTAAGGAGGTCCTGAGTTCAATTCCCAGCAACCACATGGTGGCACACAACTATCTGTGATAGGTTCAGATGCCCTCCTCTAATATGTCTGAAGACAGTGACAGGGTACTCATACATAAAATAAATAAAAAATAAAATCTTAAAAAAGGAAGAAGAAGAAAAGAAAAAAAAAGAAAGAAAGCCCATTGTTAGTGTACTGTCTCCAGAGGGAACATTGCAAGGGGATATAAGCTATAGCCCAGGAATTATGCACCTTTATTGAAGAGAAAATGACTAAGTGAGCACCTGGAAACCTGAGGGGGGCCACTGGAGTCCACACGTGGATGAGCTCAATACAGAACATTCCACAACTGCACCACAAAGTTTAGTTTGGCGTTGATTTTCCCTGAAAGGCATGAATATTTCCCCTTTCTGTAATTCTAAATTAGGAAATGAATCCTCAAGGGACTAGGCTCCAATAGTGAGGGGAGGGGAAAAATTCCCTCTTATTTCTGAGGTGGAAAGATTTGCCTGGATTTCAGCCAGGGAAAGGTGCCATTTGGTGAAGATAAGCTGCTTCAAGCTTCATGGGAAAGTCAGGTCAATTTGGAGTCAACTTGGGACCTAGAATGAGTCTGAGCCTGCATAGTGTTGTCATTATCCTGTTATGTGCCTCTCTTAAGGCAAGCCCCACGAAGTGTTTGCACCTGATTGCTAATGTGCTTTGGAAAATTAAGGAAGGATCTTGCCTCTCATTTACAACAAAATAAACAAGATACAATACTGTTTCCCCAGGAACCATTGTTACAGTAAGTCACCAAGTTCTAGATGCCCTAGACCTGAAAGTGAAATGTGTCTGAACAATCATAAATTATTATTACCCTAGGGAGACCTTCAGACTTGAACCCATAAGTTCAATGAGAGGTTATGATATCATGATATGTCTTCTCCATCAAACAAATACTGTCTGCTAGAGCTGAACATGAAATGTCCCCTATAGACTTGTGTTGAAGTTAGTGGTTTGATTTTGAGATGTTCTGGAAACAGTAAGGCCTGTTTGGAAGATGTGTTTCATTGGGATCATGCCTCTAAAGGTTGCCTCTGTAGGGACCTTTCCCTCCCTCCCTGATTCCTATCTACCCTAATGTACACATTATCTTCCTTCATACATTCCCACTATATGACTTCAACAAGGGCCCATATGCAATGAGGCTAAAAAACTATGGGTTAAAAAATTTCTGTAACCATAAGCCAAAATACTAAGTCTCCCTTTCAGTTGTTTATATCATGCATCCTGTCACAGTGACAAGATGTGACAAAGTGACAAATCCCAAGCATCATCAAACAGGACAGCTTGTTGAAAGAAACTCCAAAGCTTTCCCGAGACCAACTGGGGTTTCCAAAGAAGTCCAGAAGTCAGTACCACAACAGTTTTGTAGGTAATTCCCAAGCAAGTGTTCTACTACCGCCTTATGCAGTGGGTCTGGAGGCCATTGGTGACTGCAATAGCTTCCAAGTCTTCACCAGCTAGGTGATGTCCATGTAACAGGAATGGCAAGGAAACAGAACAGGAGATAGACAAGAAGGGAGGATGCTTGAAATACACCAAGTCCAATGATCCAGTGAGTCATCCTACACCGGGAAACTGCTCAGAACTGTGCAGTGGGTCCCCAGAGCATTCTTCATCCCATTATCTGACAGGCATTACAGAGAATACTTAAGGTCTCATTAGCAATTTAAGATCCTGCATGTTCTTGAGACTCAGGAAAAAGGTATAAAATATAAATCAATGCTAAATTAAACACTAAAAGTTAGCTTTATGTCCATGTCATTGTCAAATAGAACTCATGAATTTTGTTGTTTGGTGCATTTTTGTTTTTGTTTTTGTTTTTTTGGTTGTTGGCTTTTTTTTTAAGATTTATTTATTTACTTGATCTGTATGGGTGCTCTATCTGCATGTACACCTGCATGTCAGAAGAGGGCATCAGATCCCATTACAGATGGTTGTGAGCCACCATGTGGTTGCTGGGAATGAACTCAGGACCTCTGGTAGAGCAGACAGTGCTCTTAACCTCTGAGCCAACTCTTGAGCTCTGTTTTTGTTTTTGAGTCAGGGTCTCACGAGGTAGTCCTGGCTAGCCTAGAACTCACAGAGATGAATCTCCTTCTGCCTACAGAGTGCTGGCCTATGCTACCACACTCACTCTAACTCACAAATAGTGTATTACATTTAAAAACACATTTAAGCTTTCTTGTTTCTCAAAACTTCCCAGAGGCATGGCTGCTGAAAAGCAGAAGTCAATGGCTAATTAGTTCCTTGTAATCAGATAATATCAAGCCAAATTTGTAAAAGAACCTTTTCACTTGCCTCTCAGATGCCTGTGAGGAAAAAGAGAGTCATGACATGTGTACGTGTTCATGTTTGTTCTGAAGTGAGTTAGGAGTTATTTCTGTGGATTGACATGTACAGTGAAATGTATATTTAGTCCCCAGACTCCAGGATGGCTGTATATGGAAATGATTCATAGACTCACAGAAAGCAAACTTTGGTGGTCCAGAAGGATGGGATCCTGAGTTAACAGAACTGATGAAGGGAGAGGTCTCTGCTTATATATAGGAAAAACCAAGACAGCACTATATGAGCCAGGAGAGGCCTCAAAAACCAGCCGTGCTCCTCCAAGCCCAGACTTCCAGCCTCCAGAACAGAATGAATTCTCATTAATTCCACCTGACCCAGGGTTGGTTTGTTTGTTTGTTTGTTTGTTTGTCATAGATAAACATTTGAAACTGGTCCTGAAGAATTCCCTTTCATACTGGTCCTATTCCACCTCTTTCTGTGTGAGCTCCTTGTTGCCAGGGGACACATGCTGTTGCTCCTCTTTGTGTGCCCAGCATCCAGCACTCTACTCTGAAACTGAGTGCATATTTGATAAATATTTGCTGATTGGATCAAATAGATTCACTGTGTCTTCTATTCTATTTGAGCCTTTCTCAAATCTAGCTCCTCTGAGCTAAATTATGCAACTTGAACTGTGTTCCAATTCTGTAGCAGAGGACATAACTCTCAGGTGTGAACCTGATGAAATAAAAGCAGAGGGCGGCCTAAAAGCTTTCTGCATCTGTCTACACAATCCAAGGCATTTCCTTCTCCATGTGATGCCTATCTGTGCGGCGTCCGTCATTATGCTAAGAGCTTCAATCATCTCTGATTTTAGTGGAGGGATTTCTGAGGGCTGAGCACCTGGATAAGATTTTTTCCTGAAATGAACCATTTACAGCTTGCAGCCGTAGACAAGAAATTTTTGCTTCTATCTTAAAATTATGTGCAGAACGCCTTTTATCACAGCAAGGAAGCCAGTCTTCTATCTAGTAACTGAGAAAGGTAACTTTGACTTGTTGGGGAAAAAATTACGTGTGTGTGTGTGTGTGTGTGTGTGTGTGTGTGTGTGTGTGTGTGCGTGCATGCGCACGCGTGCCTAGTTTTGAATTAATTAAGAACTCTAACACTCTAAATCTTTGGTGACTTTATATTAAAATGTTTATAGATTCTGGATAAAATGTTTCAGTTTAAGCTTATTGCTCATCTGTTAAAATAATGCCAGTCCCTCCCTATGTACTTTCTATGTGCCAGGCATTTAGTAGTCCCATTAAGAATACGAAGATGACTAGGTGTGACAGTGCACACCTGTAATCCGGTACCTGGGAGAGTAAGGCAGGAGAATTGAGACCATCCAAGTCCGAATAACAAGATCTTATCTATCAAAATCTCCTTCCACAAGCCAAGCACAGTTACCCCCTTTTCAAGTACACATGACAATAGGTAACTCCCACTTTCCCCACAAGCCACTATTCTTTCCCTGGCTCCTTTTACAAAGAGGTTGGCTAAATGTTCCAACTAACAGCAAAACCTGAGTGGACAGTCATCTGAGTTCCTACCTCAAGTCCGAGACTAAATGCTCGTCTTCAGAGGGCATGCGTGAGAAGAGTGGTACACGTGTACTGAGCAAGGAAATGTCCTCGCACCACCTGGAGAAATGATGTCCCAGCCAGCTCATAGTTAGAAGTGTCTTCTTGTCACCTGGCTATCCTTTCCCTTGGACAATAAGGAGACTGACTCTAAACTCAGATTCAAATCAAAGGGGAGCATGCCTTTAAAAGAATGTTACCTTGGTATTCTGGAACCCGAGGTCATAGCAGTCTGGTAGACATTGCCGAGGTCATAGCAGTCTGGTAGACATTGTACTTTTTTTAAAGACAGCACATGCCCAACTGAGGGTCTGTCCTTTTTGTCTAGTCTGAAGGGAAAGGCTGGTGGAGATACACTCTACTAAGTATTCATCTTGCTAAGTGCCGCTAAGCACTTTTCTATCCTATTAGGCAAGGCTTCATCAACAAGACCAGGGGTTCAATCCTGAAAGATGACACAATTCCATAACTTACCCAAAAAGCAGGGTGAGAAGTCTTCTAGCCTGGGGATTGCTTATCAAGAAAAAAAATAATCTTCAAAGGATCAGAAAACCATTAAGAAAAATGATTGAGGACAGACTATCCCCAACATATAGAAGAATTGAACTGTATATTTCTAATTACAAATAAGGGTAAAAGGCCTACATCATACATGCCTGGGAAAGTGAAGGGTTTCCTTTAACTTAAATGGGCCTTCTCCTTTCGGATACAGAAGTATCCAAAATGTGTCTTTACAATTGAACATTCTGAGAGTGATTTTTTTTTTTTAAGGGGAAGTGGCATGCACTGAAAGCTCTGGAAATAACATCCAGGAAGGTGTTTCTGGAACAGAAAACCCTGGAAGTTGTTACAAAGTACCATTAACAAGGGAAATCCTGAAATTTATCAAATCTCAAAATGGAACAAACAGATAATTTATCTTCAAATGGTGCGATGAAAGTAATGTTTAGTCTGAATTTCAACAAACCCCTAGAAATGTTGCTAATAGAAATACATTCTGAGCTATTTTAAATTCTGTTAGTCAAGTGAAACAAAAAGCATAAAGAAACACACCAACTTAACCCAATATATTTGAGACAATACTATGTTGGCATTTAATCCTTCTTTTTTCTTTCTCTTATTCTTTTGTAATGTGTGGGTGGTGTGTCTGCATGATCGTCTGTCTCATGTGCATTTCTGGTGCACACAAGGCCAGAAGAGGGTGTCAAATTCCTCTGGATCAGAGTCACTGATAGTTGTGACCCACCATGTGGTTGCTAAGAATAGAACCAGGTTTTCTGCAAAAGCAGCCAGTGCTCTTAACCACTAAGCCATCGTTTCAGCCCCTTCAATCAATACTATAAAACATATTATTGAGATATCTTGCATTCTTTTTGCATGCTGAGTATCTAAGATCTGGAACATAAACTAGTTATAGCACAAGGAGATCTGGTCCAGGTACATTTCAAGTGCTCTGAAGATTCGTGAGGCTAGTAGCAAAGCCCTGAACCATACAACTCTCAATTTACCATCAAAAGAAATGAGAGGAACAAATTACTACCTCCTCTTGCCAAATGAAAATGCACTAAGCATTCCTTTATTACATTCTTTAAGACCCTTAGAAGGGTCATGCTCTACCTATTTTTTTTAACATACAATTAGTTAGACTTTGTGTATAGCATAGCAGTGAAGAATTAGAAAATTTATAATACCCCAAGTTTGGGGTATTTTAACAGTGGTGCTCAACTTGTGGTTCACAACCCCTTTTCCAAGTTGAATGACTGTTTCACAGGGGTTACATATCAGAATCTGCATAGTAGATAATTACATTATGATTCATTAAGAGCAGAAAAATTACAGTTCTGAAGTAGCAATGAAAATAATATTACGGTGGGGGGGGGGGTCACCACAACATGAGGAACTGTATTCAAGGGTCACAGCATTAGGAAGGTTGAGAACCACTGCTCTAATGTAAATGTGATATTCGAGACACTGAAGAGAAGAAGAAGTTAACAAGTCCTTAGTGTTAAGTTCATACATTTTTGTTTGGTTGTTTGGGATTCTCAAGACAAGGTTTCTCTGAGTAGCACTGGCCATCCTGGAACTTACGAGACCAGGCTAGCCTCAAACCCAGAGATATGAGTGCCTAAGCCCACACATTCTTAAGAATGTCAAAGAAATATATTTTCAAGAAGTATATCAAAATATTAAAACATTAAGCCAGGCATTGTGGTACATACCTTTAATCCTAGCACTTGGGAGTCAGAGGAAGACAGATCTCTGAGTTCAAGGCCAGCCTGGTCTATAACATTCTAGGCTAGCCAGTACTATACAGAGAAACCCTTTCTTTAAAAACCAACAATAAAATATGAAACTGAAACTATCATTTGCTTCAAAATGTATAGTGACACTCCACTATTAAGTTAAATTATATAAATTTGCCCAAGAATCCAAGAACTTCTATGAGAAGACTTTATCTAATTACCTGTTTCTAACTTCCTTCTCATTGCTAATCATCAGTGCCCCTTCCTCAACACTGTCTACCAAACACCATCCAACTTTACCTCAAAGCTCTTTATCTACAAATCTCAGGAGCTTCAGTCCCTTCAGGTCCCGCCTCCTCCACACACCCGACTGCAGTGCAAGTATATCCATCTCTCCCACTTACCTAACAGCCTGACAACACAGGCAGCAGACCACGTTCTCCTCAGCTCCGGACCAGCATCATGAGGCCTCCTTCTGTTTTCTGCTTCCACATGTAGTTCTATGCCTCTCTCAGAGCCTTTGTATTTGCTGTTCCCAGCTACCTGGGAACCTTTTGCTAATGGAAGTATTAGGTACATTGACCCTTAAACCTATAAGCTAGCTCACATCTACAAACTTACCCTGAATATATACTTCCAAAACTATGCACCACGTATGCATAAGGTTATTTACAATGTTTCCTTTCTTTTCAGAGTTATTTATTATTTTCCCGCATGTGTGCATGCCTGTATCAGTTTATGCACACTATGTGCATTGAGGAACCTGAGGCCAGAAGAGGGTGTCAGATTCCCTGAAACTGGAGTTGAAGGTAGCTGTGGGTGCCAAGAACAAACCCTGGGTCCTCTATAAGAGCAGAAAGTACATGTAGCTGCAAAATCATGCTCCTCTCCAGTCTCTCACTATACACTCCTAAAAAAGTCTACAGAATATTATTTGCAAAGTGCCCATTTATGAGATTAGGCAAGTAAACCTTTGCACCAGCATTAGCAGTGAGGTGGAAGGGGGAGAAGAGGGGCAGGTTAGAGCTAAGGAAGGGAAGCATGAGAGAGAAGCCTGATAACATACTCATGTTATGTTGGTAACTTTAAAAAGGAAAATACAAAATAATTTTATATTTAATTCTATAGAAAGATATTTATATATAATTCTATAGAAAAAAATGTTTCCTCCTCCTATTGGTATTAGAAAAAAGAAATTGAAATATAAATAAATTGCCTGTTTTGGAAAGAAAACACAGAAGAGGTAACCAAGAAATTAAATAATAATATTTAGCTATGAAGTGAAAATATGATATAAGACTTTTGTGAATGGATATAGTTTTGACTTTCAAACCATGTATTTTACTTATTAAAAAAGAAAAAGAAGCAGGCTAGAGAGATAGTTCAACAGTTAAGATCACTTGCACAGGACCTGAGTTCAATTTCTAGAGCTGGCTCCCAATGGCCCTTAACTCCTGCTCCAGGGTATGTAGCCTCCAAGGCCAGCCTGGGCTAAAGTGAGACCCTGTCTGAAACAACAAAAATAGACTAAAAAGGAAGCATCCTGATACTTTTGTATAAAGATTAAAAACTCTTAGGGAACAGCAATTATTTATTAAAAATAAATAAATAACAAACATGGTCCAAAGATGAAAAAATGCAAGTTTATTAGATTAGAAATCAAAAAATTGGGATAATTGTGATTACAAACAGAACCCAGCAGTTAGAAATAAAGTCTACTTAGATCTAGCTTGAGACTCTTAGAGCAGAAGTATCCTAGAAGCCATACTGATGCTCCGGTTTGCATGAATTCAGTGAACCAGGTAGACTATCGTGTCGCCAATGTCCGTGCGCAGCCCATTCTCAGTGAGGTGAACTTTCTTGCTCACTAGGTCCACATGGAAAACGGCGTTCTCAGAAATGAGTGTCTTCTCACAGTGTTCTCTTCCTAGGACTGGAACCCGTCGAGGCCCCAACAGAGGATCATCAAACCTCATCAGTTTCACTTTGGAAAGATCTATAGCAGAAGAGATCAGCAGCGTGAGCACTTACAGAGTCACTGACAACCTGGTTATAACAGCCAGACACAGCATTTCCACCAGACTTTTAGGACAGTGTCAGAAGCAAAGTTAGCATCTAATAACCCGCATCCCCTTCCAGCTTTACACCTGAGCACAAACAGTGAGATCCTGTGGGACACACTCGGAATGTGAAACTAAGAGGAGGAAGAACAGTGTCTTTTCAAGTGCCTCCCTACGGTCTACGTCACTGTTACATGCTTCAGTGCTTCAACAAGCCTTTGCTGTTCCAGGATGTGTTCAGATTGGGAAAGGACCTTTTGGAGCTATTTTTGAGAAGCCCCAATCACTGTGACAAACAGTGCTACCTGCTTCTTCTTTTGCTCAAGAGGTGTTTGTAGCACAACCTGATAAGAGTCAAGAAGAGAAGGAAGGAGTGGGTAGGTGGAGCTGCAGCTTTGAGATCCGCTCTAATGTGACCTGCATCTGGTCAGCAGTTGCAGGCTAATAATATGGCTCCTGACTAAAAACAACAACGACAACACAACAGCCAAACAACCACTTGCCCTATGAATAAATTTATGATTTAACAATCAGGTCAAAAAATTTTATTTAAGTAATTCTGAGACTTCTCAACATCAAACAATTCTGGTTTTATTTGGTGGGAAAACACTGGTGCAAGTCACAAACACTCGTTCTGGGTCTGTGTCGTTCTGGGTCTGTGTCGTTCTAAGCACAGTGTGGCCAGTTGTGCTTCACCTGCCCCTCCCCAGAACACATTTCCTACATTACTTCTAAGCTTTTCTAAAACACATCACTGGGTGGTCTGTGAGCTGCATTCGCTTGTGGTGTCTCAAGAGGACAAAGCTTAGCTTTGTAAGGGATAAGAGATAAAAGAAGACATTAATGCAGCTGGCAGCCATATCCAGAATGTAAGTCTTCCAGGCATTTTGTTCTCTCTGGGAAACAAAGACCAAAAGGTTGCAAGTTTAGAGGAGAGCTCTCAGGGCTTACAGAGCAATTACCTGCATCTGCCATAAAAGCAAACCCTGCCTGGGAGTGCTCAGAGCCTCTGCAAAGACCTTACACAGCCTGCTCCAAGACAAAGCACAAGGCCTGAAAACTAAAATAGGAGACAGTCAGGCAAGAGCCTCACCACAGCCTTAGCATTTGCATGGACACAATTCACGGCAACAGCTATTGCAATTTCAGCTGTGCATCGGTGGCACCAAGTATTTTGCTATAGACGTAGTAATAAGTTCTGCCAGAAGATTTTATACATTCACTGCAGACTTCTCTCTAGCAATCTTCCCTCATCATTTCAATGAAATCTAATTCAAACTATTTCAAAGAAACCTTAACACTCAATTGGGCTTCTAAGTGACAAAACATATTTGATTTGATGTTTTGCCATGTAGTTCATTACTGCCAATAAATTCGTAGGGCTTTCTTAGTGGCCTTCCTATCTATTCTTATCCTTGATCTCTCTCATCACTAAAAATGTTGAAATTTAAGTCTGCAACTACACAAGGTTTAAGGCACTTAGAGAAGAGATAAGAGCGATTGAAAGGCCCTAGGGACTAATGCTATGCAACAGAGCCTCACCTCCAGGTTATTAGTTCACACGGCTTGGGTGTGAGTGATTTAAAGTCATTAGCATCAAGAGTTGCCCAGTGGCCTTTGTGGAGTGCAATGACGGTTTGAGCTGAGTGTGTCCTGGTGCCTAGATCATAACCATCCTCAATACAACTGGCACTAATTGGATTGCTTGCTGTCTAGTGCAGCAGACAGACTATGAAGTATGGTATTCAATTGAATTGCTTTTCTATCCCACATAGTCAATATGTACATATCAAAGCAACCCAAGGGCCTATGGAGAGTACCAAGGTTAGATCTCTTCTGAGGATTCTCACACGAATGTCAATTTCAAACTTTGCTAATGCTATCCATTTTCCAAAATTTACAGCAGTTTCTAAGACCAAACTTAAAAAACTGTGAATTATGAGCTGGTATGAGTAAAGAGATAGGAACCATGCCAGAGATTCCATGAGAAAAGACAACAGATAGAAAGCAATGCCAGACCAATGCTGAGGAACTCAGTGCTCTGAGTGCCTTTAATAGGAATGTTAACATCTTTTTAAAAAATTATTAATTAATTTATTTTTTGAGTGTCTGCACACATGCCATAGCATGCATGTGTAAGTCAGGGACAATTTGTGAAAGAAGTTTCTCCTATTCTACCACACCATGAACACCAAACTCAGACGATCAGCTTGGCAACAAATGCCTTTGCTCACTGAGGCATCTCCCTATCCCTGATTTAACACTTCGAAATACAGTTTGCAATGCAGGGATACACCCTGTAGTATACTACAACCTCATAATAAGGACCCATTTTCTTTAAAAGCCACTCTAATGTCTTTCAGGGCAACAAGTTTTTCCTATTATGAAATCTGATTAAGACTAAACAGAAGCAATACAGTAAGAGAAGCATATAGAAATACAATGAGAAGGCATAACATGGCTTCTTAGATACTCATTTTTCCAAATTTTCATGTCCTGCTCTTTTGTTCCAAAGGCATATCTACCATTCTATGGTATTTCACTGACTAAGGTAACGTCATAAATGCCTATATAAGCTGCAGAGATGGCACAATGCTTAAGGCATTGTTGCTTTTGCAGAATTCAAGGGTTCCTAGCACCCTTGTCAGGTGACTTGTAACCACCTGTAATTTTCCAGGAGATCTGACACCTCTTTCTGGCTTCCATGGATATCTGCACTGGTGCATATATATAACTCAGGCACATGCACACACACATAAAAATAAAATAAAAAACCTTTAAGAATATAGATGAATCTTAGAAAAACTACGTGTATGTGTATGGGGGTGGGGTATATGCATGTATGTTCACATGTATGTGGGTGCATTCACATGTATGTGAACGTGAGGACAAGAGATCAACGCTGGGTGTCTTTATCTAACACTCTCCACCTTATTATTTATTAGAAAGGATCTCCCTGAACCTGAAAGCTTGCTACTTCGGCTGGACTGGCTGGCTAGCCGAAACCCATTTGTCTGCACACATTCTTAGGCATTAGAGTTACAGACATACATCATTGCACCTGGCTTTTTAAAAACATTTGAATGTAGGTGCTGGGGACCCAAATTCAGGCCTTCACATCTGCACAGTACTACTTTTCAAACAGCTATTTCCCCACACCAAGCCACGGAAGACACTCTGCTTAGTAAAATAAGCTTAACAAGAAAGGGAAAATAGCCAGGCAGTGGTGGAACATACCTTTTATGTAAGCACTTAGGAGGCAGAGAGGCAGGCAGATCCGTGAGTTCAAGGTCAACCTGATCCACAGAACGAGTTGCAGGACAGCCAGGGCTACACAGGGAAACCTTGTCTTAAAAAAAAAAAAAAAAGGAAGG
>NW_021604719.1:75725-81381 GCF_004785775.1 Grammomys surdaster
AAGAAAGAAAGAAAGAAAGAAAGAAAGAAAGGAGAGAGAAAGAGAGAGCAAAGGGAGGGAGGGAAAGAGGGAGGGAGGGAGGGAGGGAGGGAGGGAGGGAGGGAGGGAGGAAGGAAGGAAGGAAGGAAGGAAGGAAGGAAGGAAGGAAGGAAGGAAGGAAGAAAGGAAGGATGGATACAGCTAGGTAAAGTGGCACTGCCTGTAGCTCCAGCTACTCAAGAGCCCTGGCAGGAAAAGGGCTCAGGTTAGGTCAGGGCTGAGTGACGTATGTCAAAAAATCCTCAAAAAAACAAAAAAGGCTTATGGCTTCAAAAAAAAAAAACTTATTAATAAAATCCATCTAATCTTTAAAATACATATACACCAATCCTACTTCTGCGAAGTACCCAAAATAGGCAGAAATGTGAAGAGTGGTCACAGAGACTAGAAGGGAGGAGAAAGAGGAAACAGGTTAGCAAGCACAGGGCTTCAGTTGGGACTGTGAGAAATTCTATAGCTGGACAGCAGGAATGCAGTCAGTGACCTGAAAAATGGCTCCAGCAGCCAAGCATGGTGGGCAATATTTAGAGTCCCAGAACTCAGGAGCCTTGGAAATCCAGGCTAGCCTGAGCTATACAATGACATCTCAAACAAACCAAAAAAGAAAAAGAGAAAAACTGGTACATTTTATATTTTCAAGTATTTTACTACAATTTAAAGCCGTGCTTATAAATAATAAAACCCCTTACCTAGTACACCGTGGATAAGTAGACTTATGGAGAAGCAGTGGCCACTCTCCAACACCAACACACTTTCTGGACTTCACAAGGCCCATCCCAACAGTACTGTCTCCATCAACGTGCCGTACGCACCACAGCTGGAGACTCACCTCCCCGTGCCTGGACTGAGTCTTCACTCTTCTTACAGACATGGTCCTTCCCCTTCATCTCAGGCAAGTGCTTCAACAGCTCAGTCCCCTACCCTTCCACTACATGCAGCTCCTAACCAACAGTGTTCAGTGAAATCCTCAAAACCCAGGGTATACATACACAGAATACGCATTGTTCCTACACACACAAACACAAGGCAGACTCTCAACACATGTCCAACAGACAGGAAACAAGAACACAGCACAAAGTCCACTCGAGAACAAACTCAAGTCCTCTACTTTAACAGAATGATCGATCTAAAAACAGTTCCATAAGTCAGGTTACTGCTGGGATTTATAAATATCTTTAGGAATATCTTTTTTATGCTGGGCTGGTGAGATGGCCCAGTGGGTAAAAACTCTCGCTGCCCAAGCTTGACAATGTGAGGTTGATCCTCAGAATGTAAACCTGGAAGGTGTAACCAACTCCACATATCACACATATAAGCGCCTAGTCATATCACACAATAATTTAAAGAAAAATTATGGAAAAACTTACCCAGTTAAAAAAAATTATCCAGTTCCTTTTTTCTGAGACAGGCTCTCACTGTGTATCCTAGGCTAGTCTCCAGATTGGCCTCAAACTTTTGATCAGCCTACCTCAGCCCCTCCAATGCTGGGACTATACTTATGTGACATCAAGCCCAGGTCAGTCCATTTTTGATTGATATCAAAAAGAAGAGGGCCACCAAGATGGCCCAGTAGGTATAGATGCTCATAGGAGCCTGATGACCTGACAGCTGTCTCCTGAACACATGTATATTCATATGTACACGTACATAGCAAATAAAAGTAACTAAATTTTATTTTAAAAGGAAAATGCTGAAGGTATAATTCAATGGGAGGCCCCTTGCCTAGTATGTACAAGAATCTGTAATCAAAACCTAGCAATACAAAGAAATGAATAAATGAAATTAAATAGGAAGAAGGCCAGTCCTGGAAGCACATACCTGTAATTCCAGCAGTTAAAAGACAGAGGCAGAACTGCCACAAGTTCCAAGTCACTCTGGTCTACATAGTAAGCTCCAAGTCACCTAGGGCTTCATAGTGAGCAAGCACACCCATCCCCTACCGCCCTCCACCCACCCACCCCCCACACACACACAGAGCGAGGGGGAAGGGAAGATGGGAGGAGAAGGCAAGATGGGTATTGTCTAAAAGGAAGAATCTTAGCATTAGTCAGTCTTTATAATTCTGAAGAAAAGTAATAGGGAGACACACTAACGCACTCTCATATTCACCCAGCACCAGGTTAGAGTGGAGGCTGCTCTTCATTCACTTGACTGCATTAAGGATGAAGGAAGCACACAGATTGGGATATGTTTGCAAGAGCATCTCCAGAGGAGAGCCCCACTCTGAGTGTGGGTGACACTACCCCATGGACTCGGGTTCCCGGGAAAGGAGGTCTTTACCCTCGTGTCCACCCTCCTGCTTCCCGACAGCAAATGTACTGTGACCAGCACTTCAGGATCCTCCCACAACAGCCAAAGGCTGGCCTTATGGTCAGGCCTTGCCGCCGTGGACTACACCCTCAAGTCAGAGCCAAAATCAATCTTTTCTTACTTCAATTGCTTCCTGTCAGCCATTTTTTCATAGCAACAAGAAAACTAATACACTGAGTACTGAAAAGGGAAGCCACAACCCTTAGGAGGCAGAGGCAGACAGATCTCTGAGTTTCAGGAAACCTAGTCTACACAGCAAGCTTCAGGCCAGCCAGGGCTACACAATAAGACCCTGCAAGGGAGTGGAAAGGATGTTTATACTGACTTTAACCACAGAAAATACACTCTTAATCTAGATTAGCAACTGAGATTATTTATGCATTTTGCCTGGAGAAACACTGTTTAAAAGAAAAAAATATAAGCTTTGGAGTCAAAGAGTTTGAATTCTAGGCTTGAGATTTTCCAGCTAAACAAACCTGGCAAGTTCCTTAACCTTTATGAACCTTCATTTCATTATCTCCATGAGGGGAATAATAACGCTGATGACTTTACTGTAAACTGTAAAAACCTAACACATGAAAAGCACACAAACATTCCTATTCTCTCTCTCCTCTTACCCAGGGAGAGACCCAGCCGGACCACTTAGTCTAGAATACTCAGGGTATGTGTTCCCTAACTCTGAATTACCTCTAAGAGACACAAATCATTTACTGTAATTTCAGAACCAGTATTTTCTAGAATATTGAAAAAAAAATCTAATCCAGTGTACTCATGACATTGAAAGAGAATGTGCTTAAGTGCTTAAGTGACACAGCAGAGTTACCAAGCTACCTAACCCCAAGCAAGCCCAAGAGAATCTAGGCCTCCAGTTCTGAGCCCAGTTCTCTTCCTGAAATGCTACAGTGCAGTCCTTAGACAAGCTTTCTCTGTCCTTTCCACGTATAACTCATCAATACACAAGCTCCTGCTAAGTGGGAGTTTCAGGGAAACCCTTTCACCTTTGATTCCTCGGTCCGTTTTCGTCAAGCGTCTGATTATGGACTCACAGCTATCTCCTTGCCTGATGTCGATTTTGGTTGAGAAGTGCCCACTGGATGGCTGAGGATTTACTAGGGAAACTGGTACACCAGGCTAGGAGAGGAAAAATACAAGTTATGACGTGTCAAACTTGAATATTGTCAAAAAACAAGGGTGATCTCTACCACATTTCTATACCAACTAAAAATGTTTCTAATTCTGTATTCTAAAATAATGACCAGGACAGTGAAATATGAAAGAAAAACTATCTAAGTTCATGTTTACACCACATGCCTTGGTGTATGGATTACAACTGCACATACTAACACTGTTGACACACCATGGTGACACATCAAAAACTAAGGACATTTTCTCTTCCACTACCATCATTTGTTCAACCTCTCTATGATAGATCAGGGACAGGAAGAAGCACTTTACAGACTTCCATATCCCCAAAGGGAATATTATGGCTGTATAATGAACATTACTTCATTTATTCATTTCTTCCCAAAATGACTGCATTTCTGCAAGCCACACCATGAGACAATGAGAGAATCATCACAGAACGATAATGATGTCAGAAGGTCTCCAAGACTGTGATTCCCTTACTCTTTCAAAACAGACCTGTTTTCAACGAAATGTGGTCAAAGGAACCATGCTCCTACGTCCTCTAGTGGAGTCTTAATTGTCCAAATCTGAATGGATTCCTGGAGGCTCAATAGAATCTGTAAGACCTTTATACTTCTACCAATAATGATCAAAAATTACAATTCCTGCACTAATTAAGATAACGCTCTTGCTTAGTTTACATCAAAAACAAAAAAGCCTTGCGTTACAGTTGGAAAGTCTAAATAGGACATTTGAAAGCTTTGTCACTATTTAAAAGTCTTACTCACAGCTAGATAGTTTTTGCCTTTCTTTCAATAAAAAACAAGTTTAGAACATCTTACTTTGTTTTTTAAAACTACAAATAATGACTAACACTACCACAGGAATAAAGTAAGTGATAAGCAGTACTGCACAAGCTGGACCTCTAAGACACCTCAAGTCCAGCCCCATTTCCAACCCTTCATATTCAGTGCCCTCCACCTATACACGAGCCATTGCTGTAATGACCGCCAGGTCTCGTCTAGGCCTAAGAGGCAATGATTCAATATGGCTTCTTCAACTTACTTCTGTTCTGAAAACATTAAGTGGCTTCCCGGGACAACACTCTTCCCTGACTTTATCTTCAGCTTCAGAGGCAAACTTGACTTCTATATGTTCCAGCTGAATGGATGGAAGCAAAAGTCATCAGTAGCACTTAATATGACTGAAATTAATCACCACTTCATCTCATTAAGAGCACGATGGCTTCGCCACTTAATAGGAAATGATCTGTACAATTTTATTGTTTTCCTTATTAATGTTAAATGAAATCTACCATCTGTTATCAGCACTCCTCCTAGCTGTCTCAAGGCATTGTTCCTTATCCAGTTGGGTGTGGCACTTTCTATACTGGAATTTGGCATCTACCCGACACATAAGAAGGAAAGCGCATGAAAGCCTTCCACCTACACAAGCAGACGCTCCCAAGTTTATCATTTGAGAAGTTACATAAGCAGAGAAAAGTTCAGCCATGTAACATACTGCAGCTCCCCAAGGATGCCTCTAAGGTGTGCACCTACTGTTCACATGAAAGCTCTGAACAGGTTTTGACCTACATGAATGTATATACATGAGCAATCTACTAATCTTTGACTACGTGATCAATAGGCTTAACAAGCACGTCGTTCTGGGTTCAAAAACCAGCAACAAATGCACAGCAATAGTGAATAGAGCAAACTCTCCTGTAGACCTCTCCATCAACTCTATACGCCACAGAACAGTTCTCAGTCACTTTAAACCTGCATAGTTTTTAGTGTCTTCATTATCATTAGAATCACATTCTGAGTCTTCTAACAGTCAGTATTCTAAAGCAATTTAGTTTTCCTTTTGCCTGAGGTAAGGGAAAGCATTCTTAGATCCTGTGTAAGTTGTTACTGAAAATGCACCAGGACCACAGATTATAATTAAGCCAATTCTGTGACTAAAGGTGAGACAATTCGGAATGCGGCATAACAGAAAGGCTTTTAAGACATCTAAATAAAAGGTGTCACTCTGGTTTGTGAGCTTTTGAGTTTTCTTGGTTTTTTGCTCTGTTATACTTTGTTAGCATGCCTGCAAGTGCACGTGTACGTGTTGTGTACGCTTGTGCTCGCGAGCACACACACACACACACACACACACACACACACACACACACACACAC
>NW_021604719.1:81391-148532 GCF_004785775.1 Grammomys surdaster
CACACACACACACACACACACACACACACACACACACACACACACACGCAAATCTCCTGATTGCTCTAAAGACAATCTAGGGAAAATCCCTAACCACATATGGCCCATGTGTTATGTATAAGATAACTAATAACTTTAGAAGGTAACAGATCATTTTATTTCTGCAACTTCTATATCCATTCATCCAAATGTTTTCATCTCAAAAACATTTACTAATTATATATTTGGTAAAAATACTAAATATAAAAGATGAAGTTAATGAAAAGTATCCTAGCAGGCTGTAAAGCTGGACTGTGTTTTTTATAGAAAACTATAGTAATTAACTACAATCCCTGGCCCTCTTACCTCAAGAGAATTGGTTAGGTAGACTATATTCTCCATAAGTACTGCCTGCTCATCAAATTCCAACTCTAAATCCAAGACTCGTGGCCCTTTCTTCTCCATGTTTTCCTAAGAGCCGAATGGTTTTGAAAACAAAATCACATTAAAGACATGTTAAAAGGAATCTATTTTTCTAAAGTAATCATTCTTTCAACTGATAAAATCTTTACATTTCAGTGGGTAAAGGAAAAGCCTTTGACTCATGGGTTTCCCTTATCTATGCTTGCTTGTTAATGAAATTACTTGCTCAGAATAATTGCCATTTAAAACAAGATGAGATTTTAGGTAGTACTGAAAAGACTAGAAGGCGTGGAGTTTTCAGATGCTGAAAATAAATGTGGTTTAACAACTGTTTATTTAGATGACTTACTGTACAAACCAAAAGAATCAAAAAAAGCATTAAAGAAATCCCTTGAGCTAATCATTTTTTAATTTTTTTCAAGATAACAAACATTAAAATTCCCAAAGATATTTCTGAAAGCTTATAGAAAAACTGACACTGTCATTCTATATAGGTATCCGGATAATCTTGTAATATTCAAAAGACAATTTCCTATTCTTAATTTCCTTCAACATTAAATGTTTGCTACTCAAAACATAATCTTAGTGGCCCAACTTCCTAAGTACACTACAGCTGTGTGATACAATGTGTCCTACTCACGGGACAGTGGCCCCACACTATTCCTCCTACCCACTGCTTTCCACCACCATCGGCAGTAGATAGGTGCTTTTATACAGAGTGTCAGGTACTGATCCATGCGTGCTGCAAGTGCTCCTCACCGCCTTCCTCCCATGGACTCAGCAGAAGGCAACCAGGCAGGTGCCAGTGCTGCTCTTAGCTTTCCTACCTACAGGACCACAAGCCAAACAAACTCCCAGTTTTTAGACAATTATCAGGCCTTGGTTAGAGGTGTCACTTGGTAGTAGGATGTCACATTTGCCTAACATGTGCAAAGCACTACATTTAATTGCCAACATCACAAAGGGGTGGGGTGGGGGACGTGTGAGGGAGGGAGTATCCAGTCTGTGGTATTCTGTTATAGTAGCAGAAAATGCAGTAAGACATCACCTAAGTTCTATTTCCTTTTCCATAAAAATACTAGGAAGCCAATTTCTTTAGAGACAGGCTCTCATATAGTCCAGGTTGTTTTCAACTTAATATGTCACTAAGGAGTCCTTGAAATTCTTATCCCCCTGTTTCAACCTCCCAAGTCCTGGAATTACAGGAATGCACCCAATCAGGTTTACTGTGGTGCTAGGGACCGAGCACACTGTGCATGCTAGGCAAGCTCTCCACCATGTGAGCCACATTCCCAGTCCAAGAAAGCTATTGTCTTATTCCCAGATTCTCAATCATTTTCAACATTTGCAAAACTACTCATTTCACACCCCTTTAGTCCCAGAATAGGAGAGGAAAAGGCAAGAAAGAGGATCTCTTAAGTTTGGTCTACAAAGTAAGTTCCAGGACAGCCAGGGCTACACAGAGACTCTGTCTTGGGCAGGTAAAAAAAAAAAAAAAAAAAAAAAGGCAGAGGCAGGTCAATCTCTGTAAGCACAAAGCCAGCCTGATCTACATAGAAGAGTTCCAGGCTAGCTAGGACTACATAGTGAGACCCTGTCTCAAAAAATTAACTAGTTAATTAATTAATTAATTAAAAATAAAAGAAAAATCTGATGCTGAGATCCTAAAGAACTCAACTCTTTAAAGAATTTAGCAGCTCAAAACATCAAGTCACTGCCCAAGCCACTAACTCAAATCTAACCACATACTATCACTGTAATTCATGCTGCTCTGCTTAAGCCACATAAATGTAGAATGGTTCCAGACAAGGGATCTACTGATAATACCCTAACATAAGGAAAAGAATGTATTTCTTCCCCAAAATTGGAAGGTAGGAAGGCAGAGCATGGAAATAATTCAATGCACCAACTCCAAGCCTAATTTTCCTCTAGAATGCATATTTTCCTATAGTCATCAATTTTCTAGATAAATTCAAAATCTGACTGTTCATGTCTCAATCACTGACTTAAAAGAGTTATTTATTTAGCACGTCACTGGAGGAGACTGTGTCTGAGATTTTTTCCCTTTCTCTCTCCTGTCCTAGCTAAACAGTTCTCAAGTGGGCACAGCTATCCAACATCCATACTCACTTACCTTAATCATGGCAACAAATGGCATAACTTTCTTCATATATTTCTTCAATTCTGGCAAATTACCTAGCTCACAAGCAATGACTTTGTTATCAGGCAATTTTCCATTGTTGGCCTAAAAATGGGAACAGGAGAGGGGTGTAAAGACAAGCATTTAGAAGATGATGCAAGACCACGGGTATGGCTGCCGGAACTGTGCCAGACACAGGAGGAGGCCTCAGCCGGCCGTTAGAGAAGGGTGCTGAGCCCAGCATCATGAAGTGCAAGTTCAGTGGAGAGGGCAGAAGGACCTTCCCCTCTGAATGGAAGAGGCATGCTTGTCAGTCCAAAGGAGAAACACAGTGTAGTACACTGAATATCTATTTATCTTCTTTAATAAAAGCAGCCCCTCCTGGAGACAAGCTCACCTAGTAAAAGACTGATGTGGTCATATAAAGATCTTGTCTTTAAGTTCAAAGATCTTAACATTTTGTGTGTCATATTAAAATGGAAAGCAACACATTTCTTATACAAAAGATACATGACTACTTTGGGGGCGACCCTCCACCCCATTATGTGTTTGTATGTGCACATGAGAGCAGGCGCCCAAGGAAGCGAGAGGCATCAAATCTCCCTGGAGCTAGAGTTATAGGCAGCTGTGAGCTGCCTGATGTAGGTGCTGAGAACCAAATTCAGATCCTTGGCAGGGGCCATCTCTCTAGCCCTGAAATATGACTGCTTTTTGAACACTTAGGGCTGAAGAGATAAGTCAGTGGTTAAGGGCCTTGGCTCTTCTTCCAGAGGTTCTGAGTTTAGTTCTCAGCGACTACATGGTGGCTCACAACTATCTATAATGAGATCTGATGCTGTTTTCTGGTGTGCAGACATACATGCAGACAAAGCCCTAACACATATATACGTAAATAAATATTTATTTTTAAAAAATACTTTCCTTTACAAGTGTGAAGAATAAAAAAGGATTCTCTAGTTTCTGAAGCTAAAAATAGTATCATTTCTGTCAAAACAAAACAAAAAAGCCCAAAACCTTATCATATATCACCGATGTACAAGCATGTATATGGTCCACACACAGACATACATACAAACAGGTAATATATACTTAAAATAATATACATATACTACTATAAAAATACACATAAATTACTTTTTTAAAAAAAGAAAACTTAAGAGTGGGCGGTAATGGCTCACATCTTTAATCCCAACACTTGGGAGACAAAGCCAGAAGGTTCTCTTGAGTTTGAGGGCAGCCTGGTCTATGGAGTGAGTTCTAGGCAGCCAGCACTACAAATCCTATCTCAAAAAAATCAAAAGAAAAATGAAAAGTTAGGGCCACCTTTAATCCCAGCATTTGGGAGGCAGGGGCAGGAGGGCTTCTGTAAGCTCAAGGTCTGTATGGTCTACAAGAAAGCTCCTGGCTACACAGTAAGACTCTCACACACATACATACACACACAATCAATCAATCAATCAAGAACAAAAAATCTGACCTAAATTAAACACTGAGCTTCCAACAAACAGAGCTGTCTCATTTCATAGATACTGAGCTGACATCTTTGAGACCATCCCATGAGCAATCACAAAGAAAACAGCAGTCTCTTAAGTAGTAAAGAGCAAAGCTTCAATTTACTCCAAATGCTACAAAGCTGAGTCTTTATAAATCCAATCACTGCTAAAGTCACAATGAATTCAAAGGGTAAATTCTGTCCCTGTGCTTCATCATTTTAATTATACATGCAAAAAAAAAAAAAATTTTTAAACCACACCTTTTAATTAGAAACAACTAGGTTCAATACATTTTTTTGTAAGAAAGCTTCAGAAATGTTGAAAGATGGTAGTTTTTCTCTTGGCATCCATGTATGAGCTACCAAGGATAACAAAGGACACTCTCTGCCTGGAGAGAATTGAAAAAGGCCACCTGTCTGTCCCTCCCCCATACCATTAACATCCTAAAACCAAAAATATCTTAAGCAGACAATACTGAGAGAAATCGCATCACCTCAAAGTGCCTCCGCAGGGTTGTCAGGGTAATGTGCTGCCAGACAGGGTAGTTCTTTGCTACATAGATGGTGCAGTGTGAGGGCCTCTGAGCTGGCTGCTTGTCAGTCTTCTGTACAGGAGGAGAAAAGAGAAACATGGATCCTGATGTAAACCAAAGATGAGAACACTCAGCATCTAGACCATCAACCTTAGCAATCAGAACATACACGCATAGACCTGTGGCCGTTAGAACATACATACTTCAGACCTTAAACTGTCAGAACATACACACTCCAGAATTTTAACTGTTAGAACATATGTGCCCCACACCTTGAACAGTTAGAACATACATGCTCCAGACTTTTAAGGTAGAATATATATGCTTCAGAGCTGTATCAGTGGTATACACAGCACTATCCATTTTAACCACTTAGTTTTCACCAGTTTGTACCCATGATAAGGAATGACCTCTTTTAAAAACTGTTTAAAGGATGGCATCACCTTCCCTTTAGCTGGCATCATGTAATTCTTGAGCCGTAATCTAAGGTCATGTGCTACTTCCATGAGATACTGTGAAGAACGAATCAACGACTCATCCACCGGACCTGCCACAGGCCATGAGGCATGCATAATTGAATCGGGCTTTAAAAAAAAAATGAGATTAAACAACACTTGCTTTCCAGGGCTTGCTTACAGTTTCACACCACAGCTACCATCTATAACCGTGTACCCCAAGTTCAAACCTGACTACACACAGCACACTTCTACAGTCCCTGATCTAATGTTCCCTAGAATTCAAGCTGTGAAGTCTGACTCTACATTCTTAATTAGCATCCATTTGTACAAGCATATTAATACCCACACACATATGCTCACTTTCAAAGAAAATTATGTAATGCTAATTTGCCTAAATTTAATCATTATTATATAAATTATGCATGCTCACAGTTTTTTCCCTATTAATACATCCAGTATTAAAAGTATGGCTAGTCAGCAGATAGATCACTAGCACATTTCTGTACGTGCTCATGACTAAAAAGGAACATGAAACAGGCCAATCTCCTGAGCTGCAAGCCGAGGAGAGATAACTGAATGGACCTTCACACTGTGACTGCTGACATACCACCCTTGACAGGCAGCCCTATATATGCCAGGAGTTTTATATAAAAAAGAACATTTATGTAAACATACCCTTACATCTTTGTTTATGAGCACTTGGTTCTGTTATTTACAGCTCTCTAAAGTATTTCCACCTTTCTAACCACTAGAAAAACACATCTGAACATATTCAATACAGATGGGAATCAAAGAATACACAGCAGACATAGGACCACATTTTTAACACATATACATTGTGCATGTACAAATGTACAAAAGCTTGCATGGATTTTTCAACCTGTTAGAATTATGATGATGAACCTATGACTATTCCTGAACTTCTTATAGGGAATAACATTATAACAACACTTACTTACTGAGGCCTAACCACATTCCCCAAAACATTTTGAACCCAACGGCATACCTTTCCCAGCAGTGTCCAGATGTGCTCACACAAATGTGGACAGAATGGAGTCAGAAGGATTGTCTGAACTTCAATAAAGCGGAACACAAGTTCTCTGTGCATCCCCTCTGTGGCCAGTTCACGGTATTTGTCTTTTGCAGCCTATACAAATTTCAAAATGGCTTGTCATTTTCCTCATCTTCTTTAAAAATGAAGATGAAAAATTCAGTTTCTTGGTTTTAAGTCATTAAGGATTAGCTTTGTAAAAATTATGATAAACATTTCACTTTATTTTGTAAAGTCTACAATATAAAAAGAATCTTTTATTAAGAGAATATCATGCATTTATATTAATGATTCTCAAGAAAGAAGTCTGGAAATGTAGCTAAGTAGCAAGAACACATGCCAGCAACATGCAAAGCTCTGGACTTAAACCAGAAAACTGTTTCAATTTTTCTCCATAACAAGGGGAAAAAAAAAACAGTACCAGAATTTTATTTGTGTGTCTACCTGCTCTGGAGTTTCTAAGACAGGGTTTTGCTAGGTATCCTAGGCTTGCTGTGCCTCCATTTTTATGAGCATGCTTTTTAATCCAGGCTAACCTCAAACTCATAGCAATCTTTCTGCCTTAGTCTTCCAAGTACTGGGATTACAGGCACAAGCTCACCAAGTTCAGCTCTTCCTTCCTTTCTTCCTACCTACCTACCTTTCTTCCTTTAAAGGCATTTTAAGGTGTGTCTATGTCAGTGAGACATAAAGCTAGACCTTTGAACTATTCATTCTCTAAGGTCAGGCTTTGAACAGTGCCCAGAGCAACATTAACATAAAGGGATTAGAATGCAAGATTTCTATGCTCAGCATTTGGCCTGATTTAACCACATCTAAAACCCAAGTTACATAAATCGCAGTGTGACATTTTACAAAACTGGTTGAGTAAAGCTACATGTGGCCCTTGAAATGCCAAACTTGGAAAAACAGTGACACCTTGTGGAAAAACTCAAGACAACACTGGCTTTCATGTGGATGGCAATTAATTACACCTTTGCCTTCATATTTATTAACTTAAAATGCTTTTGTGCAGCAAGACAGGGTTGGCACGTGCCTAACTGAAGACAGGAGGACCTCCCCTTAATGCTCAGGAGTAAAATAAGAGCAGAATTTTCTATATTAAGTAGATACCACAGACACAATGTCAAAGAAAACTACTTTCAAATCACAATTTATCAGAAAACTCACTGAAAAGACTGTCAGTCTGTACTTTGGACATGCAATTATTTCATAGCAAGGAGAAAAAGGCAGAAATACACCATATTAATGCTTACTTGGTTGACACCAAAAGAATAGCATACCTGAAACTCAAAAAAACCTGTTTTCAAAGCTTCTTTAAACATCATCTTTTCATAGTTTTGATCTGTTTTTATAATTCCTGCATTCATTTCACTATTGAATAGGGAAAGAAAATCTATTCAGTTTAAAGGCAACTATATTTTATGCACTTCATATTATTAGTGTACACTTATATGTATGTATTACATATTTATGACATATATCTGCCACATAGATTAATAACAGGCAAAATGAGTATGACAGCAGAAACATTACAGAGAGCTCAACACAAGGGCTGGGGAGATGGCTCATGAGTCCAGTGGTGGCACAAGCATGAGGGCTTGAGTTCAAATGCCAGAACCCAGCTACAGGCAGAAGATGCAGTGCATGTGTGTAACTCAGTGCTGAGTTGAGACGGGTGGCTGAGACAGGAGAGCCCCAAGAACCACAGTCCAGCTAGCCTAGCACACAGCAGCCCATCCATCTCAAACCAGGTAGAAGGCAAAGACCAATGCCTGCAGTTGTTCTCTCTGTGTGTCTCTGTCCCTGTCTCTCTCTGTCTCTCTCTGTCTCTCTCTCTCTCTCTCTCCACACACACACACACACACACACACACACACACACACACACACACACATACTTTTTAAATTTTTGATTTTAGAACAAAATTTAAAAATGCTTGGTCCTTAAAACTTTATCTACCCTCTTGTATACAATGTCAGCTTTCACTCTTCAGGGCTTCTATTTATAATAACACATTTAACACACTTAGCAGTGTTTTGTTACTGTTCCTGACTGCTAAGTTTCTTGATGGAGCTGGGCATGGTGGCCTGTAATCCGGGTACTTGGAAGGTTAAGTTCAAGGCCAGCCTAGGGTAGTGTGAGACCCTAACCCCAAGCACCTCCTCAATGTAAACATTGTTAACGATGCTTAAACATACTATAAAAATCGCCTAACTAACGTGGCAGCCAGGATTTACAGAGGTTGCACGGTAAGTAATAGATATCAGCCATTAGGAAACACCTCTTATCACCCTAGATTTAAATTGACCTAACCTAGCCCTGATTTTTTTCATCTCTTGTCTCTGAGCTCCATGTCCTGTACTTCAAATACCAGACCCTTCCCAATGTGATTTTCCCTTTCCCTGAAAGACTACTGTCTATTTTTTCAAGAGACCCAGAATTCCCAGTCTCCCTTGACAAATCCTCCTTACACCTATCTGGAGTCACAGTTAGTAGGCGATATGTCTTTCCAACAAGTCTTACTCATCTGTGTAGTACACTGAGTGAGGATCTCTCTCAACATAAGGCCAACGAATGTCTTGAATTTCTTTAAAAAGTTATTTCTTCTTTTCTCTCAACCTGTTTTTCCTGTCTCCATTTTATTCTACTGTAATATGAGACAGTGAAGGAAAGGTTATATAAAGAGGTTTTGGAGACACAGACAAGTTCATATCACAAGTTTCCTATTACTACCTACATGGAGGCATGTAATGAAACTGCTACCCCACAGTTTCTTCATCTCTAAAGCTGAGCTAGCTACACTGTCAGTGCCTGAGGCTGCTGGGAGGCTAGAATCAGAAAGAAGTGCCTACACACGTAGGCCCACAACAAACAGCAACTATTGCTATCATTTAACTTATTTTGGGAAAAAAAAAAAAAAAACAGACAGCCTGAAAATCAGACTTGGCAACTGCCATGGCAATAGTGCTGGCCCAAAACTACCTGGCAAACACACGATCATTGAATGAGTCGGCAGGTCCACTTCTGAGGCTGCTGCAGTTGGCGAGCATTTCTTTGACCCACTCTACCCATGTGTACAGACGAAGGATGCCTGCGTCTGCCATAGCTTCCACAAAGTTAGCATCTTCAACAGTGTCACCAGCATCAGCCAGAGCCAGGCGCATTCCTGGAAGAAAACAAAACCAGTCAGTCAGTTTAAAACATAGCTACTGACCGGGTAGTGATAGCACAGGCCTTTAATGCCAGCACTTGGGAGGCAGAGCAGGCGAATCTCTGTGAATTACAAGTCAGCCTAGTCTACAGAATGAATTCCAGGACAGCCAGGGCTACAGAGAGAAAGTGTCTTGAAAAAAAAAATATATATATGTGTGTGTGTGTGTGTGTGTGTGTGTGTGTGTACTTGGGAGCTAGAAGCAGAAGTTCAAGATCATCCTTGGTACATAGAAAGTCTGAAGCCATTCCAAGCTATGAGATAATGTCTCAAAAAAGAAAAAGCCACACACTCATATTCTAGGAAAAAATTATGCACTCAGCTGGGTACATGTAAATTAAGAAATAACAAGTGTTATAAATGACTGTCCTGGATCAACAGCAAAAATAAGGCTCTGAACTTTTACAATACTTCTGTGGCCTCTGTATCACACTTGTATTATTTGTGCTCTTTGTATCTGTTTGCACACACTCAGAACAAAGCATACTGAGATGACAACTGAACTCAGGCATGGCTTTTGCTATGAGAAGTGAGACAAGCAACTAAGGCTGAGCCTTCAGGAATAAGAGTGTCTGTGGGAGGAACACCAGGATGGCAGTCTTCATTTATGTGGTCTGAGGTGCCATGCCTGACAAGTGGGGTGAATATGAAGATGCTTTGGAAAGTTAAAGGCTTAGAAGAAATTCTGCAGTCTAAGATTATGCACAGGGTCGAGCCTGGTAGCAGCGGTAACAGAGGCTACCTGGCCTCTTGTGAGCAGTTAAGAATTTCATCTGAGGCCGAGATGACAGCCAAGCAGGAAGCCGTTTGCATAAAGGAGCAATTGCAACAAGAAAGGAAGATGCAGCAGCATCCCTCTTGTTAGCCTCTGATCTGGCAAGTAAATTAGAAAGATGAACAAGAGGATGAGGTGTAGGTGCCCGCTTGCCTCTTCTTAAGACTTCAGGGCTGGAAGAAAAAGCAAGTAAAAGTTAGATCTATGTTCAAAAGCTCTTCCTTGGATCTAAGAACTTGCAACACTTGGGAAGATGCAGAGAGTGAGGAGGAGCTCTCAAGTTCAACCTACAGTAGAAAAAGGGAACCTCTGTAATCCAGTGTATAGATGGGGTATTAACAATGGTCGAATGCAAGAAATTAGTGTGATCAGGAAATATTCAGCATCTCAACTGCTAGAATTAGGGAACATTTTTAAAACAAGCAATGATAGAGCCTGTCTCAGTCTAGCTTGTAAAGCTATGGGACATGGGGGCAGATGGGATCAGTCTAACTGTACGGAGGCAAAGAAAGTGAGTACTGTAACTTCCCATCCCCACTAAGGCAAAGGCTACATAACTGTGACAGTATAAGGGAAACTGGTCCCTAGTAGACTAGCTTATGAAAGCCATTAGGAACACTTGGTTATCTCTATCTAAAGTCCCCATAAATATCAAGAACTGGAGAACCACAGAGGAGGCAGACACTACTGAGGGAACAGGAATAGCAACAACTGAGTTTGAACCCAAGTTCACTGGACTAGATTGAACGCTGTTCACACAGAGGTAGTTAAACACATGGTTGATCCAGTGGGGACCTCAAGAATGGCTTGTAGCTTAGTTTCTGGTCAGGCAAGATCTTTAAAAGTAGGAAAGACTTTGGCAGCTCTCAATGACTTAGAGTAGCATGTAAAGAGTGTCTACACAATAGAAGAACAGGCTAGAGGAAACAGGAGAAAAGTAATGCAGAAGGAAGGGGTCTGTCTGGGTTACTCAAGGCAGATGTGGCAAGATGTGTGTTGAGCTGTAGTTCCAAAGAAAAAGTTGACAGAACACCAAATTGTGTGCTAATAAGCTTCTCTAAAGCCTGAGGAGCAGTTCACAGAAAACATTCATGACAGACCAATACAAGTAAAGATGATTAAGCCCATCCCAGGGGTGGGGAATTATCCTCCCAGACTAGAGAAAGTACACTTCCCTCAGGAGAAGGTTAATCTAGGGGTGAAGATGGTTTGCCCAGTCAGGAACTTCCCCAACAACCAGGTGTGGTGAATAAAGAGGCTACAAGCCACTGTGCCAACCTGGGGCCACTCTTACCGAAGGAGCCAGCAGGTGCAGCAGAGGTAAACAGGGCCACATTCACCTTTGGCCCCTGAGTCAGCCTGAGTAGATCAAGTCAGGCTCACTGGGTTTACCAGGTATGGAGAAATGTAGGAAGACTCCATGGACGAGCTCCAGGATATGGAAATGTAATGGCTCAGAGAGAATGATCGGGGATTAGAGGGAGCTAATTAAGTTATCGTCTCCTATCAATGCTTTGTACCCAGCCTTGCTCTGTGGAGGAAGCAACTGATCCAAATGGATGGAATATCCATGCTGTACAAGACCTTGCTTGTGTTCGACTTTAGTGTCTTAGCTCCTCGGTCACCTGACACTTGCTGAGGACAGATGACAGCAGACTTTCAAACTGTTTCACCAAGGTCATCTTTGTAACTTAATTGTTACAGGACAGTGACTCAGGATGTTATCTGTCCTATCTATCCTCTGGAGGTTTTGTTATACAGATGACATAAAGCTAACCTGAGTGCTCTGCAGATTTGGAAAGCCACTGGAGTGACAACCTGGTACAATGGTACTTCTAACTACTCTGCAACCCAGCGGGGGCTAGGTTAATTAAAAGAAAAAGAAATCCAACAGGTACCCTGTACATGGGTGAAAGGACACTCCCAGGAGCCATAAGTTTAATGAATAAGAGCACCAGTGCCAGGGACGGGGTACCTTCCTGAGTTGTTGGCCAGGAAAGCCCCTCAGGCCCCACAAATCATAAAAGCTATTACTATAGCTGGTGGTTGTATACCAGGACAAGACAGTAAGACACGATTTCCAGAGATACCACATGTGCATGCTTTGACTGTAGGACAAAGAGAGATTAGCTGGGACTGAAATGGAAACTCATGCCCTGCTGACTGGCTTTTATAGTACCTGAGGTGACCACTCAGGCTGCTGGTGGAGAA
Source organism: Grammomys surdaster (assembly GCF_004785775.1). Classification (NCBI taxonomy): domain Eukaryota; kingdom Metazoa; phylum Chordata; class Mammalia; order Rodentia; family Muridae; genus Grammomys; species Grammomys surdaster. The sequence goes on from NW_021604719.1 coordinate 93,668, forward strand.
CTGTCACCGACATTCCTGCTTGGCTATCTTCCCTGTGTGCTAAAATACCAAGATGATAGGTAAGATGTACCTGCTTGTGCAATAGTGGTCAGCTGTCACAGGTAAGACCAACAGCCTTCCATTTGGACTAAAGGCCTGCTCTAAAATTCATATCTGGTATTGGAAGCCAAAACAAAAGCCTGTGACTGGGAAAGTCCTAAGCCCCAATGGAAAAACATCTAGTAAATGGCTTTACTAGACGGACGAGAGGCACATGTCGAGCTGCCTTCTAAAGCATTCGCACACATAGATCACTGTTCTTATCAGCCTCACTGACCGGGGAAGCCTCTGAGAACTCAGGAGAATCACCCACAAGTTTGTTGGCCAGCTAATCTGAAGCACACAGAGCAGAGAAAACAAGAGACTCAAACCAAGGTGAAGGGAGAAACAGCTCAAAAAAGCTGTCATCTGTTCACTGTAGACAAAGTTGTGAAACAAAAAGCAGCTGTCATCTGACAGCCACATATGCACCACAGTACAAGTGTACTCACCCTCACACAAATATCATACACAGACACACACAAACAATAAACATCTTAAAAGACTCTAAATACTTTGAATTTTTTCTTGAATAGATTGTATCAGCAATTCTCGTGATTTAGCTTACATATTATGCTTATCAACAAGGAAAACATGAGTATTTAAATTTTTGTTAAAGGTAAAAGAATAGGCAACAACCTGAACTTATCTTCTGCAACCCTATCTGAATAATAGCAAGGATAAAAATGTACTCACCATCAGCTGAAAATTTGTCAACAGCTTGGCTCAAAGTGAGGAAGTTGCCTGTAGATTTTGACATCTAAAAAAAAAAAAAGCAAGCATTGATCAGGCATTGATAATTTTCATAAATAAAACAATCCAAGTTAAGTTAACCAGAGTGGTCATGATGAGTCAAAGGAAAGAGAATCTGAAAATGAAGGACAAAGCAGGTGATGACTAAAGAGAGGCAAGCACTGAAGCTGAGGCAACCAAGGATCTGCCTGGGTTCCCAGCCACCGAGCAACTAGGACAGGGTCTACTGTGACCTCTGAAAGGCTAGCTGAGACAGAATGGTCTTGACTGGAACAGGGAACACTGGCTGCTTACGCAGGGAAGAGCCTTGCTAACACAAAGTCATAGGAACAGAAGAGACTCACTCCCGAGAGTAAAGTGAGGTTTTCAGGACCATCAGCAGCACTCAGAGAAGCAGCACTCACAGCAGGCTAAGAAGATGCCATATTCTAATAGGCTCTCACTATGTTGTCCTGGAGGGAATGGAGCTCATCAACAGCCACCACCTTCCTCTACCTCCTAAGTGCTGAGATGAAAGGCATGGGCCACTGTACCCACCAAAGAGAAGAACTTCTAAAATCACCTTTGGCTTTTAGGGCACTGTCTCTATCCGACACTACACACTGTAACCTGTACCATCTACTTGTTCAGTCTATATATCCACTGTAACACTTACAAAGATCTGTTCTCACTTTTATTTATGAATGTGTGAGGGTAAGTGTGTGAGAATGCACATGCCTAGAGTCCAGAAGAGAGCATGAGATCCTTGGAGCTGTAATGACATGGGTCAGCTGAGTGGTCTGAGCCATGTTTTAGCTCCTACTGTAATACTTAGAACAACAACCCTGCTGATACACTAACATTCATTGGTTGTCCAATGAACCTAAGGTACTAATGCAGAAATAAATGCAGTCACTTTTGAGGGAGGGTGTGTGTGTGTGTGTCTGTGTCTGTGTGTGTTTCTGTGTCTGTGTGTGTGTGTCTGTGTTTTCAATTGAGCAGGCATTAGAGGGACAGATGAGGGAAGGCTGCACAACTTTTCACTCAGAAACGATTTACTGAGATAAACCCTACACAGCCAGCAAAAGGGACAATATTCCTAAAAGTGTTGGGAGGCAGCCATGTTGGCAGAAACATTATTAGCACTTCATGACATAATTTCATGACCCCTGAAGCTCCAAATTCTCTTGTTCTTCAAGAGCTGTAAGCCACAGTACCAAACAGAAAGTCCCAGGTATTCTCTCCTGAGTCAGAGTTCTAAGATTTCTATGTGCTTGTCCTCAGCTCCATTCCCTCACCTCTCCTCCAGTCCTAATTTGAATCATTCTTAATACCAGTACTCTAACAAACCTCAGGACGGACTAGCTGCTCTGCTTACTCAAAGATTAAAATTTAGTTCAGCTATTAGTCCTAAAGAATTCAAATAGCTTTTCTTAATTCAAACTAATTCATATATATTTCTGTTACTTTTTTTCCTCAGCTGAAACATCTTGCCCAAAGCCTCACCTTCTCAGAGTTGAGCAGCAGGTGTCCATTTGCTCGAACAGAAACAGGCCACTTGTCACTTCACAGGCACAAGTTGCAAGACAGAAAACAAAAAGTACAACAGAATTACAGTTCTCCATGATACCCTGAAGTAAATGTTAACAGTGAGCAGTGTGTTGTTGAGACAAGACCACTCACTGCAATTGTGGGTGGCTTTTGTTTCACAGTTCTTGGGCTCAGAAACAGGGCTTGGCTCATCCCAGAGAAGTGCTCCCTGTGCTGTGCTCCTGTTTTCAACCGAAAGCAACTGAAAAGAACCCAAGAAATACAGCAGGGCTCAGCTACTAACAAGATCAGGAAGATCTTGAAAATATGCAATTATGCAAAAGAAACAGAAGAGCACATATACCTTTATGTGAGTATAAATACATAGCTTTTAATTCCCAGAATATGTATGAACATTTGTTCTGAGAGAAAACCAGAAAAAAAAAAAGGTAATAGCAAAGTAGAGTGGACAAAGTGCAGTGGTGGGTGAAATGTCATGAGCACCCTGTTATCGTCACACACTGCATTATGCACTCTACAACCTGTCTTAAAACTGCTGCGCTCCTGCACCGAGCAGACCAGTGCCCTTGATGACATGAAATATATATAGTATCCTCTTTAGGCTGTTGATATAAGACAGGGAGGAGCACACATTCCACATTAATACATACTGTAACAAATCCAACTAACCCCTCCATAGCCATTCCTTAAGATACTTGAAGCCTTAAGACACCCTTATTGACTATCAATAAATGCACCCCACATTCTCTTGAGGGTTCACCTTTGTTCTGGCCACATGGCCACATGATTGTAAATGTAATATGAAAGATGATTTGGAATCAGATCCTTGCCAGAGGCTCGAAGGTCCACTGGATACCAAAACTCAAATTCCTGCTTCAACTGATCCAGCTTTTCCTTTGGGATCTGAGTCTTAGGAAATGGAGCATCCTTGAAGAACACATAATCCCAAACGTCCTTTGTCATCTGCTGGGGTCTGTATTGAAATAGAGTAAACAAATGGACTATTATTTTGAAAGAATCAGAATGTCCACCTAATCGTGTATTAAAGTTTTAATTAGTTACAGTATCAAACAAAAACAAACAGATTCCCTAAGAACAAGAAGGCATGACAGCACAGGAGGACTTAATCATCTTTCTCAGTTGCACAGTAAAAAAGCAAAATATAACAAAAGACTGCTAACCAAGCTCTTTTCTTTAAAGACAGGATCTCACTATGTAGACCAAGATGACTTTCAACTCACAGAGAATGGCCTATCTCTGCCTCCTACATACTGAGATTAAAAGTGAATGCCTCTTGCTACTGAAATTCTTGAGAAAATAAACATGAAAGAATGAATTTCTAAATATGTAAGCCACAATGTCACAACACCGGCAGTTGAACAGCTTCTTTTCCTTAACTATATACCAACCTGATGCCCAGTGGAGACTCTGCCTGCCCATGCAGGTCACCTCCCTGCAACAGGTGTGCAACTGTGTAGAACGCCATGTAAATTGTGGAATCCGAGAGAGATTCAATCAACCACTGCTCATCCCAAGGCAGCCGAGTGCCTGCAACACCAAAGCAAAAACTGACGTTGACTGAGGATGAGACTCCCAGGCCGAGGCCACATCGCCAAGGGTGCTTATCTGAGGCCTTCTGATGCTGTTCTGGCTGTGGGTTACTATTACTTTGGTTTGTTTGTGGTACTAGGAATTGAGCCAGGGCTTTGCACATGGTAGGCAAGCACTCTACCATTGAGCTGCGTCACAATCCTAAGAAGCCCTAAATTCTACTTTAATAATTTATAAAGGTAAAATAAGTATACAAAACCAAAACTGACTGAACCTCTGGAGTCCTTTAATAAAAATATCGTATGGCTAGAGAGGGTTCAGTAAGTAAGAACTCTTGCTGCACACACATAAAACCAGAATTTTGATTGCAGCACCTATGTAAAATCCTGAATCCCTTAGCCCTAGCACTATGGGGAGAGAGAGGAGGATCACTGGGGCTCTGGCTGCTAGCCTAGCTCCAGGTTCAACAGAAGACTGTCTCAATAAAGTAAGGTGGAAAGTGATGGAATAGAGCCAGACATCCTACACTGGCCTCCACACATGCACAGGCATGCATACCCTGCTCATAGATGTGCATATACTCATACATACTCCATATTCATAAGCACACACACAAGATAAATATATAAACAATCATATTGTAATATAAAAGCCATGTGGTCAGAGAGGCTCTATCTAGTATTAGGTAGTTAACAGGGAACCACATCCTGGTTCTTCTCATCCTCTCACCAAAACCTCTCTTCCCGCTCAGCAAACACCAGGAGAAAGGGGGAGGAAAGGCGAAAAATAGTGCATTTTCTGCCTATCTATCTAACAAAATCATTCAAACACAAGTATGAGAAGTCTGCTGACCTAAACCGTATGTTCTTGAGCAAGCATGTTCTTGTAGCCAGTCTAAGGAAGCTTCAAAATTCTTCCTGCTCTCTTCGCAGAATCTAAGAGGAACAAAAGCCAAAACATATCCTCTCTTTCATCAGCCACACTCCCACGCCCCTCTTGTTTTCTCCCATCTTACGTTTCCATGCTCTTCAGGCACTGAAATGTCTGCTTCTTCCAGTTCTCATCTCCATAATCCAAGTACCTGGGAATGAACAAAATAAGCTCTTCTTAACATCAGAAACGACCAAAGTGACTCATACAATTTTCTTGTTACAAGAGGGACTAACCACTGGTCACACAGGGCCACGACACACTCATCTGCAGACCTCGACATCACTTGTTTTTCTGGCTCCATGTAGATAAGTGCATCTCCCTAAAGGAAGGTAAATAAAGACAGGGCAGACGTCATGTCCCACCCAGCCTTCTCTTCCCCATGCAGCTCCTGCTTCTGAACACCTCATCAATTGGACCACTTTATAAACTACTTGTCATCCAAGCACTTTCTAATCTTACAGTTCAAAGTTGGCCCTCTTATGAGAGCTTTCCACCTTTGTTATAAAAATACAAAGAAAATTAAAAGAAAAGCAAAATGGATGATACTACTGTTTGTAAAAGAGAAAAGATATATAGATTAAACATTTAAAAATCTTATTATAAACTTTAGAGCTATTACAAATAAAGTTCTAAATAGAAAACTAACTACAGTTTACTTAATTTTGGTGTTTTGAGGCAGGGTTTCATTTAGCCCAGGCTAGCCTCACATCTGCTATGTAGCAGAGGATGATTCTGAACTTCTGGTCCTTGTGCCTCTACCTCCCAAGTATTGAGATAGGTATGCACCACCACATGGGCTCCAATTTTATTTATTTTTTACTTGACGTAAATATCTCTTAGTACATTGTAAAGCCAAGCATTTTAAGCTAGGATAATTTTTAACGCTAAAATCCGATATTACCATTACCAAAATGACTTGATGCTCTATTCTTAAAATTCAATTCAATATAAACTAAGTAGCTATGCTTTTGGTTTGTAAATAGTAAATTAAAAATAGACATTTAACTCCCTCTAAAAATTCCTGTAACTGACAATAAAGAAGATGAAGAGATGGGCTGACTACAAAGACAAGCAGAACGGAAAAAAGAAAAAAAAGGTGAGTGACAGTCACGTGAGGCCGGCTGAGGCTGGGGGTGTGGCTTAATAGGAAAGAGGCTGCAAGAAAGTACAAGTCCCTGGGTTGAAGACCACGTTAAAGAATCAAACAAATGAAGAAAGAAGAAAGCTAGATCAATCTTAAACAGAAGAAAAAGCTGAGGAGAAACCCCACTTGCACGGGAGAGCCTCCAAAAGCTCAGGGATGAGTGGAATGATTCGATTCTGCGATGACCCGGAAAAGAGAACTGACCGACATCTTAAACAGTGCTTAGAAGCCCAAATACTCTAATTTTCCATGTGCTGATTAGTTTTCTATTGTCAACTTAATACAAGCTAGAGTCACCCAGGAAAAAGGAAGCTCAACTGGGCTTCCTAGATCAAACTGGCCTACAGGCTGTCTGTGGGGCATTTTTCCTAAACTGATGATTGATGTGGGAGGGTCAAACCCACTGAGGGTCCACCCTAGGCTGCCTGAGCTGTGTGAGCACGAGCTAATAAGTGAGGGAGTAAGCAGCCTTCCTCTGTGCTTCCTCTGTTCCTGCTGCAGCTCCTGCCCTGACTTCCCTCAGTGATGGACTGTTACTTGCAAGTGCAAGTTGAAATAAACCCTTTCCTCACCAAGCTGCTTCTGGTCATGGTGTTCATCTCAGCCACCAGAAAGCAAATTATAACACTCACCATACAAACGGTAACTACCCGCATCCTGTGTCAGCAATATGTCAAAAGCTTATTATCTGGGGCAAAGTTCAGAACACAGACATCACAGCAAAATTAGGGGATTACTTGAAAGCCAGCACACCAACTGCTGGTACCATCTCTACCAATATTCCTTTCGACTTCTAGAATGCTCAGTCCAGAATTTCTACCCAGCAAGTCAAATGTAAATATAGAAAGACATACACCACCTAGATTTACTCTAACCGGAAAGCTACTAGAGACACAGCTTCATCAAAGTGAATGGGAAAAACAGAGAGGAGCCATAGAATTAAAACAAGCAGGCCAGATTTAAGAAGCAGGGAAATCTGTAATGATCAAGAGATATCACAGTGACAGCAACCCATCCAAAGAACCTGCTACAGTGGCTGGGAATGCATTCTAAGATGCAACCAGTAACATATTGAAATGAGGGACAAGCTGAGAAAAATGCATAGCTGCAAATTTTGGGATAAGTTGTTAAGTACGTGGTCAACTATTAATTTTAGGGAAAAACAAAAACTGGAGAAGAAAATACTACATACTACAGTCAGATTAGCCATGTCTCAGAAATGTAAGCAATGACTAATCTAGTACATATTATAAACACCTCTTAAGCATGAAAGATGAAGAAGCATACACAAGATATAAGGCAGTATTAAAAGATTAAAATCTAGATTTTTTTTGTCCATAGTAGAAGTCAGTGACTAATGAATAAACCTAAGGAAACAGCAAAACAAAACTATACTCCAGCAAATGTGGTAGCACAGCTAGAATTCCAGTTACGGGAGGCTGAAAGGAAAAGATGATGGTTTCACTGTCAGCCTGGGCTACATTAGAAGACCATCACAAAAAAAAACAAAACCAAGCCAGGTGTGCTAGTACACACCTATAATCCCAGCATTCAGGAGGCAGAGGCAGAAGCAGACAGATCTCTCTGAGTTAGAGGAAAGTTTCAGGACACTTGTCTCAAAAAACAAAACAATCAAGCAAGAAAAAATAAAAAAACCACATCATACACATTTTGATTAGAGATCTATGAGAGAAAGCTGGGCATAGCAGCGCACATCTGTAATCCCACTACTTGGAAGACTGGAACAGGAGGATTGTACCAAGTTTGTAGCCAGCCTAGACTACAAAGTGAGACCATGTTTCAGAAAGGAAAGAAAGAAGAAAGAGAGAAAAATGGAGTTAGAGACAGAGACACAGATGGATGTCAGTATTAAAATAAGCAACATAGTTGAAAGCTGTCCTCTCCAAAAATAAATTTAAAAGAATGTGGAAGGACAAAGTAAATGTTAGTGTGTGTGTGGGGGTGGGGGGAGGTAAATACACACAGGTAGAAGCCAGATACCATTCTTCAGGTGCCATCCATCTTTTCTTTCCCTTTGAGACAAGGTCTTTCACTGGCCTGGAGTTCACTAAGCAGGCTAGTGAAATGAACCCCAAGAACCTGCCTGTCTCTACCTCCCTAGGGCTGGATATCAAGCATGCATCATCACACAAGTATGGATTCGAGGGCTCAAGCCTTCTCCCAGCCTGTTTTGTTATGGAGCCAGCACCTAAGCTAGTGGTACACTCATGTTTCTCAAGCCTCTGCCTCCTGGTTACAGAGATGAATCACCAGCTTTGATTTTTTACTTTGGTAAACAGAAAGACCACTATCGAATGTCTGTATCATAACTGTCAAACTTTAAGAGGTAAGTAGCTAAGCAGAGTTTTGCCAAAGGAGAAACAGGAGGTGAAAACGAAAAACAAAGCAGCGCAAAAAAAAAGGACCCTAAAGTGACCACTGCCAGACACAGTGCCCAAGTTCTCTGGGTGTGCTCTGCACATGCCAGCTTTGGTTTTCTTTGGGTTTGCTTTTGTTTTCCTTGTTGTTGTGAGGGAGGGGCGTGTTGAGACAGGGTCTACACAGCCCAGGCTAGCCATGAGATTGAGATCTCCCTGCCTCTACCTCCTAGACACTGAGATGACAGGCAAGCACTACAACCCAGGACACATCTTAGCCTTGGAGTACAATCTCATCGCTATTACAGGATATGTAAAGTAAATGAGCTGCAGTTAGACCTGCTTCCTGCCATAAAACTTTGTTATATTTTTTTATACAGCACTAGGTTCTTCTACAGAACTCAGTGCTAATAATATTCTAAGGCCTATTAGTTAGCTGCTCTTCCCAGACAGCCTCCAGAATACCACATACAGCATCAATCATGTTTTTCTGAATAGTCTTCTTTACATGTTGGATCTTCTGTCCTTTAAATCCATCCACTAGCATTACCTACAAGGATGAGGGGGGAAAACATACAAAACAATTAAGTTTGCTTTGGGTTTCCCTAGCTAAGTTTACTTAACTCATCAAGCCAAAAGCATTTTTAGAGTAACAGTTATCACATTTATTATAGCCATAACTTTATTTTGATACAGTTGACACAACTGATAATAATATACAACATTGGTCTTTCTGTAAACGTAACTGGGTCTGGTCCAGTTGTCCTTCTGTAGCTGTAGCTAATGAGAGCAGAGCTAGGAAGAGACACTCACTTCTATGCTCAAGCTCCCGCATGGAGACGATTCTTCTATACTAGCAGTTTTCAACCTGTGGGTTATATATGACCCCTTTGGGTGTCACATATCAGATATCCTACATATCAGATACTTATGATTCATAACATTAGCAAAATTACAGTTATGAAGTAACAACAAAATAATTTTATGGTTGTAGGTCACTATAACATGATGAACTGTATTAAAGGGTCGGAGCATTAGGAAGGTTGAGAACCACTGTACTATGATCATTCTGGTGGTTTTTAAGGGAACCAAGTATATTCCACTCAGGCTTCTCTATTCAACCTTGTCTGTTACAGGCCTGCTATAGGCCTGATAGCTTCCAGCTTCTTACTTAATGGGCAAATTTAACACTAGAGCAAAGAATTAACTCAGAGCATACAGCTACAAATAGAAACAATAAAAATCATGACATACACCATCATAAAATCCTTTTAGATACAATTTCTCCTTTGCTTCTGCAAGTTTTTCACGGTCATTCTGGCTCTGAATTTTCAGCTCGTCACAAACGGTCACAGCAGGAAGATTTCCAATCCCTGGGATTTCAAGGACTGGCACCTGCAGAGAACACCAGAATGTATTCATGCTGAAAGGCAGACACAATCCATGTGGACGTGGTTCTTTTGCCACTAATGCTCTGCAAAGTCGCCTTAGATTTTACCATCACCAAGCAGTGGCATACACTCAGTGCTCACAGACCACTAGCCAGATGGATGTGAGCACTTCCTTACCATAAGAACAGCATATGCAGCCCCTGCTCTCACCCCCTGCCTCAGTTCACTGAATAACTAAGGGGCAAGAACTGAAGAACGTTAACTACTTTTATGGATGGTTTCAAGTTTGTATTAAACTCTTCAAGTCTTTCCCCCAGTGCTGAGGATCACATCCAGGGCACTGAGCATGCCCACGCTCACTCTCCTAGACTCTGCATGAAAGTCATTTGCTAGAAATCTTCTTACCTTTCTTCTGCAGGTATAACAAGAAAAACAACAAACACTAAGCAGCCTGCAAGGCTACAAAATAAATATTCATGAGTTTGGCCAGCGTAGTCCGGTGTTATCTTTACAATGCAGGGAATTAATCAAACTAAGAATACAGTATGAAACCAAAGAGACTAAAAGACTGTATACTACCAACTACAGGGGACAAGTGGAAAGGAAACTGTTCTTTTTTCTTTTAATGTTATGTACAATAGGAAATTAACAAAGTAAAGTATGAAAATCCCCTCTCTTATTTTGAAACTTTATCAATTATTTATTTTTGTTACAAGGAAAACATGGAAATGCCTCTTTTTTCTCCCTGATATAAAGATATATCAAGCCTGTGAACACTCATATACTCACCGGTTCAAACGGCAAGACCATGTCATCTCTAATTCCATACTTTGTTCGTAAGGCCTACAAAAAATTTATAAGTTAACATTAATGCTCAATTTTGTTACTAATACAATCAATAAGAAAAGCAAATTCAATGCCACCCTCCCCCCACTCCCCGCCTGGGCAAGACTTTAATATGTAGCCTATGCTGGCCTTATACTTAAGATCTTCCTGCCTCAGCCTCCCTCTTACCTGCCTTCAAACTTCTTTTCCATTATTCATTCTCTCCATATAGAATAATTTTTAACTTTATCAAATATCTCATGAAGGGACCTTTAAACTTTTAAACTCAATGGTTTACCTTACTATGAATGACCTTCAGGCATGACCACCAGTATTTTGACACTATGACAAAACCTGTCATCTATTCCCGATTATGAACTTACAAAGAAAACTTCACATTTTAAATAAGTTTACGATCGTTTTCATTGAGCCTAATCCACAGCTATCCTGTGACACATGTAATCCACAGGCCACAGGTTGAACATGCCTGTAGGAACTGCAGTCAGATGTAACAACACACAGAGACATCAAGACAGCACTCCAGTTAAGGGTAACACTCTGGGCTGTAATGAACATATGAATATAAAGTTTTCCTGGGGCTGGGAGAATGAGCCAGTGGGTGAGAGCACCTGCTGCAGAAGCATGAGGACCAGAGTTCAAATCCACAGCACACATGTGAGAAGCCAGGCATTCTAGTGACCCCAACACTGCACAACGTGGAGAGGAGAATCCTCTGGGACTTGCTGGCTACCAAGCTAGCTCCAGGTTCCATGAGCGACCGCCTCAAGAGTAAGGTTGCAGTGGTAGAGTAGAACACTAAATGTGCCACTCTGTCCCCTGTGTGGTAGTACACACACTTCCCACACACATAGCCTTCTCGAATTTGTCATAGACTTGTCCAACCGCAAACATCCAAACCCTGAAAACCAGGTTAGCTGTAATGGTCCAGAGTTAATCATGGATGTTCTTAGCCTTGTCTCCCAGCTGCTCGGCAGCACTCACTCATGCCATGCTGAATTAAAAACAAGGACATGAAAGGAATACTTACTTGCTTTTTCTTCAAGTCTCTGAGTGCCGCAAGATCATCAGGGGAATCAGAAGGAACACTTGTGACCACCCCAGTGCCTTATAAAAGACAGAGCGAAATTAACTAATACAATGAATCAGAATATGATTAGCAAAGCATTCTAAGAGGAAATCCGTACCTTTATCCTCCTTAATGGTCAGCATAGGGAGAACATAGACCACCTTATAGCATGTCAGGGGTGCAGAGAGTGAAGCCCCAAGGATTTCCTGCATAAAGAGCAGCAAAGCGGTGAAATGTAGCTGCAGTGACAAAAAGTTAAATAATATTCAAATGTTAAGGCCATGAAGCTCCCAAGAGCTGCATCTGCACAAAGCAGGGGCTGCAGTTAATGACACGGTGAAAATCACAATGATTTTACATGCTCTCACAACAAGTGGAAAATCTGTGAGAGACTGTTTGTTAACTTTACTTGGGTATTCTACCGTGTATACATACTTTAAAGCATCACGCTGTTCACCATAAGTGCACACAATTACGCCACTAAATAAACAGTTTAAAATAAAGAAAAAGTGAAATTATTATTCTATGATTTTAATGGTTAAAAATAATCTAAAATGAGAATACCAAACTTGACAATGTAATAGTAATCTAGTATACTAACATATGTACTACTTGTGACATTGTATTTCTTAAGAAAAACAGTATCAAGACCTATAGCAAGAGCTACAAAATGTCCAAAATGGGCTAGCAAGATGGCTTAGCAGGTGAAAGTACTTGTCAGCAAGCCTAACAACTTACATTAAATTCCTAAGATCCATGTGGTAGGAGAGGAATGACTTCCAAAAGTTTATTCTCCATACACAGTGCATAACACACCTTACACATATATGCCCATATGCACAAAATATGCAACATAAAAAGGAAACCTACCAAACACTATGTTACTTACACTAGTAAAACACTACAGTAGTAGTTTTCAACCTTCCTAATGCTTTGACCCTTTAATACAGTTCTTCACGTTGTGGTGACCCCCAACAGTAAAATTATTTCATTGATACTTCATATTTTGCTACTGTTATGAACCATAATATAAATATTTAGTATGTGACCCCCAGAGGGGTATCGTCCCACAGGTTGAAAACTGCTACACAAAACCCCTGCTTTCAGTGACCAAAAAATTAGGTAATAAACAAAATGTCCTATCAAGAAAATAGAATGCTACATATCTGTATAATTATGAATTCAAATTGAAGTAAAAAAATTCCTGATTGCCTCAAAGAAATTAGAAAACATGGCAACATTGGGCCTATGTTTTTTTTTTCTCTCTCTGTATACATACATACATACATACATACATACATACATACATACATATCTTCTTCTCTCCTTTTAGTGTCTCATATCTCACTCTGTAACTCAGGCTAGCATAGAACTAACAGTGATCCTCCTGCCTCTACTTCCTGAGCACCACTCAGCTCTAGACCTGTACTTGTATAAGGCAACAAAGGGCCTGCAGCTGCACACTCACTCTGCACCATTCCATTGTATTGGTGTGTGCGTGTGTGGGTGTGTACCTTTGTAGAATCAGGAATCATATGGGTACAATTTACATACCAAAGCGGTTTTAAAGGTTGAAATAAAAAACCTGTTCTAACATTGTGAGAAGGTACATTAAGAACAGGAAACAGTACAGTGTAGTAACAACTGTAATGCCTTTAATCCCAGCACTCCCTGAGAAGTAGAGGCAGGCAGATCTTTGTGAGTCTGATGTCAGGCTGGTCTACACAGTGAGTTCCAGGACCCCAGGCCTCTGTAAAGAGACCCTGACTTAAAAAACAAAGCAAAAAAAAAAAAAAAAGAACAGGAAACAACTGCTCCTGTAAGCAACCATATGAAACTTACTGAATCACAAAAAAACAAACAAATCCATGAAAGTAGAAGAAGGATGGGGAAGGAAGGGAATCATTGAGAATGGGGGTAGGGGAGACAAGAGAGGTTAATGCAGGGAGGGTTAAAATGATTGAAATACATTATGTACATGGATAAAAATGGTATAATGAAGCCTACTTTATGTGTAATTAAGCAACAACCCCACACCTGGTGGTACAGCTGTAATTCCATTTGTTCAGAGGTTATATAATAAGTTCAAAGCCAGCCTGGGGAATTTAGTGTCAACAAGTTTCAAAGCACTAGGGTGCAGCAGTGACTGAGCACCTGTGGGGCACAGCTCAGTGACTGAGCACCTGTGGGGCACAGCTCAGGAATGGAGCACCTGTGGGGCACAGCTCAGTGACTGAGCACCTGTGGGGCACAGCTCAGTGACTGAGCACTTGTGGGGCACAACTCAGTGACAGAGCATCTGCTTAGCATGATAATGGTCAGTCCCTAGTACTGAAGGGACAATAAGAAAAGAGCAGGTGGACCACAAGCTGGCTCTGGAAAAAAGCACTTGTACTTCAAGCCTGACAAGCTGAGTGGTGGAAGGAGAGAACAGACTCCTGAAAGCTGTCCTGTAATCTCCACTCATGAGTTATGACACACACACAAATAATAAATTAAAACTAAAAATAGAAGAACAGGAAACAATGTACTATTAATACGGTTTCTAAGAACTGCTTAGACAAAACAGAAACTGCTGCTAAAATAAAAGACAGAGCATTCAAACTCCCAATTATTATAATAAAAGCCAAACAGTGGACGCTTGTGTAGTTATAAGCAACCACAAGCAAACTGTCCGGGATTGACTACTGAAACAGTAAGTAACAGAAAGTGAGGCACAGCACAATATCCGTTATGGATTTGCCTGTAATGAATGTACTGCCAAACCATGAAAACGTTTCTGGAAGAACACACAGGACAGACACCTTTGACTACATCTGGAAAGGAAAATGTATAAGCATGGTTGTCTACTTCCCCTGATGATGCTGAGGCCTCACAATACCAGCAAGCTCTCTACTGACTATACCCCAGCCTTAAAAATGTATTGTGCTTTTTTCCTTCTTTCCTTTTCTTTACTTTTTTTTTTTTTTTTTTTTTTTTTTTTTTTTGAGACAGGGTTTCTCTGTATAGCCCTGGCTGTCCTGGAACTCACTCTGTAGACCAAGTTGGCCTTGAACTCACAGAAATCCTTATGCCTCTGCTTTCCAAGTGCTGGGATTAAAGGCATGCACGACCATGCCTGGCCATCTTTTGACTTTTGAATCTTGTAAAAGTTTACAAAGGATCAGGTGAGCACAGTGGCTATAATCCCAGGACTTGGCAGGCAGAGGCAGAAGAACTGACACAAGTTCAAGACCAGGACAGGCTACCAATAAGATGTCTAATATAACCAAAAAGAAAACAAAAAAAAAAAAAAAGAAAAAAAAGAAAACAAAATGGCTAGGGCTGTAGCCCAGCTGATGCAGTGTTTGCCCAGCATGTAGGAAACCCTGGGTTCAATCCACACCAACACATAACACTGACTGTCCTGGCACATGCCCAGCACTCAGAAGGCAGAGACAGGAAATTTAAAGTCATCATTGACTATGTAGCAACCTTAATGCTAGCCTGGGCTTCATAAGAGCCTTTCTCAAAAACCAAACAAACAAACAAAAAACTACAACATAAATAAGAAATAAAGCTCAACTAAAAGCAAAGACAGTAGTCTATCACATTTTTCCTGTAAAAGGTTATTTATCAAGGAACCACGATCATCATTTACTAAATAGAAGACAAGCAGTTCTCATTCCAATCTCAGGAACATGGGCAATGTTTTCAAGAACATTATTCTCATGGAGCTATTAACCCAAGGAAGAACTATGTGTTTTTCAGTCAAATACTAAGTTGAAACAAACTCCAAAAACACGACTTTAGGGATCACTACTATACATTAAATGAAAAAGCAATAACACATAACACATACAGACCACACAAACAGAATGCTGGAGTTGGCTGGACACACAGAATGGTTCCATTAGGTCAAGTTCAAGTACAGCACTTAGCAGGGATGAAGAGAGGTAGAGGCCCCTTTGGAGGGGTGAGGATTCAGCATGGCAGAACCTTCTAGAGAACACTAGGACAGCTCTGTGCCTTGACTTGGGTAGGGTTTGCTTAAGCCAATACGCTTGTAATAAGTCACCAAAATACAAATGCCCTGCACACATTACCTCATGGATAGTCTAAATACAAAGATTTCTGTTGTTTTTTCAAGCTCCAGAGATACTACTTCCTTCTAATGATACAATGAAAATTGAGACTATGTTCCCCCAACTCACCTCTCCCATTAACTCCTTCACAACGGGCACCACTCCATTGTGCTTGGTGAAGCCTTGGTATGACATATTCCTGGCTGCTCTCTGGGTACAGATGAATATATCTCCATTTGCTGTCTCAAACCCAATGTATTTCATATCAGGCCGAACCCAACAATTTGTCTGTCCAAACATAGTCTCAGGTCTGAGTGTAGCAGCTACTAGGAAGATATTTTTCCCTTTCAGGCCACTAAGGAGAAAAAAAAAAACACATATTTATATTAAAAATGTGGATTCCCTCATAGTTATCTGATTGTTCAAATGATAAATCAAGCCAGACATAGTGGCATCTGTAATCTCAGTACCCAGAAGGCTGAGGTAAGAGCACTAGACTGCCAAGCAAAACCCAGTCTCCAAAAATAATAATAATAATAATAATAATAATAATAATAATAAATAACAATAATAATAATAATAATTTTTAACAAACCTACCTTAATTTTGATGGGTATGGTTCAAGCACCTTCAGTTTGACCAGGGTATATTCCTGAGGTCCAACACCCTAAACAAATAAACAAGGGAAAGCTCCAATGGAAAAGATGTGGATTCAACCTGCTAGCCATGGAGGGATCTGCTTCTAATTTCTGACATAGACTCTGGCACATGGGAATTAACTCTTCCTCTAATGAAGAGAGCACTCTTGGTGTAGCCACACTAAAGAGTATTACAGGGTATCCGAGACAATCACCTCTCCAGTTTGTCTGTCATGATCCATGCAAGGCTGTCCATCTTTTGGGGAATAAATAGTGTACCTAAAAAAAGAGCAATAAGCAGTAAATATTGTCATATTCAAGTTACATTGTAATTTATCAGCCAATGTCAACAATATCATACAAGTGTGAATTATAGCTAAGCCTCTCATCTGACCCAGTGTCTATAAATCTATTTTTTATGCTTTGATAAGTGGTTTTGTAAGTATGGCTTCTAACATCTCCCATTCATGAAAGGGAACACTACTGAAAACAATGGACTAACCTTAGCCTTTGGTGAGGAAACAAAACTATAAGATAAAGTCACATATGAAGTGTAAGTCACTTTGACTTGATCTGCACAGAGAAGTATAAGCTAAAACACAAAATAATTTTGCCTGTGGTTTGCTAGGAATACTGAACAGAATCATGCCATTCCCTCTGGTTCTAGTTGCTGAAAATAAAACAACAACTCAGAGACATTAAGACACTGACCAGCAAGAACCTAAAACTGTAGCCCAGTGACAAACTGGCCTGTTAAGAAGGTACAAGGCCCTAAATTCAACACAAAAAAAATATGAAAATAAAAAACTAAGACACTGGCAAGAGTAAAGGAAAATAAAAGATACAACAAGACAAGAAGAGAATGATGGAAAAAGAGAAAAGAGATAAGACAGACAGACAGATGACAGATGGGTAGATACAAGACATATGTACTGAATTGTAATGCCAGAGTTATGATTTTTAGTTTATTATACTGAAAGAAAACAAACTCACCGCTTCCCAAATTTAATTTTATTTCTTTCTCTTAAAGTTAAAAACTGCCACCTGACAAAAGAATCATAGTAAGGATTCACATCCGTAGTGATAAAGGAACGCCGCCAGTCTACCTAGAGAAAGAAAGGAAAAAGATAATACTTTTTTTTAAAAGAATTATTTATTTTATTTATATGAGTATTCTGCTGCTCTCTTCAGACATACCACAAGAGAGCATCGAACCCATTACAGATGGTTGTGAGCCACCATGTGGTTGCTGGGAATTGAACTCAGGACCTCTGGAAGAGCAGTCAGTGCTCTTAACCCCTGAGCCATCTCTCCAGCCCGAAAAGATAATTCTTATAAACAAGGATTCTTTTGAGTCAACAAAAAATTTCTAGCTCCATATATTGAATACATATAAATCATTAAAATATTTTGTTTAATTGATAGGCTTTACCATGCACATATTTGCTGGGCAGTGGCACACGCCTTTAATCTCCGCCCTAAGGAGGCAGAGGCAGGAGGATCTCCAAGTTTGAGGTCATCCTGTTCTACAGAGTTCCAAGTTAGCTAGGGATATACAGAAAAACTCTGTCTAGAAAAACAAAAACCAAAATAAAACCACTCTTACACATTAGCTAACATATAAGATTTACAATAAATTTAAAAGGAATTAAGTAATTCAGTCAACATACTCAGTTTAAACTTTGGTATCTTCATATTCTTTAAATAAAATCCCTTTCTATCATTTGCTAATAAATTTATTCTGGTAAAACAGATATTAAAAGTTTTTTTTCCTTACATTAAGTCCCAGTAGTTGCCAATCTAATTAAATTATTGATGACATTCAGCCAGAATATATTATTGTAAATTTAAGTTTTCCATTATCTTTTTTTAAAATTTTTTAAATTCATTTATGTACAGGAGTGCTCCATCTCCATGTACACCTGCATGGTAGAAGAGGGCACTGGATCCCATTACAGGTGGTTGTGAGCCACCATGTGGTTGCTGGGAATTGATCTCAGGACCTCTGAAAAAGCAACCAGTGCTCTTAACCAATGAGCCATTCCTCCACCCACTTCCATTATCTTTTAAAATGATACAAAAATAAATGTCTTTTACTTTTCTTTAACACTGAAGGTGATGGCATACCTTCAAACCTATTCTCTTCAGATCCTGAACAGCCAGTGGTGGGAAATAATCAAGCCAATACTCTGCTTCAGAAAACTTCACTATGTCTTCATCAGAGAGCCCAAGGGATTTCATAATGTCCCACTGGTACTTAGAAGATCCTGCTTTGGCAGCAGCTTTACTCTGAAAGCAAACACAAACTCCATTAAAGCCTGCCCAACCACTGGTCAGCATCCCAGGACTACAGCTTTTTAATTTAGTAATCCTATTTGGTAACTCTGTTTGTTTCTTTTTAAGAAAGGGTCTCACTGTGTAGCCCTTGCACAACACATACACAGACACATACACACACACACACACCATTTCCAATTCAAGTAAGGAGGCTGTAGAGATAGCTCAGCAATTAGGAGTGCATGTCAGGCTATTCACAACTGCCTGTAACTCCAGGGGATTCAACACCTTCTTCCAGACTCTGTAAGCATCTGCATATAACATACACACACAAAGACACACACACATACACATAGTTAAAACTAAATCTTTAAAACAATAAAGTCTTTTTAAAAAAACCTCCAGATGAACTCTGTTTACTATCCAGCACTGCACTAATGTTAGTTGCTTAGGTAGAATGACTATATCATAGTTACAGAAGAGTAACATTAGGGGAGGTGGGCAAAGGTGACACTGGAACACTGTGCTGTCTTGAAATGCTTTAAATCAAAAATATATAATTAGAGTGAAAACAATAAACTCAGATGAATTTTGATTTGATTTTTTAAAATGAGTATTGTATATGGGTGTTTTACCTGTGTGGATGTCTGTGTATCATGTGCACACAGGTACCCAGAGACAAAAAAGAGGGGATCAGGTACCCTGGGAATAGAGACACAGTGATCATAAGCCACCATGAGAGAACTGGGAAAAGAACATGGGTCCTTTGACTTGATGTAGTTTTCATCTTGTGGGTACATGTATGATGTATGTTTGTGTGTATCCTCATTAGTATCTTTGGTGTACACATGGAGGCCACAACAACTTCTGGTAGCATTTCTATCCTTCCAACTTGTTTGAGACAGGGTCTGCCTGTTATTAGCTGCTGTGACTCCAGACTACCTGGCCCACAAGCTTCTAGGGATTCTTCTGTCTCCTTCTCCCAGGGCAACAACGGACTGCTGGGATGGAGATGCTGTGCTTACCTGGAAAGCTCTTTACCCACTGAACCATCTAAACAGTTTGATTCAATGCTGTCTTTGTGTTATCAAGTACAGTGCCATGTTGGTTATGTACAAATAAACCAAACAATGAAAACACTAGCAAAGATACCCGAGGCATAAATGACCAGCAGACCTTTTTTCCTTTAGCTTTATCCTTCACTACTATATCTCCAGGTTTAGCATTGCTTTCTTCCTCTTCTTCTTCTTCCTCTGGAAAATCTGGAGGGCAGCCATACAGCTCTATTTCTCTTTTCAGTTTGTCAGCACATGCCTACACCAAGACATTAGGGAGAGCCAAGTTCAGAACTTGAGGAGATAATGCTGTTTCCAAGGCCAACTAAAATTGGCTTTCTGAAATTCTGTGCAACATATGCATAGACATACACATCATTAAACAAATTATCACTATAGGAAACCCAAAAGATGCAAATCACATACCTCAAAATTCACTGATATAGTTTGTATTTTAGTCAATATCTACAGTACTCAATGTAATATACTGATACACTGAACAGCAGAAATGCAAAGACACATAAAACACAGTATGTTATTATAAGTAACAATACTAGTAACGGTTTCTCATTTTAAAGATTATTATTATCTTTGTGGTGGAAGGTAAATGCTTACCCTCTGTTAGCTATGAGCACCCCTGCTATGGAGACAGGACAAACAGTAAGAGAACAGACATTGACATGAAGTGATGTATCTAAGGGTATAAGCTAAGAAGCTATAGAACTGTGCTTTCTGCCACAGCTCTTCCCAGTTATACCATGGGTTCACTTCCAAAACAGAAAAACCATAAAAAAGACAGGATCGAAATTATCAGAGCAAGGAAGGGCTCTTACATCCAGAGAGTTTCAGTTAATAAGTAAGATACAACTAGAAAGGTATTATTTGAACTGACCCTAAGGAGTACATACAGTTGTTCTGGAGGCTGAGGGGGGGGGGGGGATTGCAAGCTCAAGGCTATCCTGGGCAATTTAACAATACTGTCTCAGCATAAAAATTAAATAGAAAGAGGTATGAATGTAATTGAGGTATGAGAAGACTATTTACTTGTAAAACAAGGCCCTGCCTCAAAATCCAGTACTGAAAGGGACAAGTTACTACCATTGGCATGAAGATGTGACCCAGTGTTAAAGAACAGATACTGGATTTAATTCCCAGTACCACACACACAAACAAATAAACAAACAAAAAAATCATCATTTTGCAAACACAAATTCAGTCATTTAAGGAAGCCAGGATCATCAAAAGATGTTCAAACCTCGAGGTTACTGAATAATAGGATATTCAGAGGTTCTCAATATAGTGCCACTGTCCCCATAAACTATTTTTTTCCAAGACAAGGTTTCTCTGTGTAGCCCTGGCAATCTTGCAACTCATTCTGTAGACCAGGCTGCCCTCGAACTCAGAGATCAACGTGCCTCTGCCTCCGGAGTACTGAAATAAAGGAGTGCACCACCATCTCTCGGCTAGGCTACTTTTTAATTACAAAAGAAGATGCCCTTAGAATGAGTAACTCTGTCACATGTTTTAACTTAATATTACTAAAATTGTGTGCTTTCTGATGTGATGCAGTGGGAAGTTTATGCCTCATTTATGTAGTATTCTTTTCAAAGTATCTAATCCAAACATTAACATCCTTAACAAACAACTAAAAAGTCTAAAGTGAACTACATGTAAAACCCAACCCACAAAAGAAATTATAAAAATGCAATCAGAAAAGACACCCTGACACAACCAAAGGAGAGTAGAAGGTGACATATCACATCAATGCTCAGTCAAAAGGAGATGATGTGATTGCAATGATGCACAGAATGACTTTGCTTTCCAGAGGTGCACACTACAAGACAGATGCATGCTCTAAGAGAAAGACAGACGCATGCTACAAATGAGATGAAGACTATGGGAGAGAGATGCACACTACAAAGAGATTCACATTACAAGCGAAGAATACAAAAGGAATGCACATTATAGAGATACACACGAAATGCACACTACAAAATAAATACACACTATACAAGAGATGTACTCTACAGCCGGGCAGTGGTGGCGCACGCCTTTAATCCCAGCACTTGGGGGGCAGAAGCAGGCGGATTTCTGAGTTCGAGGCCAGCCTGGTCTACAGAGTGAGTTCCAGGACAGCCAGGGCTATACAGAGAAACCCTGTCTCGAAAAACCAAAAAAAAAAAAAAAAAAAGAGATGTACTCTACGTATTTATAGAGAGAGAGATGCATGCTAAGATAGTCAGGTGAATAGCATGACATCGGCAACTCACTTGTACGAACTACAAGAAAGGCTTGAGTACCTTTGACAAAACAAACCAGAAATCACTTGTGCACTTCTGTGTCCTTCGTGCTTTTCCTTCTCCCTGAAACAGGGTCACACAGTGTAGTTCAGATTGGCCTCAAACCCTGAGTGTCCTCTTGTGTCAACTCCAAAGGACCACACACAGCCCTTCTTCAAGTAGTTGGTGTTGGCTCATGCATGAGCACATGTGTGGAAGTCAGAGGACATCCACAGGTGTCAGTCCTGGCCCTTCATCTTGAGATAGACTCTCTTGTTCACTGCTCCATACGCCAGGCTAACTGACCTCAAACTTCTTACAATTTTCTGCTGCCATCCCTGATAGGGGCACAATGACATTATAGGTCTGCATGTTCTGCTGTGTCTGGCGTTTAGGTGGATTCTGGGGCTCCAAGCTTAGGTCATCAGGCTTGCTTGGCAAGTGCTTTTCCTATTAAGCCATCTCCCTAGCCCTTCCAATGTTTTTGTAATTAATTTTTACTATAACAAATTTAACTCATTTGGTGCAATGTAAAAATCCAATTCGAAAACCAAAAACCTGGTATTACTGATACTCTAAGCTAATGAATAAAAGCAACCATCTTTTCAGTCTTACCTTAATAGGCATACCGGTACAGTGTAACCCAAAGGGAAAGAGACAGCTTTTTCCTTTTAATCTCTGGTATCCTACTGCAAACTACAGGAAGAAAGTCAAATCTCAATTATAGACGTAAATGGTAGATGTACACAAAATGCTAACTTTGACAGCAGCACTGTTTCTGTCTTCCCAGCTTTAGAACACCACACATTGTGTCACTGAATGGTTCTAGTGTACTATCCTTTTAATGTTTTTCACCAACACACAAATCTTGAACAAGTACAAATGTCTAGAACCCTGGACAAATAGACATATGACACGCAAACAAAACTATAAAAATTCAACTATCAAAATTACTCTTTGAAAGTAGGAATTTAATAGGAAATAAATTTTATACAATTTTCTTCAACCTTAGTATTTATTATAGCTCCCCCCATCCCATCTTAGTAAACTTAAGCATTTTACCTCACACTTGGATAAGGAAAATGTGTGTCCCAAGTGAAGGCGTCCATTCATGTATGGATACGGGAAGGTGACAAAGTATTTGCCCTTGCTGCAAAATAATCATGTAGAAAAGAAAAGTTACACTTCTCTCATAATAAACGATGGGTGGAAAGGACGCTTGGTTATTTAAGTACTCTGTTTAGAGTCCAGTTACTTAAGGAGCTGGAGAGATGGCTCAGTGTTTAAGAGCAATTGCTGCTCTCATAAGAAGGCCCAGGTTGGGTTCCCAGCACCCACATGACAACTCACATTCATTTGTAATTCTTCTGAACTCTGAAGGCACTGAATTCACTGGTACAGTTGTATGCAGGCAAAACAACTCATATACATAATACAAAAAAAAAAAATTTACCTATTTAAAAGATAGCAAGTTTAGGCTGGCCAAAATGGCACATGTCTTTAATTCCACCACTTAGGAGTCAAAAGCAGGTGTAGATCTGTGAATTTGAGTCCAGCATGGTTCATATAGAACGTTCTAGGCCAGCTAAACCTATAAAGTAAGACTGTCTCAAAAAAGATATTAAGTTTATAAACCTGAAATTAAGAGGTCTCCAACAATTAAAATAAAGTTGACTTTGAAAATATCATATACTCATAAATGACTGTTTTATGTCTCAAACTATCTTCCTCTTCACAAGAATTATTTATAACCTATGTATTTATATCACACAGCATAAATGGTGCATTTATAAGTGTTCATTTTTCAGTCAGGATGGAAGGAAGAGGCAAGAAATCTCTTATATAAATAGTGAGCTCCAGGTCAGTCAGGGCTACATACTGAGGACCTGTCTCCAAAAAAAAAAAAAATTAATTAATTAAAATAAATTTTATTTTATTGTGGTGTGTAACATAACTGAGCACTTACAAATGCACCCTCCAAGTTATAACTCAGCAATGCCACCCATATGTGCTCTCTCCCCCCAACGAGGGAAAAGCCAGTGACCTCTAGTTGCCTTTCATCATTCTCTTCTTTTTCCATAGTTTACAAATATGGATATGATCTTTGACAATGTATCACTCAGTGTGGCTCACTCGTGAATTTTATATAAAGCATGGTATGCTTCATAAAGACTTTTACAATTTCCTTTTCACAATATTAATAATGTTCTTCCACATTAAACATATCTCAACTCATTTTTTTATTGAGCAAAGAAAGCATTGTGAATCATTTTTTATTGCACTTCTTTAAAGTGGACTAAAATTCTAAAACCTAACAAAAGATGCAATGAGCAGGTTAAGGTATAACAATAGATAACACAGGCCAACAAGTCCATCATACCCCACGCACTCCATTAGAGTACAGCTAAGTAGTAAGTCAAGGGGTTAGATTTTAGAATCAGTAAGCCCTAAAAGCAGTCTGCAGTCTCACCGTAATTTCATCAGGTATCAGAAACTAAGCTGGTCTTGCCTGGTTCATACTTAAAAGGGCAGAGCCAGGTGTAGAGGTCATGCTTTTAATCCCAGCACTGGGGAGGCAGAGCCAGCCTGGTCTACATAGCAAGTTCCAGAACATCCAGAGCAAATAATAGACTCAAAAAAAAAAAAAGGAAACAAAAGGGGTCAGGGAATAGGAAGGACTCACAGCCTGTGAACTCTTATCAATTCTGAGATATTTATTTACCCTCTCAGTATGTTTCACCATCTATAAAATATAGTAAAACAAATTGTTTACCAGGTTGGGGATAGCTTAGTTAGTAGTGTGCTTGCCCAGGATATCCAAACCCTGGGTCTAATCTTCAACATCACATAGATCAAGCATGGTGACATTTGCCTGTATAATCCTAGGTAGAGGAGGTAGAGGCAGAAGATCAACTCAGGTCATTCTGAGTTTTGTGGCAAGTTTGAGGCCAGCCTGACACAGTATGAGAGCCTGTTTCAAAAAAAAAAAAAAAAAACCATGGGAGGTGGGGGGACCATCTAGACTCTCAGGACTCAAAGAGAGGGACTTTAGATGAAATTCCCAACAATAAGGAAAGGGAACTCGTAAAGCCCACCTCCAGCAGAAAGACAGGGCATCAAATGGAGGGATGAGGTTGCCATCCCACATCAAAAACTCTGACCCAGAATTGTTCCTGTCTAAAAGAACTGCTGGGACAAAAATGGAGAAGAGACTGAGAGAAAGGAGGTCCAGTGACTGGCCCAAATTGGGATCCATCTCAAGGGGAGGCCCCAAGGCCTGACACTATTACTGATGCTATGGTGTGTTTACAGACAGGAGCCTAGCATGGCCGTCCTCTGAGAGGTTCTACCAGCAGTTGACTGAGACAGATGCAGATACTTACAGCCAACCATTGGACTGAAGTCAGTACCCCTGTGGTTGAACAAGAGAAAGGCTAGAAGAAGCAGAAGGGGAGAATGACCCCATAGGAAAACCAGCAGTCTCAACAATCCTGGACCTCTGAGATCTCTCAGACACTGAGCCACCAACCAGGCAGCATACACTAACTAGCTGGTCTGAGGCCCCGACACATATACAGCAGAGGACTGCCTGCTCTGGCCTCAGTGAGAGAAGACACACCAGGGAATGGTGAGGCCTGGAGGGACATATTTTTGGAGACAGGAAGGAGGAGGGATGGGATAGACAACTGTGGGAAGGGGAACTGGGAGGGAGGTAATGGCTGGACTATAAAAAAATAAAGATAAGAAAAAAAAATCCTCACCTTAAAGGGTTATTAAGTAGATTTCTGAATACAAGACCAGCCTGGTCTACAGAATTCCAGAACAGCCAGTGTTACACAGAGAAACTCTGTCTTGAAAATCCAAAAATAAGAAAAAAATAATAATAAAAAGAAAAAAAGAAAAAGAGGGGACTGGAAAGGTTAAGAGCATCTGCTGCTCTTCTATCAGATCAGAGTTCAGTTCACAGCACCCACATGGCAGTTTACAACTGTCTGTAATTCCAGTCCCAAGGGATCTGACACCCTCTTCTGGCCTCTGTATGCGCCAGGCACCCACATGGTGCATGGACACACATACAGGCAAAATTCCCATAAGCATTAAAAAATAATCATAAATAAACATAATAAAAAACTGTTAAATTCAACAAGAATATAGTGTTACCTAGCACACAGAAAATTCAGGTAGCCACCAGTACTGACTATTATCTGAACACATGTATTTTTCTTTTGTTTTGTTTTTTGGGACAGGATTTCTCTACCTAGTTCTGGCTGTCTAGGAACTTGTTTTATAGACAAGGCTTGCCTGGAACTAAAGATGTGCCTGCCTCACAGGTGCTAGGTATATGCCACCATGCCTGGCTTGAACACATGTCAACATATCCAAATTGAGTAATTTAACATAGATTTATTGTGGGGTTTTCTGGTTTTTTTGTTTTTTGTTTTTTTGAGACAGGGTTTCTCTGTGTAGCCCTGCTGTCCTGGGATTCACTCTGTAGACCAGGCTGGCCTTGAACTCATCAATCGCCTGTCTCTGCCTCCTGCGTGCTGGGATTAAAAGTGTGCACCACCATGCCCAGCTTTTGTGGCATTCTCTGAGAGGACAATACTTTGCAGTATTTTTCCTCCATTAATCACTGTCTACATTTGTCTCAAAATTATTTAAGTATCAAAATATACTTTTTATGAAATAAGATCAACAAATACAGTGACCCTACAAAATGTTATTTGTATTGGAGGTAATTATCACTAAGAATCTCTCAAAAAAAAAAAAAACCTTTCCTTTTATCAGTCAGTAAATACAAAACTTCAAAACATTCTCCTTTTCATTTGTGAAAAAAGCTAATTTTAAAAATCTGAATCAGCTGGTGAGATGGATCAGCAGGAAAAGTGTCAAGATCAATCCTCAGAACTCACATCGCACGCACACAGGGATAAATGTGGTCAGTTGCGTGTTTTTTTGTTTTATTTTGTTTTACATTTTAATATGAACAAACTCTAAGAATTCTGGAGAGAGAGTTGCCTTGACTACTCAGGCGCCTTCAGCAAACTCAGACATAATCTCACTTTCTCACCTCCCTCTTCCTGGGGCAGTTAACCTGAGCCTCTTCAGACTCACCTGGTCTGCTTCTGCTTCTCCAAAGGAGAGGCGTTGACTTCAAACACTTTCTCAGCTTCCCATTTCTGCTGGACTTCTTTCTCAATCTTCTTCAAGAAGTCTACTTTGGCTGTTCCTTTTCTTTCCTATTAAATATAAAAAGACAAAAGGGCTTGCTTTAAAATGTAAGAGCCAGGGATGCTAGCACATGTCTGGAATCCCCACACTTGGGATGAGGAAGTAAGAGGACCAAAAATTCAAGTCCACTCTCAGGCACACAGCAAGCCTGAGGCCAGCCTAGGTTACATAAGACCCTGTGTGAAAAAACAAGAGGAAAAGAAAAAGTCAGGTTCACAAAGAATCAAGCTGCTCACTGACAGCTCAGATCCCCATGCCTACCTTCAAATGTAAACAAGATTTTTAAAAAAGTAGTTACTGAGCCCAGAAGGGGTGGCGCACACCTAGAATCCAGGCACTCAGGAGGCAGAGGCAGCTGGATCTGTGTAAATTCAAAGCCAGCCTGGTCTACAGAGTGAGGTCCAGGACCGCTACACAGAGAAACCCTGTCTTGAAACACCAAAATGATCATATACCTAGACTCACAACAACGAACTAGAAGAAAGATCAGACTAATGTCACTATGAAGTAGTTAAATTTAAGGAAACAGATGTTTCACCTGATCACAATGTATGCATGCACTTAAACATCATATGGTACCTCAGCATATAGTTTCTAGGAATCAAGTTAAAAAAAAAAAAACCAACCCCGTTTCAATTGAAGAAAAGAAAACAAACAAACAAAAACCAGGCAAGAGTGCTGGTAGCATTGCATTCAAGTTGTGCTTGGCATCTCCACTTTTTTACCTAATCTGTGCCCAACCCTTAGAACGTATAATATTGCCAAACTACGTTGGGTTCAATCACCCAGGCCTCTGCCTGATGACTTAACTCACATCATTTACAGGGGCTGACCTAAAGATGATCACTACATATTTGTTGAATATATAAATAGATGAAGAAAGTTCTGCTCATACAGAAAAAAAAAACAATTATTATCTATCTACTTCAAATCAATATGTAAAAAATTTTAAATACCTTTTTAAATGTAAATACAAGATGGGTATGGTACCACAAGCTTGTAATCCCAGCATTCACCAGGAAGCTGAGGCAGGATGATGACCTTGAGTGTAAGACTAGCCTTAGCTACATGAATGTTCCAGGACAGGGTTACAAAGAGAGGCATTATCCCAGACAGTCAGACAGACAGACAGACAGACAGACAGATGAAATTAGGCACTGCAATGTAATGCTGTCACCATATTGCTCATATTTAATTAGACCACGTGAAACT
Organism: Grammomys surdaster; assembly: GCF_004785775.1. Lineage (NCBI taxonomy): Eukaryota > Metazoa > Chordata > Mammalia > Rodentia > Muridae > Grammomys > Grammomys surdaster. The sequence continues at coordinate 122,095 of NW_021604719.1, forward strand.
TTAAAAAGTGAAGGCGGTCCAACACAAAGTCATAAACTTATTTTAAAAACTAAGAGTTATTTTAAATATTATTTTTGGTAACTGTATTGTGCAATTCTCACGCACAGACTTTTTAGATGACAGAGTCAGTCATGTCACAATATCAAAAGATTGGAAATGCCTGAGATTCTCATTTGGACTGTAACAAGTAACCTGCCTCTACTCTACTCCAGTGCATATTGAATTCTGCTTTCCATGCTAACATGAAACAGATAACAAATCTCTTTGTATCCATGGTATTCTGAAATTCATTTCTTTTGCTTGTGGTTTAGGTTTTCTGTTGTTTTCTTTTGAAAACAACAGTCTCACTATTCAGCACTGGCCAGCCTGGCACACTATGCAGGCCAGAGTGCCCTGGAATTCACAGAGATCCTCCTGCCTCTACCTCTGATGTGTTGGGATTAAGGTGTGCAGTACCATGCCCTGCCATTCTGCAGTTACTAAGACACACTTATAAACATCATCTCAATCTTACAACCCCAAGAAGGATGAATCGTGATTATCATTTTCAAGACACTAAATCTGAACTTGAGACAGCTAGCTATCGAATGGTGAAACCAGTGAGATAGTCATCTTACTCCCATTTCTGCTTTCTCTTGTTATCCTGCCCATAACCTGGGCTCCACTCCCTCCTAGATACAGATCCCTAAATAAGTTCTATTGGGTTTTCAGTCTAACAGTTCAGTACTCTCTCAATGCTCCAGTCTGTTTTGGGCACAATAGTCTTTTGTAAACAGCAAAGTGTTGCATGAATACAAATTATATTACTTTTTACTTACAGATATTTAGCCTTGCAAGATCAGAAACACACACATCACCAGAACAAAAATGGTGAAATTAGTCACTGCCTCTTTTCTTGTAGTTTTTCTTGTCTTGTGTTCATTTCTCTCTCTCTCTCTCTCTCTCTCTCTCTCTCTCTCTCTCTCTCTCTCTCCCTCCCTCCCTCCCTCCCTCCCTCCCTCCCTCCCTCTCTCTCTCCTTCACCCACAACACTGGATAACAATATGTATGCATAAAGTCACTTCAAAAGATTTTACAATGACGATAAATAGTTCTTTCTCGGTGGGAACACAACATAATGGTAGGCCACTTGCCTAGCATGTGCAAGGCACTGGGTTCAATTTCCAATAACACTTCCAAAAAACAAAAGGTAGAAAAGGAGAAAGAAATAGGGGAGGGAAGGAGGGAAGGAAGATAGGGAAGGAGGGAGAGAGGAAGAAATACAAGGAAGAAAGGAAGGGAAAAGCCATGATCTTCTGAAGAGTACAAATGGGTTACTTTTAAGTCAGATACAATATTACACCACTGAAATCCAGCTCCCTATATAAAAGGAAGCAAGAAGACTCAGTTGAAGCTACACTGTGAGTTTCAGGCCCACATGGCCTACATTAAGACTAAGTCAAAAGAAAAGAAAAAAAATCTAGCTCCAAAAAATCTTCAACCCTATAGGGATCTTCTTTTTCACCAACCCTCTGCCTCCCCACCCACCCAGTCTTATGATTTCTCTGTCTCTCCGGATCCACCTGTGCAATGGTTTCTAGTTCCAGTTTCTCTTTCCATTGTTCTTACCTGGAAATACCTTTCCCTGTCAGCTCTGCTCCTCCATCTGGGTAGGTGAACATAGCAGGAAGAAAAACAGTTTCTAAACTCGTGACCGCCATGGTCAAAGCCTCAAGGAATACTTCTAAATTCTGAAAGCCAGTTGCTCCTTCCTGATACCTCATCCCACCCCCAGTACTGGAGATTGAACCTACGGCCTTGATCACGCTAAGTAAAAGCTCTACCACTAAGCTATCTCCCGATCCCTTTTCACTTTTTTTTAAAAGTTTTTTATTTAAGATTTACTTATTGTATGTATGAGTACACTGTCGCTGTCTTCAGACACAACAGAAGAGGGCATCGGATCCCATTACAGATGGTTGTGAGGCACCTAGTTAGTAGTTGCTGGGCACTGAACTCAGAACCTCTGGAAGTGCAGTCAGTGCTCTTAACCACTGAGCCATCTCTGCAGCCCCCCTTTTCACTTCTTATTTCAAACAGTCTTGCTAAGTTATTCGGGTTGGCTCTGAACTCATTCTGAACTCCACGCAAACCTTTAATTTTCAATCCTCTTACTTCAGTCTCCAAAGTAGCTCAGATTACAAGATCTGTGCGACGGGGTCCAGCTACTTAATTTTAAATTAGGGTTATATTTAAAAGTCAGTGCTTCGGGAGCACTAAACATATTCACAGTGAGATGCCCGATTTTTGCTGTTGTGGAAACGCTAAATGTTCTTCTTTACCTCTATTTTTATTAAAAACACGATGAAACTCAGCATTCGGAATTCAATGTAAAGGGAAGACAGCAAGTTCCTGGCTCAAGTAGCGAGAGAAACAAACTGATTCTCTAAGAAAGTCCTGCCTCAAGCGAGGGAAAGTCGTCTTTCAGAAAGGGATGTTCCCCTTCTCGGCGACAAGCAGCATGCGGTGAGACCAGAGTTCTCTACCAGCTAGGTTCCAGGGCCCGAACCTGAGGACGCTCTTCCCGCCCAAACTCACCGCCATGGCGCCGCCCAAACGACTGAAGATCCAGTACAGTGGTCCCAATGAATCCCTCAGAGATGTGGGTCCAACTTTTCCCTCCCACTCGTGGAAGCCTAGCCTCTCAAGACACCAAAGCGCACACTTCACACTTGCTGAGGCAATCGCACAGCTCACTGACTACACCCGGGTGCATCTCGCGGACAGCAGGGAGTTGTAGTTCCCAGATCACGAGTGCCGAAGTCCAACAAGCGTCTTTGGACTACAATTCCCAGAAGACAACGCGATACCGGAAGTTATCTATAGCCATGGGCGTACTCCCAGGTGACACTGGCAGTGATGTCACCTTATGTTAAACTACAAGATCCATGATGCAGTTCGGGATGATGGACTGCTGCAAGTGCGCTTGAAAGTAGGTGGAATTAGCAACTTCAACCTCCTCACCCGGTGGAGCTGTCCGTCTGTCAGGATGCCAGGATGCGGAATTGATTACTATTTAGCAAGTGAGGCGCTAATTATGGCTTGCCACTATGCACATGTATTTATTATTACAGGTGACATTCAACAACTCAGCATGTAGACATTTAGTAGCACTTACCAAACAGTCTGCACCTTTAGGCGAGAGATCCGAAACCCACCTGTTCTCAAAGCTTGGCTCAGTCCACTCCCAATCCACATTTTAAGTACTCACCCGTCTATGTAGCTATGTGCAAATGCGCAAAAATATTTCCATCAGCACAAAAAATATTCCATTGAACAGACGTGATGAGAAATAGCTTTTACTCTCTGGTGTTCAGATTAATATCAATTAATCCAGTAAACATTAAGTGTCTGCAAAGCATTTTAAGAGAGGTGAACAGCTCAAACATATGGCTGCCAACAGAACTAAAGAATTTTTTTCACACGCAATTGTATAGAAATATAAAATTTAATTATGGTATAATACATACCTGGTGTATGATATGAGAGCAATAAAAAAATTGTTGGATGAAAGAAAGAAAGAGCCTTAGGCTACAAAGAAGAAAGCTCTGTCAACACCTTCTTGTAACTAGTAACAATTTAGAAATCACTTAACACCCAGGTATGGGTTAAATGTGTCCTATATATTCTCTAAATGCTCTGTTATTTATCTCTCTTTTTTAAAAAAAAAATCTAGCTAAATTTAATTGCCTGTTTATCAGCAAACTTCAAGCTTCAGGACAGTAGGACTATGCCTAGCAGCATCTGGCACACAGCAAGCACTTTGTAATATTTTTGAGTGAGTAAGAGAATCTCGTCCTCCTTAGCTTTTATAACTGATGTTGGACTTTTTAAAATATTTGTTTATTTTTATTTATATGAATACACTGCAGCTATCTTCAGACACACACCAGAAGAGGGCATCAGATCCCTTTACAGATGGTTGTGAGCCACCATGTGGTTGCTGGGATTTGAACTCAGGACCTTTGGAAGAGCAGTCAGTGCTCTTAACTGCTGAGCCATCTCTCCAACCCTAGTGCTGTACTTTTACAATTGTGACCTAACCTGTACTATTTGTCATCACAAATCCCACTGGCAATTAAAATCTTTCATGTAGCAAACTCCTTTTTAAGCACTTCCCACGAACCTGACACAGAAACAGAATAAAATAGAGAACAAACCAGATTAGTTGCTGTCTTGTGGAGCAAATTATTTAATGAGTGTGAGACATTAAAGCAAAAGTAAACACGTGATTCAGCGAACACAAACTATGCGAAACTACCTTCATGCCTCTAAATGTATTCTTATTTCCTAGTAGAATGACTAAAATCCACCAGGGAACCAGGGAACCAAAGTGCTTGCTTAGCATGTGCACAGTCCTAGGTTTGACTCCTAGCTCCACAAAAGAGGGCAACAGTCATTTGGATTCCATTCATTCAACAACATCCATTTAGCATCTTTTATGCACATGACACTCTCCTGGTGCTGGAGAGACACTTAAACAAGACAAGCATGGTTGTATCTTTCACGGAGAGACGAGACTGAAAGAAAAAGGCAGACATTAAACCGCAGAAGCAATGAGAGCCCACTCAGGGGTTTAATCTCAGAAGGAATTGGTTCTATTTACGTGTTAGGAAGAGCATTCTGAAGAAGAATGGAACAGAATAATAGTGAAAACGGGATGCTACATGCTGTTGTTCAGAAGTGACGGTGTCTTTGACTATGGAGACATCATTTAAGAAGGGGAAAGAACTTAAAAAAAAAAAAAAGATAAAGTGTGGAGCATGGAGGACACGCTGAGTGAATGAAATCCTGAAGAATTTTCGTCTTTGATATGGGCATGATCATGTCAAGAACCCCAGTTCCTCAGCCCCACAGGAAAACAGTACAGCCTCTCTCCCCCAAAGGTGAGGCTTAAAAGGATAACAAAAGCCTTCCTCTGGTCCGTGTACAGATGTTGATAGTGTGTACAGAAAACATCTACCATAACTTTCTCCCCCTGGATATTTACCATTTGAATACTGCTTCCCTACAGAGACTGTACCTACCAAGATTATCTAACTCTGCCTCTTGCTCAGCTGTGTATAATAACCCTGCCTCCTTGTTTACTTATGTTTAATAAACATGCTGAGCTACCTGGATGCTTCCATGTCTCCAACAGAGGAGCCCAGTCCACCCAATCCCAGCTTTTCTATATATGTGTGTCTGTGGTTATCGTTGCTTCATTCCCTGGCTCCCTCCAGTCAGGCCAAGTCCCTGAGAACCAAGTGCAAACTCTCAATAAAAAGAGCTGGAGAAAAGTGAATGAATACACTAATTAATGGGGGAGGGGGAGCTGGAGAGATGGCTCAATGATTAAGAGCACTTGTTACTCTCTTATTTAGATAGTTTTAGTTTTTTGGTTTCTTTGTTTATTTGCGTTTGCTTTTTTTTTTTTTTTTTTTTTTTTTTTGATTTTTCGAGACAGGGTTTCTCTGTGTAGCCCTGGCTGACCTGGAACTCACTCTGTAGACCAGGCTGGCCTTGAACTCAGAAATCCCCCTGCCCCTGCCTCCCAAGTGCTGGGGTTTATTTGCTTTTTGAGACAAGGTTTCTTTGTATACCCTTGTCTGTCTTGGAACTCACTCTGTAGACCAGGCTGGACTTAAACTCAGAGAGCTCCCCTTTCCTGTACCTCCCCAGTGCTGGGAGTAAAGGTATGTGGCACATTTATTTATTTATTTATTTATTTATTTATTTATTTTTGAGACAGTATTTTCCTGTGTAGTCCTTACTGTCCTGGAACTCACTATGTAGACCGGACTGGCCTCAAACTGAGATCATTCTGCCTCTGCTTCCCTAGAGCTGGGACTAAAGACATTTACAACATGGAAAAGGTTTTGTTTTGTTTTGTCCGGGGCAGAGTACTTGCTACTCTTGCAGAGCACCAAGGTTCAGTTCCCAGCATCTACATGATGGCTCACAAATGTCAGTAACTCCAATTCCAGGAAATTTAACACCATCTTCTGGGCTCTGAGGGCACCAGGCATTCACATGGTACACAAACATACATACAGGCAAACACCCACACACATAAAAAAAAAATTAAAGAAAATTAAAATATTCATGAGTAGTAATATGACTTTTAGACAGAAATTACTAATTCCTTGCTAGGTCATGTGGCCTACCCTTCATCAATAAATGAAATTAGAAAGGTGGCATCATGGATAAGAGTTTCAGCTATGAATCAAACAGATCAACATCATTTCCTGAGGTCACAACTAATTGCTTTTTAAAGGTAATGATAGCATGTACCTCATTGGATCGCTATGAGGATGAACGAAGTAATGTGTGTACAGACCCTGTTTCTGTATGCACATGTGTGTGTAAGCATCTTACAATGTTAGCTATCTATGGCATTAGAAAAATAAGTCTAAAAACATTAGTCCAGTATAATGGGAAAAGCTTTACCCATGCTTCTAAGAAGCATTAATTGAGCTAGTTGAGCTGGTTATGGTGATATAATTGTGTCCTATGCCTTTTCTGATTGCCGAACCACGGAATACTCATACTTCAAAACTCTTAATAGAACTCAGTTTCTCCCTGTTTTTCCCACCTGAACCTACCCCACTGGTTGTTTCATTCAATACAGTACATTTTCTAAATTTAGATCTGTAAGGCTATAATTAATTTTGGCTTGCCTTTGAGTCCTTCTGCGCCATTGTTTTTCTATGCCTATCTTCCTAAGTTCTCTAAACTGAAATGACAAGGGATTGAGAGGAAGGGACTGTGCACACTTCTCCCACTAGATGCCCAGGTACATGATATTCAATGACTATTCACTATTAGCTTTAGCTTATAAGTGCTTCTCTTCTCTTATATTCATGTCCCACCTTTATTTTACACTTCTCCAATTTTTCTTACACTGGCCTCGCTATGCAACCCAGACTGGCCTCCAAAATCACTTTGTAGCCAAAGCTTGCCAAGAACACAGGAACCTCCTGCTTCCATCTCCCCGGGGCTCAGAACACAGGTGTGAACCATCACACACAGCTGAACTTTTTTCCCCCATGATCCAAGCAATAAGAAGAAAAATAAAGAGAAGAAAAGACTAATCCTTTTAGGACTTATAAGCTCAATGGACGACAACATTATTCTGTGCACCACTTCCAACACAGTTTATGAGTCAGCTGAGGCTGGGGGTGTGTACAGTGGTTATGTTTATGGGCTTTGGAATCAGATGCCAAGGTCTGGATTTGAGGCTTGTCTATCTATCTATGTGACTTTAGGCAAGTTCCTTCAACCTGGGACATTGGAGTCCACAAAGGAAAATGTAGATAAAGATCAGACTTACCTCCTGAGGATCCTGAGAGAATATGAGCTTGTGCCATACAGGGCTAATATTTGCCAATGTCTGGTACATAGTTAAGTGCTCAGGAAATACGAAGGAGGCAAGCAAGCAAGAGCAATAAATACTATGAAAAGGCAATTTCGTCAATTAATGAAAACTCTAGACCTGATGGCCACAAGCTGGGAAAAGTGATTACGTTAATGGAAAGTGCTTTTTATTTTAGACAAATGCAACCAAACTCGGGAAATTATCATTCACAGGTCCAAAATGTTTGGAAATCTGGCCTATGATGCTTTTAAAGTGGCAATATCTGCAACTCCCCAGAACTAGAAATCAGTCACTTATGCAATGACTCCAGATTTGGCATGCACAAGGTGCAGCTGCCATCTTTGACATTCCACAGAACACTGACAGCTACGTCATAGCTTATATGGGCAACGTGACACCTGAATCATTAAACATAGCTTTTGAGCCAGATGTGGTGATGCAGATCTGTCATCTAGGAGGAGAGGCAGAGGCAGGAGGTGTGGAGTTCTAGGTCAGTCTAGACTACAGTGCTAAGACTGTGTTGAAACAAATAAAAATCAGGGCCTGATGATAGAGGCCTATAAATCCTAACTGCTTAGGAGGCTGAGGAAGAATTGCAAATCCAAGGCCCACCTGGCCTACATATTAGAATAAGTTCAGAACAGTCTAGGAAACTTAGTAAGAACCTGACTTAAAATTTAAAGTTTTAAAATGGCTTCAGATATATCTTAGGAGTAGTGAGTCCCCAGTTCTATCCCTAAGATAAGGAAAAAAGAAAGGAAAATACCCTCTTGCCATCTAAAACATTACTCCAAACCTTATTGGCTTAAAGTAACAATTCATTATCTCCCAGAGTTCCCCGTGAGTCAGGAATTTGGTGCACCTTGGCTAGCTTGGGTCCTCTGATGAGCATGCAGTCAGATGGTGATCCGCAATATAGTTGGAGCTGGGAAGCAGTGGGGTTGTTGTTGTTTGGTTTTGTTCTTTGTTTTTGTTTTTGTTTTTTTTTCAGAGTCTTGCTATATAGCTCAGGCTAGCCAGGAACGTTCATTTCTCCTCCCTCAACCTCTAGAGTGCTAAGAGCAGGTATTTGCCATCATGCCCAGCCGTACAAGCCATTCTTTAAAACTATATTTTTCCCATTCCAGGCCAGCTGCTCAGGCCAAATACTTTGGTGTCAATCATGACTGCTGTCTTTAATACCTAAATTAAGCTGTCATCAAAACAAATTGATGCTGGGCGTGGTGGCACACACACACACCTTTAATTCCAGAACTCCGGAGGCAGAGCCAGACGGATCTCTGAGTCTGAGGCTGGGGCGGTCTACAACGTGAGTCCAGGACAGCCAGGGCTTCTTACACAAAGAAACCCTGTCATAACACCACCACCACCACCACCACCACTCAAAAAAACAGAAAACAAAACCAATTGACCTATCTTCAACATATATCCAGAGTCCAGCCTCTCACCATCTACCTAGTCCAAACTGCCACTCTCTCTTCTTGCTCTGATTATTGTTCTAGCATCCTAGCTGGTTTCCCTACCTCCCCCCAGGCCCCTTCTAGTCTGACTGACATGAAGCAGTCACAGTGACCCTTTTTTTTTTTTTTTTTTTTTTAAGTTTTTCGAGACAGGGTTTCTCTGTGTAGCCCTGTCTGTCCTGGAACTCACTCTGTAGACCAGGCTGGCCTCGAACTCAGAAATCCGCCTGCCTCTACCTCCCAAGTGCTGGGATTACAGGCGTGTGCCACCACAGCCCGGCTTAAAACACTTTTTTATTTAAACTTTTTGTGAGATGTGTATATAGTGTATAAGCATGCAAATACGTACTCAGGCATGCATGCTGGTGCCACAGTAGGGGTCAGAGTAGAAATTTGAGATGTTAGTTTTTTCCTTCCATTTTGTGGGTCCTAAAGATTAAATTCAGGTCTTTAGGCTAAGCTGTAAGAGTCTTTACTGGCTGAGCCATCTGGACAGCCATGATTCCTTTTCTGTTTGGTTGGTTGGTTTTTTTATTTGTTAAGATTTAAATAATACTTGTGTGTGTGTATGTGTGTGTGTGTGTGTGTGTGTGTGTGTAAGTCTGTGTGAAGGTATGCCACCTGTGTATGGATACCTATGGAGGCCAGAAGAGGTCTCCTGGAGAGGCTGTTATAAATAGTTGTGAGCTGTGCAATCTAGGTGCTGGGTCCTCTGGAAGGGGCTTGGGTGACTGACGACTTCAGGTGAGGGGGACAGGGACAGCTGTCAGAAATGTCAGGGATGCAGGCCTGGGCTTTTTGGTGCCTTCTCGATTCAGAGACTTTCCTAGTGGTCAGGGTTGGAGAGAGAGAGGAAGGAATGGAAATGGCTGGACCATGTCAGGGAGGGGGTCAAGCTGGGGAGACCACCTGAACCAACCCCCCTGCTTCACTTCCCAAATGCTGGGATTACAGGTGTGTGCTACACATCCAACAACTGGTTCAGTTTGTACTAAGGTGTCAAACGCTTTTCAGCGAGACTCACATCATTTACATCACCATCAGCAAGCTGTGAAAGGTCCAGATCCTCTCTGCACCCATCATATCATTCAGTGTTATACAGTCACACCCGAACATATAATACAAATGTTCTAAAGCATATATACTTTTATATATTAAAATTTTGAACCCCTTAAAACAGAGTTCCCCCAGAGAAACAAATCTGTTCTCAGAACAAGGACACTATTCAACTCAATTCATAATTTGTCTACCAAATCACCTTGCTTTTACATAACTAAGATTCCAGCTACTCTTATTAAAATGACTTTTGTTCTGAGTCAGATGAGTTGATCCAGGTGATCCAGACTCGGGACGAACTGAACTGATATTTAAAACTTTTTTTTCTTATAATTTTATATATGAATGTTGAATTCATATCATTCCTCCTTCCAACTCCTTCCTCCCTTCCCTCCCTTCCCATGATGCTTCCCCTTTTTCTTTAATCCTTCTCTCTCTCTCTCTCTCTCTCTCTCTCTCTCTCTCTCTCTCTCTCTCTGTCACACACACACACACACACACTCATCCCCACAGGAGGACTGATTCTCCCTCACTCAGTAACTACTAATTACCTGTACCTCTCTTTATCCATGGGTGGAGCCTTGTGAAATTTTCCCCAATCCATGTTGACTTGTGTTTACCTCTCCAGGCAATCGTATTATTGAGATTGCCTTGGTCCAGCTTTCCTGTCTTATATAGAGGACACAGTCTCTCAGCAGATGGCCTGGTCCTCTGATTCTTACAATATTTTTGCCTCCTCTTTCTGAGATGTTCCCGAAGCCTCAAGTGTGAGAGTTGTGTTGTAAACCTATCAGTTGGGGCCAAACACCCAACAGTTAGTTGTTCTTTACATTCTGACCAGTTGAAGTTTTCTGTACCAGCCTCAGTCTATTGTAAAAATTAACTTCTTTGATGAGGATCGAGAACTCCACTTACCTGTGGATGTAAAAGTAGGTTAGAGATTACACTGATTTAGGGAAGAGGCAGTAGTAGGTTCTCCTATAGATATAGAGTGCCAAACATGATTTCCTTAGACCAATAGACAGCTTCTGGTTACCTTCAAAGGTAAAAGGACTTCTGTTGGACCTCTGTGGGTGGCTTATGCAGGTCACTATTGTGGTCTTTGGTATCATGGCTGGGTAGGACTTCTGGTGATTTTTGTCCCTTGGTGGCTTCCATAGCACCCTCTGGTACTATGAAAGCCAGTCCTCAAGGGAAGAGGCTTCCAGGTCAGGTCCAGCTCAAGTCCTATATCCAAAGGGTGTTTTTAGTGATAGGGACTTTTCTTCAAACCCAGGGAGGCAACCCAAGACAACAACAGTAGCCTATGTCATCTGGAGGATCTGCAGAGCTCACCTGACCAACAATTCCAGAGAAGTTTTCTCATGCCCGGTACTAATGTTTTTGTTAGAAAAGTCAACAGGTCTTAAAAGAAGCATAACCTTTTTTTTTTTTTTTTTTTTTTTTTTAAAGATTTATTTATTTTATATATGTGAGTACACTGTCACTGTTGTTGTCTTCAGACACACCAGAAGAGGGCATCGGAGCCCCATTAGAGATGGTTGTGAGCCACCATGTGGTTTCTGGGAATTGAACTCAGGACCTTTGGAAGAGCAGTCGATGCTCTTAACCGCTGAGCCATCTCTCCAGCTCCAAGAAGCATAACCTTAAGTGGTAAATCTTCTGTTAAAACAGTTATGTGTGTATAAACACAAAACAGTATGGATGGACACACATATATTGTATGTATTATATTAACATAAAATAATACAATTCCTTATGGCTTTTCCCAAATTGACATTTTGATGAAGGTGCTGCTTAATTTGATAATCACCTAAAGTTCTACAGACAAGCCCCTGCTTATCTATTTGCACATATAAGCTTCCTACTTTGAAGTTCTACAAAGGACACAGATGTTTGTAAAACTCACAGAGAAAACAAAAATGATGTTTTCCCCACAAGATGAGGTTTCTTTGTGTGTAGTCCTGGCTGTCCTAGAACTCCATTTGTAAATCAGGCTGGACTTGAGCCTATGTCACCGAGTGCTGGAATTAAAGACATGGGCCACCACCAACTGGCCACCAACTGGCCACAAAAATGAGTTTCAATCTCTCTCTTACTACACAGCTGGGTCAGTTCTTAGCTACAAAGCAGAGGATGAGGACCAACGCCTTATTTGTGAAGATAATCGACCCTGATTCTGAAGAGTCTTGTCTACGTTCGTCAACCTTTGTATGAAATTCCAGTCTTGAAGTTCTTCCAGGTTGAGGCCTAGCTATGAAAAGGAGGTAATTGAACGAAAAGGATTCAAATCTCTGGTAGCACAGTAGCCTGATGGCACGCACCCTTTGCAAATGTAATGGGGGGGGGTTCTATGCCCCTTTTGCTCCCAGGTAACAAAGGGGCCACTCTGGCCCATTTTAGCTCTCGAATAAATGACACAGAGACCTAATAAAATTATTAACAAGCTTCAGGCACTATGCTAGGCAGAAACTCGTCTATTTTAACCATCTATTGCTACCTACTTCCCAGCCACGTGGCCCGTGACCTACAATCTGAGTCTTGCTTTGGCTCATTGTGCTCCTTAAGTGACCTCACGGGTGCTCTCTCATCCAGACCTCATGGCAGATTCTCTAGGTCCTTCTTTCTCTCTTCCAGTCTCTCTCCTTTCACTTGGGACCACCCACTGGGATCTGAAGTCCTACCCTATCCTCTTCTCCTGTCCAGCTATTGACTGATCGCCACTTTATTAGCCAATCAGAGGTGATGGAAAACGATCTTTATGCACCATTGAGACTGGAGATGCCCCCAAATGATCCGACAATGCCAACTTCAGGACTGCAACCAGATCTCTGGGCCCAGAAATCAGCATCTGAACACACAGTGTGCAAAACCATCCCCCAACTGCCCTTAATCCCAGCACCCAGGAAGTTGAGACAAGGAGTTCAAGAATTCAAGGCTCTCCTTGGCTACACAGTGAGTTTGAGGCTCTCCAGGGCTAGATGAGATCCAACCTCCAGAAAAAGCTTGGGGAAGTGAGAGGACTGAGAAGTAGAATCCGTACCTAGCATGGTTTTGATGAGTTTGATTCCCAGCACTCCATGTAAACGGAATACAGTGGTGCCCACTTGTAATCCTGGAAGACAGAGCCAGGGATCAGGAATTTAAGCTACAAAGTGAATTCAAAGCCAGCGTGGGTGGGCTACATGAGATTTGTCTCAACAAGACCAACAAAAATCTATGAGAGCATAATGTCAATCTTTGTTAAGTATCCACCTTAACTAAGGAAACAAAACTTATTTAAAGTCAGTCGTAGCCGGGCGGTGGTGGCGCACGCCTTTTACCCCAGCACTTGGGAGGCAGAGGCAGGTGGGTTTCTGAGTTCGAGGCCAGCCTGGTCTACAGAGTGAGTTCCAGGATAGCCAGGGCTATAAATACAGAGAAACCCTGTCTCAAAAAACAAAAACAAAAAAGTCAGTCTTACTATCTCTTTACCAAGAACTGTCGCTAAAGGATGGTAGTGTGTTCAAGCCACAGAATACAGAATGTTGAATGAATTTGAACTAACCATACAGCTCATGTTTTATAGTTTGTTCTCAAGATAATTTAAATTTTTTTTTTTACTTCTATGCGTGCACTGCAGCTATCTTCAGACACACCAGAAGAGGGCGTCAGATCCCATTACATATGGTTGTGAGCCACCATGTGGTTGCTGGGAATTGAACTCAGGACCTCTGCAAGAGCAGTCAGTGCTCTTAACTGCTGAGCCATCTCTCCAGCCCTCAAGATAATTTAGTAACAGTTAAATGTATCAGTTCTGGAGTTAAAAGGGCATTGTTGAGGCTGGATCCTTGTATTCATTATTTTGTAGACCTTAGGGTTTGCAGTTTTCTTACCTGTGAATAATGTCTATATATTTAGGGGTAGTGTGAGAATGAAGGATTATAACACTGTAGTAAAGCAGGGTACTTATCACAGAGCTGGCATAAAGTATGGAACTTACTTCTAAAAGTCTCTTCTTATCTGTCACTATCTCTTCCTCTCTAGGACTGAGGATGGAACCCAGGGCCTTACACATGGGCATCCCCAAATATAAGGATGACTATAACTTCAGATTTTCCTTTGTCTCTGGCATGTGAGAAGCAGTACTAACTATGTGTCTGTATGCTAAATTAACACACATGAGTATGTTCTGCAGTCAGGGTAGCCCAGTAACTGCATGTCTGGTGTAAGGGCACCATCCATTCATGAATTGCAGGTGAGTCAGTTCCGTATATGCAACCCATGCTACTGAATAAAATCAATGGAGAAATTCTGGCTCACAGCTCCTGAACATATCTGCACCATATGGCAAATTCAGTGAGCCAAACATGGAGGTGGAATTGACTACATCAGACAGACATACTTCTGGGAAAGCTACTCTTCTTAAAAACAAACAAACAAACAAACAAAACCCTACTTATTTGTGTGTGTGTGAGTGTGTGTGTGTGTGTGTGTGTGTGTTCTATGGCGTGCATGTAGAGGTCAGACGACAACTTGCAGGAGCTGTTTCTCTCCATGTGCATCCCAGGGATTAAACTCAAGTTGTCAGGCTTGGCAACAAGAGCCTTTACCTGCTAAGCCATCTCACCTGACCAAACCAACTCTGATATACATGCTATTTATTCAAGAGACACTTTGGAATGCTATGTTCAAGAAGTGGTCCTAGTATTTATAAATCTACACACACACACACACACACAAATCAGGTTTGATCATACTGATTTGTGTGTGTGTGTGTGTGTGCATAGTCCTAAATTCACTGAAGTATTTATGATAACATTGAAGTAGAAAGGAAAGAGAACATTGAATGTAACATTGGAAGAACAATGAAGTGGCCGGAGAGATGCCTCAGCAGTTAAGAGCACTGACTGTTCTTCCAGAGATCCTGAGTTCAATTCCCAGCAACCACATGGTGTCTCACAACCATCTATAATGGGATCTGATGCCCTCTTCTGGTGTGTCTGAAAACAGCGATAGTGTACTCACATACATAAAATAAATAAATCTAAAAAAGAAAGAAAGATGAAGTAATGTTGAAAGAGAAAAGGAAAAAACTTACTCAGGATATTTTACCATAATCATGGCTGTTCATACTCTTGTGCTCTTAGTCAAGTGAGGACGTTGGTCATCAGGAAGTTGATGATAACTCAGCACCTACCTATGGGATTAGGCCTGTAAATTTGTCCAATAAATACATTAAACATTTTTTGAAGAAATACTTATTTTATGTGTATGAGTGTTTGGATTTCAGGTATGTATGTGTATCACATGGGTACCACAAGAAACAAAGAGGCAGAAGGAGGCAGCAGATTTTATGGACCTGGAGGTACAGCTGGATGTGAGCTACTATGTGGATGCTGGGACTCAAACCAGGGTCCTCTGTAGCAAGTGTTCTCACCGAATGAGCCACCTCTCTAGCCCCCATTTGCCATTCTGGCAAAACAGGTATTTACAGTGATAGTCATCACCTGTTCCATTTCTATTCATGGAGTACAGTTTGTGGGTTTTTTGTTTGTTTGTCTTGTTTGGAGACAGGGTCTTACTATATTGCTCTGGCTGTTCTGGAATTCTCTATGTAGACCAGGCTAGCTCTGAGTTCACAGAGATCTAGCTGTTTCAACCTTCCAAGTGCTGGGATTAAAGGCACATACTACCACAAGCAGCTTTTCTGGTTTTGTTTTTAAAGATGGATTTATTTTTATGTGTATGTTATGTGTGCATGCATGCCTCCATCTCTGGATATGCACCAGGTACATGCTTTGTGCGCCTAGAGTCCAGAAGAGGATGTCCGGATCCTCTGGAACTGGAGTTACAGGCAGCTGTGAGGCGCTGGTGCTTGGAACCCACCTTCTGGTTCAGTGGTAAAGCAGTAAGCACTCTTGCATTCTTAACCCTCTACATTGTTCTGTTTTTTGTTTTTTTCATTCATTTATTTGACTTACATTTTTCAAGACAGGGTTTCTCTGTGTAGCCCTAGCTGTCCTGGAACTCACTCTGTATTTGACCTGTAGTTGGCCCTCAAATTAAGAGATCTGCCTGCCTCTGCCTCTCAAAAGCTGCGATTAAAGATGTGTTCTACCACTGCCCAACCTTTATTTGTTTGTTGTTTGTTTGTTTGTTTATCCATTTATTTAATTTTAAAAATCTCTTATATTTTATTTAGTGTGTGTGTGTGTGTGTGTGTGTGTGTGTGTGTGTATGTGTGTATGCATGGGTATGTAGTACCACAGTAGACACATAGAGGTCAGAAGACCATTGTGGAAGCCAGTTCTCTCTTTCACCATGAGTCCTGGGGACTGAACTCAGGTCCCTAGACTCAGCAGCAGGCATGCTTACCTGTTGAGTCACCTCTGTAGCTCAACTGTTGTGGGTTTGTTGTTGCTGTTGCTGTTTTTCTTTTTTGAGACAAAATCTCTCTGTGAAGTTCTGGATGTCCTGGAACTACCTATGTAGACCAGGCTGGCCGCAAACTAGCAGAGATCCACTTGTCTCTGCTTTCCAAGTGCTGGGGTTAAAGGGATGTGTCAGTCAGTAAACACAGCTTGTTGTTTGGTTTTGAGATAGGGGCTTGTTGTGTAGCCGGACAAGGACCTGGCCTGAAGCTTATTCTGGTGCCTCTGCCTCCGGGCAGTGGAATTACAGGCATGGATGGTCCTACCCTACTCACACTGTTAAGTTATACGGTTACATCTAGGCCTAATCAATTCACTCTTGGAATATTATTTACTTGCTTATTTATTTTCTTGGGGATCTTTTTTGAGGCAAGGTTTCAGGTAGCTAGCTCCTGCTGACAACCATAAATTCACTATGTAGCTGACAGTGGCCTTGAACTCCCAATCCTTCCTCCTCTACCACCCAAGTGAGACTGTAATCATGAATGACTACATCAAGGTTTTTTAAATTTTTTTTTTTTTTAGGGTAACACCGTAGTAACCACTGAAATAAAAAATGTGGATAAACACACAAAGCTGAGGGGAGGAAGAGAGAGGGAAGAGGAAGCAGCAGCTCATGGGAGAACTCTGGGCTTTTCAACAGACCTTCTAGGGGCTACTTCTGCTCCACTTATAGAGGTGTGAGTCTGACTAAAGCAATGCATCTCTCTGGGCTTTCTCATTTGTAAATAAACTTTCCATTTTGATTCTCTATCTAGGGGGTAGGCAAGCAGAGACCAGAAAGCCAAACTCGGCTGACACCTGTCTTGCTGCATCTGTGAGATTATAGCACTATTTACATTTTTAAGTGGTTGAAAGAATGAAAAGAAGAATACTTTGTGAAGTGAAATCAGCCTAGCTGGCCATTAGCAGGCACATTCCTAATGAAAACAAGCTACATACTCACAATGGGATTTAATTCAGCTGGAAAGACAAATAAAATGACGAAATTTGCAGGAAAATGGCTGGGTTTGGACATTATTTGATTAAATGAGGCATCCAGACACTGAAAGATAAACATTTCATGTTCTCTCTCATATTAGGATCCTACCTTTAAATATTTATATACATGAACCTGTCTGGGTGTGCGTGATGTCGTGACACCATGAGGTTTTTGACAAAAGGGTGAGAGTAACAGTAAACTTGTGAAAGTCATGTGATACAAGGCTTAATAAGGTTGAAGGAGAATAACAAAAACAAATTATGTTTTAAAATTATTTGACATGTATTGGGTGTTTTTTTTTTCCCCCTTGGAGGCAGAGGCAGGAGAATTGTGATGAGTTTCAGGCTGGTTCTGTGTTGCACTACATAGCAAGACCTGTCTCAAAAGTCAAGAAAAATAGTACTTCGTGATGTAAAAGTTTACAAGGAGCTGATATTTGTATTTAAAAAGAATTCCATGCTATAGAGAACACAGCCGCCATCACTTGTTTATCCATGGCCAGTTCATGCCAAGTCACTTCATGTTGAGCAGTTGCAACAGTGGCCTCCAAGATCACATAACCAGAAATGTTTCCCATCGTCTGGCCCTTTATAGAGAGCAAGCTGGATACTACTTGCTCTATGCACAGTATAATTAGCACGGCTGCTTACTTTGTGTTGATCTACCTCTTTTATGTGAGATGTGTGCTCACTGAGTATTTTTCCAATGTTATTACATAACTCCACAAACTGTTCAGTTACCTAGGATTTCCCCTCCATTGGACTCCTAGTACATACCAGGGTCTCTGTGTTTGTTACTGAATAACCCTTATTTGGTTTTTCAAGGACAGAGTTTTCTGCGTAGCCCAGGAACTTGCCTCAAAACTCACAGAGATCTGCCTGCGTCTGCCTCCCAAGTGCTGGGATTAAAGGAGTGGGCCACCAAGCCTGCCTTGAATAAAGCATTTTAACACTAGTGCCAGGCCACTAATTTCAGAACATCAGCCGGAATTTCTCATCTAATAAAAACTCAGTTACCTATTTTTGGCAAATTCCAGGTTTTGTTTGCTATTATTATTATCTCTTTCTCTCTCTCTCTCTTCCTCTCTCTCTCTCTCTTTTGAGACAGGGTTTCCCAACGCCCCACTTTCGTCATTATTTTTTTAAATGATGTTTGCTGATGGAAATTCCTCCCGAAAAAAACAAATAAAAATATTGAAAAAGAGATATTAGTCTGGTGCCTTTAAACCCAGCACTCGGGAGGCAGAGGCAGGTATCTGAGTTCGAGGCCACAGTTCCAGGACAGGCAGGATTACACGGAGAAACCCTGTCTTAAGAAAAACAAAACAAACAAGAACACACACACACACACACACACGGAGAGAGAAGAGAGAAAAACATTTTTTTGGGGGGGGGTAGTTGAAGCTTAGCATCAAAAAATCAGAAGCATGAGCGCCGATCATCAAAATGAGTGTGTAAGGAAGGAAAAAAAATAGCAAGATTTTGCTTCTTGGCAATGTGTCCAACGTAAACGCACTGCACGTTGTGTTGCAGATTTACTACAGCTGAGTCATTTCAGGACACCGGAGTGAGTTTCCAGGGAAAAAACGAGCGGAAGAAACCAGGAAGAGGGGCTATCCGGGTTCCCCGAGGCACTCCCAGCAGCAGACACCGGTACTGCGGGCGCGGGTGGCGGCATGGTCAAAAGAGACGTCGTGGACCCTTTAAGAGACACAGCACCTTCTCCAAGATACCATCTTGCACCGGGAGTTCACTGAACTCTCCACCTACCTTGCTAGGTCCCTCCGCCCTCACTGGGTACGGCTTGCGGGCGGGGCGAACGAGTCTTACGATTGGCCTTCCGCGCGCGGCCCTCTATTGCCTATTGGTTAGCCTGCCAGTCATTCACCCTATCTCCCGCCCACCTGGGCCTCCGGGCTAGGTTGAGTGGGGCTCTTGGGTTAGTTCCTGTTAGGCCCCGGCCCAGGGAGTAGGTGAAGTCTATAAGATGCCCGGTGGGTCAGGGCACTCGGAGCTGTGAGGGAACGTCAGGCGGCGGACAGCGGAGACCCGCGGCGGGCCTTAGGAGGAGTGGCGGCCGAGCCCGCCTTCCCTGCACCATGCTCATAGAGGATGTGGATGCCCTCAAGTCCTGGCTGGCCAAGTTACTGGAGCCTATGTGAGTGCGCCGGGCCGCGCCGGGCGGCGGCATGGGCGTTGGGGACCCGCGGGGGCGTGGGGGAGGGGAGGCGGGAGTCCGGGCCGCCTGCCTGGTACTAGTCCACAGTGGTGTGAGGTGTGGGGGGAAGGGGCCGGGCACGGGCGTCGGGGCTTCCCGAGTACACACACCGGGAGCCGGCCCGGGCTGCAGGGCGGCGGGAGACTGAAGGACGGCGACCCGGGAGCTGAGGCGAGTGGCGCGACTGTCGAGGGATTTTTAAATGTGAAAGCTGAGGTGTGGGACGGCAGAGCGGGCTGGAGGACTTTGCAAACAGTGTCCAGGAGCCCGGTGTCGAGGGCCTTCTCAGAATACTGGGGCAGATAGGGCGAGCGGGGGTCCTGAAGCTTAGTGGTAATTAGGGGTGAGCTCCAAGGGATGAGGATATTAAAGGGTTTGAAAGACGGAGTGCTGAAGTGGATATGCGGGCATGGAAAGGCTTTGATAAATCACTGAGGAGCTCCTGAGTACCAGAGCAAGGAAACCAAGGATTTTAAATGTGTTCTTGAGGAATTGGTGGTCGAATTGATGATTTTAAATACCAGAGGATGTTGGGGGAAAGACTCGAAATTTTTGTGTGAATTGAGGGTTGAAAGGACTAACTAGTGTGTAGATAGTGTGGATGATGAGGTTGAAGCGGGTATACTTGCAGTATCTACTTTTTAAGATACAGGTATTAGAGCAAAATGGGCACAAGAATAAATAAGGATCTTGTAAACATTGTTGAGAGATGACAGGGCAACTATAATTGGGGTGTAGGATGACTTTTGAGGGGCAAGGAGAATGAGAGACCTGTCCCCTTAAGATATTTTGAGTAGTATCAGTTGTACAGATATCGACAGGCTTGACAGGGACAGCAGAGGAATAAACTTCTTGTTCTATAACTTTTAAGAAAGCAAAGGCTGTGTGGAGTGTTTGGGCATTCTTGGGTATAGCACAGTCTTGTGGGGAAGAAGGGATAGAAGGCAGGAGAGACCACTCTTTAGCCGGTTCTTTGAAGAGAGCATGGGCAGCCGATTGGGATGGAAAGAAGCATGTCTTGCCCCCTTTTAATTTCTGTTTCTTATTTACTCTCTCATTGCCCCCCACCACCAAGGACAGTTCGAGAAGAAGATAGTCGGGCCTTGATTCATGACATCAGATTACTCTAGTTTTTTTTTGTTTGTTTGTTTTAAGTGAGTATCTTTCAGGGGGTGGAAATTGGAGGTACGATAAAGTTGAGGCTGTTGGGGAGATATAGTCGTTGTTTGCTTCTGTGTTCATCTCTTAGTTCCTCGGCCCCCTTAGAAATGTGCTTAACTAACTTTTTGTCTTTGTTTTGCTACTTTGTGTTTTGGGGGATGGAAAGGTTCCTCAGGAGGAGGGTCATCTAGTTGTAGGCCAATGTGTTACTGTTTTGAAGGCATGTTGATAAAGAAGACTGCAGTGGGAAGTTGGACGTCAGAAGGGCTATTTACATGAGTGGAGCATAGGTATGAATGAATGAGTGAATGAATGAATGAGTAAATAAGTGCGCAGAAGGGCCTCTTAGGTGAGTGGTAGCTAGTCCAGGTACAGTGGAAAGGACTTCTGCACATACTTGAAAAATTTGGTAGAAGAATATTTTCATCTTTTTTTCTACAGTGGAAAATTTTAGGGCACAAAGATGGAAGGGAATTGTGATGTGTAGTTTGGAAATAAGATAGAGCTAGGTAAATTTACCATACATGGAAAGAGCTGAAAAAAAAGGGATAAAAGTCTGTAGTTTTTAAAGATTACTTATATGTTTTAAGTTAACGCTTGAAAGAATCTGTTTTGAACACCAGCAGTCCTGTTTCCTTTTCTTGCATTGTAGAACCTAGAACTCAGGGCCACACCAGTGGTTTACTAACTGAGCTGCGTCCCCAGCCCATCCTCTCCAAAGTTCCTTGATAAGTTCCCAGTCTGTTGTTAGTCGAGATTCTTTTACAAGTATTAAATGTATATTTTATGTCTTGGGTAGGCTGTAACAACTTTTAGCATCATGTCCTTTTTTATTTAGTTTTTTTTTCTTTCTTTTGAAGCACCCTAAAATGTTTTACTAGATAGTAAAGGTACTAGCTGGTACTTTTTTCCTTAAAGTAAATGTCATATAGGAATGCTATCTGTCTTACTAATGATGTGTTCATTAGGGTAATTTATTTATTTATTTATTTTTTGCTGGTCTGAGAATGTTAATTCTATAATCTTGAATGAAAAATACATTTTAAAAGGAATATTTGAGAGATTGCCTCAGAGATTAAGAGTATTTGCTTGCCGGGTGGTGGTGGCGCACACCTTTAATCCCAGCAAGCACTTGGGAGGCAGAGGCAGGTGGATTTCTGAGTTCGAGGCCAGACTGGTCTACAGAGTGAGTTCCAGGACAGCCAGGGCTGCACAGAGAAACCCTGTCTCGAAAAACCAAAACAAACAAACAAACAAAAAAAAAACAAAAAAGAGTATTTGCTGCTCTTCCAAAGGACCTGAGTTTGGTTTCCAGAATCCATGTAAAGTAACTCTAACAATCTTTAACTATGGCTCTAGGAGGAGATCTAATATCTCTGGCCGCTGAAGGCATCAGCACTCATATTCCTCACATACAGACATACACAGCTACACATAATTAAAAATATAATAAGAGTAAATCTTAAAAAAATGAAATGAATATTTGAAAGCTAGGCATGGTGTTGCACACTTAGAGTCCAATACTCTGAAGGCTGAGACAGGATGATTGCCATGATTTCCAGTGCAGCCTGGCCTACATTATTCCAGCCTAGCTAGGACTATGTTATAAAGACCTTGTCTCAAAATAAGAAAACTAACCAACCAACCAACCAACCAACCAACCAAATAAAAGATTACTTGAACTTAGTGTTAAAATTTGTGAGCTGGATGGTGGTGGCCCATGCCTTCAATCTGAGCACTCTGGAGGCAGAAGCTTGTGGATCTCTTGAGTTTGAGGCCAGTATACATATCAAGTTTCAGGACAGCCAAGGCTATACAGAGAAACCCTGTCTCAAAAAAGCTTAAAAAAAAAAAAAGACAACTTTACTACTTAGACTTTAACAATGTAAGTGTCTAGACTTAGGAAATAAAGTTTTATTTTTTAACTTATAGAATTGGTTTTAGAGAGAGATATTAATTAAAAATAGTATGTGTAAATGCCATATAGATTTTCATTCTTGGTACACTATTGGAACAGATTACTTTTTGTTTAGAGATCCTAAAAACATAATAAATGATATGCTAATGGGGGTTGTGTTTGTAAATTTACTGTCATGGCAGACTAACATGTTACTAATACAGAGCATTTCAGAGCAGTTGTCCAGCTTTGAGATAATGTAGTTTCGGGGACTAGGTTGGAATCCAGCTGTAGCTGAGCACATGAGTTTGTTCCTCTTGCGCCTTTTTTTTTTTTTTTTGACTTAATTTTTATTGTATGGGTGTTTTTGCCTTCATGCATGTCTGCACTATGTATGTGCCTTGTGCCCATGGAGGCTAGAAGACGTATTGGGTTTCCTGAAATTGGAATTAAGGGTGGTTGTGGGCCATTTAGGGTCCTGTAGAAGAGCAGCCAGTACTCTAAACTGCTGAGCTGTTTCTAGTCCTGGAAGGAAAAATCTCTTACCTCCTTTAGCTTGCTGGGGAAAGACTACAACTGCCATTCCTGATGGCAGTATACTAAAAGAGGAGGAAACCAGGTCAAAAGTTAAAGACAGCCAAGAATAACAGATCTTATGTGAAATCCTTATTTTTCTTTACCTATAAAGAATTGTAGACATGGCATAAGAGGATACTGGGAGGAGAGGGGCATTGATATTGGGATGTAAAGTGAATAAAAACAAACAAACAAAAAAACCAGATCCAATTAGAAAAAAAAAAAGCACTGTAGACATCGTTGCCAGAGAGACCATATAGGGATTATGCATAAATTGAGGTACTGTGGCATCATTCTATCAAAAATCACTACTCATGTAAAAAATTTAATTATTTCTCTCTCTCTCCCTCTCCCTCTCCCTCTCCCCTCCCCCTTCCCCTCCCCCTTCCCCTCCCCTCCCCTCCCTCCCTCCCTCCCTCCCTCCCTCCCTCCCTCCCTCTCTCTCTCTCTCTCTCTCTCTCTCTCTCTCTGTGTGTGTGCGCGTGTGCGCGTGTATTTCTATTTCTCTATGTAGAAGTCAGAGGACAACTTGTAGGAGTCTGTTCTCTCCCACCTTGTGTATTCCAGAGATCCAGCTCAGGTCATCAGGCCTGTTGATGGATATCTTTATCTGCTGACCCATCTTTCTGGGGCAAAACAAGTGTTTTTATTACAGTAACAGACTTGCATTTCTACCAAATAAGTGGGATTTAACTTTTTTTCTTTTATAGACTTAAGATTTAAATTTAGGGCCTACTGCATCCAAGGCAAGTATTCTACCACCAAGCTATATCCCCAGCTCTCTAAAGGGAAATTTTAAATATTTGTTGCTTCTTGTTTGGCTTATTATAAAAATTTGTCTTGGGTAGATGGTCAGTTGGTCAGTCTCTCTGTCTGCTTCTCTCTCTTTCTTTTGGTTTTTCAAGATGGTTTCTTTGTGTAGACTGGCTGGCCTGAAACTCAGAGAAATCCTCCTGCCTTTGCCTCCCAAGTGGTGGGATTAAAAGCATGTGCCTTTTTTTTTTTTTTTTCTTTTAACAAGTCACAAAGTGGCCTAGATTTTCACTGTTGTCCAGAATGGCCTTGAGCTAACTCACAATCCTGCCATATTTTTAAGTGTTTTGGTTACAGGCTGTGTGCTGTAGGTGAATGTTGTTAATACTGGGATTTGTAAGCTTCTTGGAAAGTTGCTTTTGTCTTTGTATTATGATAGAACATTGTGTGAATCAGGGCAGTTAGTTTTTACCTATATCTATCTGATTCATTTTGATCTTGGAGAAATTATCTATTTTCATAAATATTAGTCTTTGACTCATTTTACAGATATAATGTGGTCATGATACAGACTGTCAGAAGTGCTTTGTGAAGGTACACTAAGGTTGGCAGATATTTTGCTTATTAATGTTGGATGCCACTACTATCTAACAAATGTTCATTTGTCACATGTTCATTTGGCATCCTATAAAAACAGGAGTTGCTAGTGAAAGTCCTGGACTTGTAGTTTTTTGTGAGTTTTAGCAACTCATTGCTATTGGTAAAGTAAGAGCAGGAGTTGCTGGAGAAAGTCATGGACTTTGCATGTAGTTTCAGTGCATTCTGACCATTTCAGAGTCTTTCAGACTATAATAGGAAATGTTGATACTTCGAAGTATTATGGAAAGGGCAACAAAAGCTTCAAGAGTAGGATTAATTTCCTTTTTTCGGTGGTGGAACCAGGGTTTCTCTGTGTACCCCTGGCTGGCTCGGAACTTGCTCTGTAGACCAGGCTGGCCTTGAACTCACTCATATATATTTCTGCTTCTACTTCTTGAGTGCTGGGATTAGAGGCATGCACCCTACCAATTGCCTGAATAGGATTATCTTTTTGGTTTAATAGTCATGGCAAGTATGTTTACATCCTGGAGTAGGCTGGTGAGTTTTAGGATATTACACTCTGGCTATTTATTACTGCAGTTGCTCAGATGGGAGCAAACATCAGCTAGTGGTCACTAGGCCTGATCTTCTGGTAAATAAACTACTAGGGTGTAATATGTATTTAGGACTACATTCTTAGGAAGGAGAAATAAATATTCATAGTTTTTTAAGTACGTTAGTGACTTCACAAAATTCGTGTGCACATAAAGTGACATGAATCTGGTTTAAGGCAGCTCTCATGGGCTAATAGGACAGAGATTATTTTGCCAAAGACTTGACACATTTTGGTGTACTAAGAGAACACTTGTTCTTATGTCCTTGATCTGCTTCCTAAATATGTCTGATTTCATTTTTTCTGGTCCAATAGCTATAGGGTAGAAGCCAGAAGTTGCCCTGTGTTTCCTATCACTATGTTCTCTAATTCTCTCACAGTATTGTTTTTATAGTTATTGTATGTCTTTTTGTACCGTTTTGTGATTTTGTTCGGTAATGTTTTTCTAGTCATGTGAGTTGAAGGGCAAGGTCTATCCTACTCAAAGTGATCAAAGTCATCAAGCAAGAGACTTGGTAATAAGCCTAGTGGCAGTGGTGCACCCCTTTAATCCTAGCACTTAGGAGCCAGAGGCAGGTGGATCTCATGAGTTTGAGACCAGTTTGAGAACAGATCGAGTTCCATCCAGGACATCCAGTGCTATACAGAAACCTTGCCTCAAAAAATAAAATAAAAAAAAAAATCAAAGAAAGAGAGACTTGGTACTTAATTAAGAAACAGTACATATTTAAATGAATGAACATCCTCCTATGTATATTTCTATTGCTTGACAATTAGAAAAAATAAGTTTGGGCTGGAGAGGGGGTTGCAGCTTAGTTATGTAGAGGGCCTTGGGTTTGAGTCCCAGCATAAAAAGAGATTTATTTTTTTGCCGATTTTACTTTGTGCATATATTTGATGGGTAATTATTGTTCAAGGATGTACAATTCAAGTATCAAAATGGCTTGATGTGTATATTATGCATATTATCAAAAGCAAAACCCAAAACAATTGTGGGGATATCTCTTCTCTGTATACTTTCATGAAAACCCCTAATTAAGAGTAAAATGAAGCCAGGTGTCTAATGAAGCATGCCTTTAATCCCAACATTTGAGAAGCAAAGTCAGGGGAAATCTCTGAGTTCCAGGCCAGCCTGGTCTATATATGCGTTCCAAGACAGTCAGAGCTTCCTAGTGAGACCCTGTCTCAGAGAAAGATGTGCACTCCTTTAATCCCAGCACTTGGGAGGCAGAGGCAGGCAGATTTCTGAGTTCGAGGCCAGCCTGGTCTACAGAGTGAGTTCCAGGGCAGACAGCCAGGACTACACAGAGAAACCCTGTCTCAAAAAACCAAAAA
>NW_021604719.1:148632-196333 GCF_004785775.1 Grammomys surdaster
CCCCCCCCGCACCCCCCCCCCCCAAAAAAAAATCCCAGCACTTGGGAGTTTGAGGCTAGTCTGTTCTACATACTGGAGATGGCTATATAGTGAAACCCTATCTCAAGAATGAATGGGAGTAAGAGGAAATGCTATCAATGGTCTTGATGTTGATGTCACCCAGAATTCATGTGTTGAAATTTAATCTCCAATGTAAGAGTATTAAGAGATAAAGCCTTTATTATTATTGCACTATAGGAAATAAAATTATTGGCGTTTATTTTTAATTTTTCCTCTTTATATGAGCTTTGTAGCTAATCACTCACTATGAAATTTTATAGCTCAATTTCTAATTGACATTACATCAGGAAAACATTTTAATATTTATGTATTACTTTTATGGCCATCACTGGGCATGCCTAATATTTCATACATCTCTGGCAGTAGGAGTGGCTTCCCCAACGACAGTGACTACCACAACTACCACCACTACCTCCTCTTCCACTTCCTCTTCTTCCTCTTCCTCCTTCTCTTCTACCTCCTCCTCTTCCACTTCTTCCTTCCTCCTCTTCTCCTTCATTGGTTAGAAGTAATACTGTCTTTTTATAATAAACAGATTTTTTTGTAATGTATAAATATTTTTAGGGTTTACCATTGTTTCCTCTGTCTAGTTTTTAGTAAATATGAGTATTGATATTAATACACATTAGGATTATGAGGCCTTTCCCCTCATGATTTTTTAGCACATTTATTAGTGGCCTTATCTCTGAAACAGAGATCACATTAAGAAGTTAAAATCAGCCGGGCGGTGGTGGCGCACGCCTTTAATCCCAGCAAGCACTTGGGAGGCAGAGGCAGGCGGATTTCTGAGTTCGAGGTCAGCCTGGTCTACAGAGTGAGTTCCAGGACAGCCAGAACTACACAGAGAAACACTGTCTCGAAAAACAAAACAAAACAAAAAAAGTTAAAATCAAGCCCATGTTATGAAAAAAATGTGAATTTTGCTTGAAGATTTAGTAGTCTCTGTCTTATTCCTGAAGCAAATCCCAGCAATGGCTTTTTAGTAGTGTGTCTTGGATTAGTGTCAAGATAGGACCTTTATTTTTTTGTTTGGGAATTAGTATATGTCTCAAATATGAAGCTGACGAGTTAGCTCTTGTAAAGTCTGCAAATGGAGAATTCATCAGAAGGGAAAAAAATTCAAATTGAGGATCTTCTAGACATTTGTAGGTCAATATTTAGGCAAACACTCCACTATTGAGTTATTTCCACAGCTTTATAGTTTTATTTTGAAGTAGAGTTTCACTAAATTGCCTAGGCTGTTAGTTCATCCGATAGCCCAGGAATGCCTTGAAATTATAATCCTTCTGCCTTAGCCTCTCAAGTAGTTGGGACATCAAGTCTGTGCCAATAGGTTTCCTGTGTAACTGGTTTTGTTTTTTAAGATGACTTAAAGATCATTAAAACATCTTACATTATATGTGAGTTTTAATGAGTCCTTGTATTAGAAACACTATTTTTGAAATTTTCTTTTGTTGATTGTTAATTTCAATTAAAAGTAACTACTAGTTGAGGTTTAAAGAATATTTGCCTTGTAGATATACACTAGAAAAGTATATGTGATGTGAAATACATTTTACATGTGTGGAGTTATACCCTAATTCTACTTCAAAGGTAGACTCTGCCTAATCTTTCAAAACATTTAAAAATTAAATTTATTTTATTTGTGTATATATTCATGTGTGCATGCATTTCGTGTGTGTGTTGTTTGTATGGGTATGCTTGTGCCATTGTGTACATGTGGAGGGTTAGAGGACAACCGTGGGAGTCACAGTTCACTTCACCATGTGGATACTGAGTCTTGAACTCAGCCCAAGCAAAAGCTTTTTCTTCTTTTTTTGTTTTTTTCGAGACAGTGTTTCTCTGTGTAGTTCTGGCTGTCCTGGAACTCACTCTGTAGACCAGGCTGGCCTCGAACTCAGAAATCCGCCTACCTCTGCCTCCCAAGTGCTTGCTGGGATTAAAGGCGTGCGCCACCAGCGCCCGGCTCAGCAAAGGCTTTTTTACTCACAGAGCCATCTTACCAGGCCTTCTTTTGATTGGAGTACTTAGTTTTTCCTTGCAGATTTGTAATTTTAATGTTAGGGGGTTTTGTTTGTTGTTTTAAATTTTATTTATTTTATTTCATGTGTATTGGTGTTTTGCCTGCATGTAAGTCTGTGTAAGGGTGTTAGATTCTTTGGAATTGTAGTTATGGACAGTTGTGAGCTGCCATGTGGGTGCTGGGAGCCTATAAGCCTAGCATTAAAGAGGATGAAGCAAGAGGACAACTCTAAGTTTGAAGCCAGCCTGGGCTACATTGTGAGATCCAGGCCAGTGTGAGCTACATATTGGTAACTTGTTTCAATCACTCTAAAATGTGTTTCATCAGAAGCAGCCCAATTCTGCATTTATTTGTCCTTTAGTCTGAATATTAAGTTATGTAAATGGAACCTGGGATTATTAAACCCAGTAACTATTTTGTCTGTTTCTGACTAGAAACTTTATATTTTGTTTTGTTTGTTTTTGTTTTTGTTTTGAGACAGAGTCTCTCTGTACAGCACTGGCTGTCCTGGAGCTTACTATTTGTATACCAGGCTGGCCTTGAACTCACAGATATCCATGTGCCTCTTTATTAAAGATATAAACCACCACACCTGGCTTCATATTCTTACTCAGAATTATGCTTGTCAGGTCATGAAATTCTGAAGGTTTTAATAACAGCACAGAAAAATAGCTTTGCCATTTTCTGCCTTATTTATTTAAATATTTTATAGAGTATGAATGTTTTACCTGTACATATATATCCACCTTGCATACTTGGTACCTGCAGAGACCGGAAATAGGAGTTAAATACTCTGGAACTCGAGGTGCAAATGGCTATACTCTTCTTATGGGTGTTGGGAATCAAACTTAGGTTCTCTGTAAAAGAAATACATGTTTTTAACCATTGAACCATTTCTTTGGTCCTTCTGTATTTTTTTTTTATAAAGTTAGAGAATATCTGTGGCTGGTAAGATGTCTTAGCAGGTAAGGTGCTTCAAGGCTCGTGACCTGAGTTCAGTCCTCAGACCCACATGTTGGGAACCCCACAAGCTGTCCTCTAATCCCCATGTAAACACGCACACAAGCACACATGTAAATGTTTAAACAAGAGGAGCATCCTTATCCAAAATCCAAGTTTCCTATGGCAATGAAAAAGTAGGACTGTTTCCCTTCTTTCCTTTATGTGAAAAGTGGTAGAGAACACCAAATGCCCTGTTTTTATTAGATGAAGTTCAGTTGCCTGCACATCTCTTTTAAGGCAGTTATAGAATAGCGTGTCTGGCGAATATTTTTAGAAGATTAAACCGCTTATATCCATTGTTTAGAGTTTTGTTAATATTGTTTTAAACTTGTTTATTTTTGTTTTATGTGTTTTGCCCACATGTATGTCTATATAAGGGTGTCAGATTCCCTGGAACTGAGTTACACACAGTTGTGAGCTGTCATGTGGGTGCTGGGAATTGAACCTGTACCCTTTGGAAGATCAGTCAATGCTCTTATCTTCTGAGCCATCTCTCCAGCCCATTTGGTTTTGTTTTTTGTTACATTTAAAGCAAGATGTTTTGATATCTTACTCATTTTTAAATTATTACTACAACCAAGTTGATTAATATCCATCTCACATGTTGCTTTTTGTGTGTATATGATGATATTCCTTAAGAGGTCTTTGTTTAGCAAGTTTATATCTATATCTCTCTCTATATATTTTTATTTTAAAATTTAAAAATAAAAGAAAAAATAAATTTAAAATCTTTATTTTAAATTTAAAATACATATAATTTAAAATTGGGCTTGTGCTAAAATGATTTGTTCATACTTTTGCAAAAGGCAGTGTATTTTAAAAGATTTATTTCTTTAAAAAATTATGTGTATGATGAGTGTCTGCAGAAGTTTGTGCATATGCATGCAGCGTCTACGGAGGCCAGAAGATGGCCTCGGATCTATCCCCTGGTGCTGGAGTTACAGATGATTGTAAGCTGCATGATGTGGGTGCTAGGAACAGAACTTGAATCCTCTATATGAACAATAAGGGCTTTTAACTGCTGAGCAGTCTTTCCAGCCATAATATAGCTTTTAATTAAAAAGAAAATTGTGTATTTTTATAATATGCAAATAATAATACATATTCTTAGCACACTTTGACCCTTGCTTCTGATTATGTAAATTAGCTCTGAGTTTTATAAAATTGAGAGTAAATACATTTTCTCTTTTTTAGAATTAGGTTCATTGTCTGTCTGTCTTTATCTCTCTAGAATTAGGTGCATGGTATATCTCTGTGTGAGTATGGTTGTGTGGAAGTCAGATGTCAACATTGGGTATGGTTTTCTGTCTCTACCTCATCTCTCACTGAAACTCACTGATTGGCTGTATTGGTTGACCATCAAGTTCTGGAGATCTGTCTCTGCTTGACCAATGGTCCAAAGTCAGGTCCTCATGCTTGTGTTGCGAGCGCTTTACCAGTGAGCTCTTGACCCAGTCCCCTAGGTGTATAGGCTTGACAGGACTACCCTTTCCTAACATAGTGTTGACAATGAAGACAAGCTTTGCTCTTTTACTAATGTGTATGTAGGCTTTTGTTTAGTTGCTTATTTAAGATAGGGTTTCTTTGGCCCAGTATGTTCTTGAACTCAATGTGATCTTCCTGCCCCAATCTCCCAAATTCTGGGACTACTACTACTAGCTACTACTTCTAAAGTAGAGGTGCTAGTTTTCCTTTTGTTAGAAAATATGATTGACATGTCTTAAACTTTCTGTTTGACAAAGGAGGACTAAGAATTATATAAGACTATATTGAATAGCATTTTATAAGGATTTGATCACTTTGCTTGCATGATGCTGTCATCCAGAATGTTCATTTTTGCCTTGATAAGAACCAGACATGATAGCACACACTTCTAATTCCAGCAGGCAGAGGTGGGAGTAGCATCACAGATTTGAGGTCACACATAAAATTTTAAACCAGTGAGACCCTGACTCAGAAATAAAGCAAAACAACCCAAATAACTCTTTGAAGCCACATGGGATAGTTAAATATATGTTACTTAAATGTGCATGTATTAGGAAATCTAGTCTATTTAAAGAATACATAAGGAACATACATGTTTGTGTACACATATTTATATATATGAGTGTGTATGTATATGTGCACACATTTATATATAGACATATAAAAAATTTAATACTATTTTTTAAGATTTATTTATTTGTTTTATGCAAGTACACTGTGGCTGTTTTCAGACACACCAGAAGAGGGTATCAGACTCCATTACAGATGGTTGTGAGCCACCATGTGGTTGCTGAGAATTGAACTTAGGACCTCTGTAAGAGCAGTCAGTGCTCTTTACTGCCGAGCCATCTCTCCAGCCCCAACATGTAAACTTTTAAGATCAAACATTACTTCTGACAGATTTGTCAGAAATCAGCAAGCCAGAATCATGTGATCTCTGGCATAAGAGGTGATTTTTGAGTATCAAAGCAAATGAAGGTTCTTTCAGCCACCTTTGGAGCACTTGTATACTTGTTTCTAGCTTTTGAAGTTTTCTTTGCTTACAGCTGTGAAGCAAGCTAGCCAGTAATGACTAAGGAGCAGGGTGGGAAGGTTAGTGGTAGATGGAGTAGCCAATTTTGGATGCTGGTTCCTGTGGCTCTAGGGAAAGGTACTCTGAGAAGAGGAATAATGTCTCATCATTTTCCCTTCCCTGCTTTTCCTCCCTGGTCACATGAAACACATAGTTCCTGGGGGGTGTTATTTGTGGTACCAATTTAGGGGTGACTCTTTCCCTGTTGCTTCTGAGAAAGCAAATGAATGTACTGATTCAATGTTCTTTGTTGGTTAGAACCTTGGAAATAGGAAGCAAACTAAATATTTAAGAAAAAAAAAAAGCAGAAAAGGAAACTCTCACTTGGAGTACTATTTGTTATGATAGCTGCCTGTATTTGCAGTTAATTTAAATCTTTGCTCTTTGATTTTCTAAAATATGGATAATGCCTTTAGTAACATTACTGTTCGCAAACAATGTTTCATGATTTTAATTTTCTCTTTGTTTAACTAGATGTGATGCTGACCCTTCAGCCCTAGCCAACTATGTTGTAGCACTGGTCAAGAAGGATAAACCTGAGAAGGAATTGAAAGCCTTTTGTGCTGACCAACTTGATGTCTTTTTACAAAAAGGTAATTGTTGTGGGCCTTCAACCAAGTATTTTAGGTAAATATTTTTAATTTAAAACTTCCTGAAAAGAGCCAGTGGGACTGGTACATGCCTGTAATCCCAAAATTTGGGAGACGGGGGCAGGAGTTGGAGGCCAACATGGGGAATTCCAAGTCATGTGAGCTACTTACTGGGCAAAACCCTGCCTCAGACAAAACAGCAGCAACACAACCAAACTTCATGAAGGAATAGCTTAAGGGAAAAAAACACTTCTGGAGTTTGTGTGTAACCTTTCCTTGTACAGTGCCAATCTTACCTCAGTAGCATTCAATTTTATGTGCTTCTGAAGTGAGACAGATGTAAACTTTACAGTAAATTAGGAAGAGTCCTTTGAATTTGTCAATATGCCCATTCATGATGCTTCCATATTTGCTGTGTGTTTAGGAAGGACAGCTTTTTCCTGTCTTTCTTTGCTTCTTCCTGTATTGAGATAGTGGTTCTAATATTTGGTAGATTCTTCCCAGCTTTGAGCAGTAGTACTTAGCTGATGGTTAAGATATACTGTTTAAGGCTACTGAAGCTGCTTTCTAGGCATGCAAGCATGTGTGCATGCATGTGTCTGTCTCCATGTGCCTGTTTGTATGTATTTATGCATATCATATTCATGCATGAGCAGATATACATATGTTCTTGTGGGAAACATAGGCCAACCAATGCATGTCATTTCTCAGGAGCCTTCTGTCTTGTTTTTTAACTTTGTGTCATTGGTCTGGAACTTGCAAAGTAGCCTAGGCTGGCTGGCCAGCCCCAGAGATCTTCCTTTTCCAGTGTCAAGACTACAAATAAGTGCCACCACAGCATGGATTCTGGGTTCAAATTCAGTGCTTCACTGACCGAGCAATCTCCAGAGCCCTGAAGCTGCATATTCTTGCTGTCAATACACTGAGCCTAATGTTCTTTTTCTCTTAGCTGGGGCATCTTGAGATCCAAGAATAGATGGATAGGATTGTCTTCTCTTTGCACCTTTAACTTCTCATCTTCAGCTAGACATGAGGTGCTTGCTTGTAATTCAGCACCGGGGAATTGGAGGCAGAAGGATCAGGAGATCAGGGTTGTCCTTTGCTACATAGCCTAGGCTTCACGAGACTGTCAAAATAAACAGATCTCTTATCTTTTAACCAAAGTCCTCCCATGAAACAGAGCTTGCAGGAAGTTTCTCTTGCTGTTTTCTTGATATTTTCTGCCCCACTTGACCCCCACCCCGTCTAGTCCTCTTCTAAACCACACTGCCCACCTCTCTGTCTTCAAATGTCAATGAATATGTCCCTACTCAGAGCCTATGGAGATGTTTTATGTTTGTCTGGAATGTTCTTTCTTCTGTCTTTTTGGTCTCTTCAGATGTCATCATGCACAGTTTCCTATGTGCTCATTTACCCTTTACTCCTCCCAGCTCTGTTCTCCCTCTCCCTGTTTCTCTCCTCCCACCCCCTCTCTCATATGTTAAGAAAGGGTCTCACTATGTATCTATAGCTGGGCTGGAACTCACTGTATTGCATAGGCTGGCTTAGAACTCATAAACATCTGCTTACCTTGTGCCACTTGAATACTGGAGTTAAAGGTAAGTACTGCATTGGTTGGCACTTGTAACACCCCACC
This sequence comes from Grammomys surdaster, assembly GCF_004785775.1. NCBI lineage: Eukaryota > Metazoa > Chordata > Mammalia > Rodentia > Muridae > Grammomys > Grammomys surdaster. The sequence goes on from NW_021604719.1 coordinate 156,501, forward strand.
ATTTACTTATTTGCCAATTTATCTAGTTTTTCCTCTCTTGCTTTTTCTTTTCTTGCAAGTAGAGACTTGGAACCTATAGTATTTTGGTATATTATTTATTTACTTATTTGTGTGTGTGTGTGTGTGTGTGTGTGTGTGTGTACATGTGTGTGTGCGCTTGCTTGCACCAAAGCATGCATTTGGAGGTCAGAGGAGAACTTTGGGGAGTGGGATCTCTCACCATGTGGGGGAGCATGAAGGTTGGAGTCAGGTCAGCAGGCTTGGTGGTAAGGGCTGTTTACTCTCTGAGGCATCTCACTAGCCCTATTGTTTTTCCTTTCTTTCTATTTTTTTAAAAATTAAACTGTCTTTCAAATTTAAAAAGTAGTACATGTGAAAATACAAAAGAATATGAAGTTACTTTTAAAAGGTTTTGAAGAGTCTAATTCATTATATAAAGCTATATGTAACAGTTAATAAGACGTAACAGTTTTATTTATTCTTATGTGTTTTTTTATTGGTAGGGATCATATAGCACAGGGTATCCTGGAGCATGTCAAGTATTGGAGGATGACCCTTGAACTTCTGATCATCTTTTCTTTTGTTTAGTTGGTTTTAGTTTTTTGAGACAGTGTTTCTCTGTGTAGCCACTGCCTGGATACTCCTGATCTTGCCTCTCTGAAGTACTGGGATTACAGGCATAAACCACTAAATTTGGTTGACTATTGATTAAACACAGGGTTTTTTGCATGCTAGGCAAACACTCATTTATATCCCCAAACCTATTTTTAGTTTTTTAAAAATTATTTTTATTTTACATGTATGAGTGTTCTGCCTACATGTATGTCAGTGTACTGTTTACATGCTTGGTGCCTATGAGGGCCACCAGAGGGTGCCAGATCCATTGGAACTCAGTTATGTATGGATGGTTGTGATCAGCCATGGCACTGAACCTGGGTCCTCTGTAAGAGCAACAATCAAGCTCTCTTAACTGGTGGGCTGTCTCTCTAGCTCCTGGGTTGTGTTACCCGTTCATTCACTTATTCATCTACCTGTCCATCTATCTATCTGTCTATCTATCTATCTATCTATCTATCTATCTATCTATCTATCTATCTATCTATCTATGTATCTATCTATCTACCTATCCATCCATCCATCCATCTTTATGGGAATGGGCATCATTCTAGTACAGGTTATTGGAACTACTGAGTAGTCTAGGCTGGTGACTCTCTAGCCAGGCCTCCTGAATCAAGTATCACAGGTGTAAACCACCATGTTCCACTTCAGCTAACAGTTTTACCATTTTGAATAAAAGTTTGTTGTAAAGTTAGTAGCATAAAGGAGTGTGTATGAAGATGCTCCCCCCCCCCCCCCGTGGTAAAAGTAGTTGACATTTTAGAAATGTTTAACAATTGCAACATGAGCAGTGCCCATGTGGTGCCTTTGAAGTACCCAACCCTCCCTTATGTTGGGAATTGAACCATCTGCCACTGAGCAATACCTCTTAGGGCAAGACCAATGAAAGTTACTTTCATTAGAGTAAAACTAGAAATATTTTGATACTTATGTTTTTGGCGAGATTACCTGTTTCTCTTATTCTATTTGTCTGAGGAAGTTTCAGATAGGGCCAAAATACAGAATTGAGTAAAGCACCAATACCGATTTCAACCTATTTAAACATATCTAATTCAGTCTTTGAGTGGGTAGTACATTCTGTCCAACTGTAGGATTACTCCATGAGATTACTTCTTCCTCTTCTACATATGCCTCTTTCCCATCTGTAGTACACAGTTTGTCATTTCAGTTTCTTTTAACAGGTAAATACATAAAATATTAGTTTATATCTTTTACATCTGATATTCTTAGTAGGTCAAGAGAAGTTTTATAATCTATTTGATAATTAATTCTGTTAGTCTCTTTCTTATAGGAACTTTGTCTCTAATCTTTTGTTCTTAAGCAACAAAATGTTATATTTATGTCATTTGCACAATACAATTATGTCTGAAGGATTTAAAAAGAAACAAACCCCTAGAAGTGGATTTCTTTTCCTTTAAGATAAGTCTTGGTTTTAAAGCCTGACAGCAGTGTTAAAGATTTCCTGTATTTTAAAGTGATGGCAACAATATTTAAACTTTCCAGTTTTGTTTGTATAATATTTAAATATTTTTTCCTCTTCAGAGACTTCAGGTTTTGTGGACAAACTATTTGAAAGTCTTTATACTAAAAACTACCTTCCACCATTGGAACCAGTTAAACCTGAGCCAAAGCCACTAGTCCAAGAAAAAGAAGAAATTAAAGAAGAGGTAATATACTTCTTAGATTCTGTCACCAGGATTCTTAATTGCAAGTTGAAATTATTTTTGTGAGGTTTTTCTTTGTTTTTTGTTATTTTGTTTTGTTTTGTTGAGACAGGGTCTTTCTATGTAGTCCTAGGTAGTGGAACTTGCTATGTAGATCATGTTGCCTTGAATTTATAGAGATCCATCTGTTACTGCTTCCCATGCAAGGGATACAATTAGTATGTGCCATCATGCCCACCCTGAAAGAAATTCTTTTTTTTTGGACAAGGTCTTTCCACCTAGAGGTGCATTTTCTTAGATAGGCTAGAAGCCAGCAGGCCCTAGTGACCCCGTTTCTTTGTTTTTCAGAGCTAGGTTACAGGTGTGAGTAGGATGCCCTACTCATGTGGGTGCCAACATCTGAACTCAGGTCCTGTGTTTAAACAACAAGCACTATTAACTGGAGCCATGTCTTCAGACCTCAGAAAGCCAGTCAATTCTAAAAAATAAAAGTTTGGGTGCATACAGAGACTTGGATGAAACATAATGTCACAAAGACGGGGAAATGCTTTACTATTTTTAACCACATTGTCAACATTGGAAAAATAAACAGAAATATTGTTAAGGTATAAAAACATGATTAACAATACCGAGCTAAGAGGCTGGAAAGATGGCTCAATAGTTAAGAGTATGTAGTACTCTTACAGAGGACTTTGGTTACCAGTACCTCTTTTCGAAAAACCAAAACAACAACCACAAAAAATGTGCAAATATATATAGCCTTATTTAGTCCAGAAACAGAAATTTTTTTAACTTTTTTTTTTGGGGGGCGGGTTTCGAGACAGGGTTTCTCTGTGTGGCCCTGGCTGTCCTGGAACTCACTCTGTAGATCAGGCTGGCCTCGAACTCAGAAATCTGCCTGCCCCTGTCTCCCAGGTGCTGGGATTAAAGGTGTGTGCCACCACTGCCATCAGCTGTACAGTTAGCTTAGTGATTAAGAGCACTTGTTCTTGCAGAGGACTTTTTTTTGATTCCCAACATCAACATGACAGTTTACAACCATCTATAAATCCAGTTTCAGGGTGCATATTCCTGCCCTCAGCTTCCTTGGGTTATATACTGTGATGGTGAAGCATAAGCCAAATACACCTTTTCCTTCCCAAGTTACTTTTGGTCATGATGTTTTCGTATAGCATTAGTACTCCTAATTAAGACATGTCTCCTGTAACTAGAGTTATAGACATTTGCGAGTTGCCATATGGGTTCTGAGAACTGGGTCCTTTGGAAAGAGCAGCAAGTGCTCTTAATATACTGACCTCCATTTTCCAACTCTTAAAATTTACTTTACATTTTAAAAATCTTTAAGATCAGGGCTGGAGAGATGGCTCAGTGGTTAAGAGCTCTTTCAGAGATCCTGAGTTCAATTCCCAGCAACCACATGGTGGCTCACAACTATCCGTAATGGGATCTGGTGCCCTCTTCTGGTGGGTCTGAAGAGAGTGACAATGTGCTTACATAAAATAAATAAATCGTTCCAGGACAGCCAGGGCTACACAGAGAAACCCTGTCGCAAAAAACCAATAAATAAATAAATAAATAAATAAAATAAATAAAATAAATCTAAAATTTACTTTATTCTACAGCAAAGTGACTTTTAAATCTTTTACTTAGAAATAATTGTAAATTTACATCAGTTATACCGGTAGCACTCACAGCACTCACATGATGCCTGCTTAGCTGTGTTATTGAGGATTTGCTCGATTTACTTTAATTATATGTCCACACCATAATTTTTTTTTAAATCATTGCTCACATAAATAATGGCCTAAATCTCTTTGCATTTTTTAAGAATAAGAATATTCTTTAGGGAGCTGGAGATTTGGCTCAGTTTGTAGAATATTGGCCAAGCATGTACAAAGCCTTGGATTTGATCAGTAATACTGTATAAAATCAGATGTGGTGGTGCACACACCTGTAATCCTATCATTTATATAGCAGGGGCAGAGGACTTAGAAGTTCACAGTTATTCTCGGCTATATAGTGAATTCAGGGGTGATAAACGGGATATGTGAAACATGGATACACGAAAACCTGTCCCAAGTAAAAGCTGGAGAGACTGTTCAGTTGTTAAAAAGTTCTTGCTTCCATAAACATGAGGACCAGAGTTAAATCCCCAAACATCCCCCCACCCCCGACCCCTCATACAAAACCCTATCCCTCATGCCTTATAATACCAATACTGGGAGGGTGCCTGGGGCTTGCTGGGTACCAATATGGTGGTACCAGTGAGCTTCAGGTTTAGAAAGAGAACCTGTCTCAAAGAATAAGGCAGGAAGTCATAGAAGAAGATACCAGACCAGAGGACCTCTGGCCTCTACATGTGCACTCACATGTGGTTTGCCCACCTGTGTACACACACACACACACACACACACACACACACACACACGCTTTAAGATAATTGTAGCACCATTATTAGTTTCAATATATTTAACTTTAATACCATATATTCTCCATTTATTAGTTTGCCCAGCCATGCCCCTTACTTTTGTAGTTTGTTCTGTTTCTTTTTGTATGGAATTCTTTCTGAGATTTGTGTGTTGTTTATTTATCATACCTAATACACTTTAAAACTTCTTTGAGATTTTTTTTTTATTTTGCGTATGGGTATTTTGCCTGCTCTTATATCTGTATACCATGTGTCCGCAGTACCAAAAAAGAGCATTAGGTCCTTGAAATTGGGGTTAAATGCAGTTGTTAGCCATCATGTGGATGCTGGAAATTAAACTCAGGTCCTGTGGAAGAGCAGCCACTACTTTTAACCACTGAGCCATCTTTTTTTTGTTGTTTTGTTTTCTTGTTTTTTGTTTTTTTGTTTTTAGAGATAGGGTTTCTCTGTATAGCCTTGGCTGTCCTGGAACTCACTCTGTAGACCAGGCTGGCCTCAAACTCAGAAATCTGCCTGTCTCTGCCTCCCAAGTGCTGGGGTAAAAGGCGTGCGCCACCACCACCCAGCTCTCTAGCAGTCTTATTGGACTTAAATGCTATATAATTGAACTGATTTAACAAAATGTGGTTGTTTTAAATAAAGATCAGCTGAGACCATTATCACTTACTTTATTCTTATATAGTGCTGTATAATTTCTTTTTATATATGTATGTACTTTAAAAAAAACTTTATTTTTGTTTTATGTATATGGGTGCTTTTTTTTTTTTTTTTTTTAACATGTGTCTTTACACCATGTAGATGTAAAGCCCTCAGAGGCCAGAGGAGGGTGTTGGATCTCCTGGGTCTGGAGTTACAGACAGTTTGACTTGCCATGTGTGTACTGGAAACCAAACTCAGGTCCTTTGGAAGACAAACTGGTGTTTTTAACCTGAGTCATCTCTCCAGCCCCCAACTTAAACTTCTTGAGCCAGGGTCTCATGCAGCCAAAAGTGGCCTTGAACTTCTGATCCTTCTGCCTTCACTTCCCAAAGACTAGGTAGGATTCAAGGGTTTTGAGCCTGGCTCAAAAAATCTTTATAAAGTAGACTAGTGAAGTTCTTTCTTGATGTGTCTTTTTAAGTAGCATGGAAACTTTCCTTGCATACTATACAGAAATTTTTCTTTGGTGTTTTATACAGTGTCTAATTTATGATCTTTGGAATAGGTTATGGCAAGTAACTCTTTTCTATAGTCATTATACATCATCCACTGGTGTATAAGAATTTGTTTAAATGATAATTGATTTGAATGTTAACAAAAGTAATCCTGGGAGCTGGAGAGATGATGGCACAGTGGATTGAGCGCTTGCTGTTCTTCATGAGCTTCCCAGTATCCAGGTCAGGGCATGCAAACACCTGCAACCCCATTTCTAGGGGTCATCTAGCCTTCCATCTTCCTCCGTACCATACACTTAATGCAGGGCACATTCATGTATGCAGGGACTTAAACAAAAACATTTAAAATTTTTGAAAATTCTGTTATCTTGTTTTAAAAGAACAGTTAAAAAAACACTACAAGCTGGGCAGTGGTGGCGCATGCCTTTAATCCCAGCACTTGGGAGGCAGAGGCAGGCGGATTTCTGAGTTCGAGACCAGCCTGGTCTACAGAGTGAGTTCCAGGACAGCCAGGACTACACAGAGAAACCCTATCTCCAAAACAAAACAAAACGCACACACACACACACACAAAAACTACAAGATTTCATTTGTAATATCTTTTTAATAAGTCCTAATTTGAAAACTAAAAACTGGATAATATGAGCTTAGCACTAGAGCTCTTCTGATTGACATCTGTCTGACGTTTTCTGGTCCTGATTTTATGTTTGAGTTTGTTGTGGTTATTGGTATAAACAGTAGTTCACACATAACCCTAAATATAATGGTTTAATTCCTGGTCTGCACAGTTGGGCTTTTCCAGTGAGTAGTTCACAGGACTAGCCATATTGGCTTTTTGATCCTCAGCTGCATTGTACTGTTAGTTGTTTTTATAATTAGATTATTGGCCACAAGGGAAACAGGCAAGAGAAATTGGACCATTGACTCAGCTCATCCTGGTGATGAAAAACAACAGAAGATGTGTGCTATAATTTACGATGCACTTGCCATTTGTTTCTTTTTATCAAAATTTTCCTGACACTTTATTTTGTAAAGAAACAGTATTTATTCTGTGGTGTTTTTATTATCTAGATTCAGCTTGTTGCTTCCCAGTGGAGTTATGAATCAATTGTGTTTCTTGTGACTTGCTAGAAGAGACTTTTGAATCCAGTTGGATGAGTGTGTAGCCTCTGCTGATGCCATGTGGCTGCCATTATTATGCTGTCTACATTTTATTAAATTATTACCTTCTGGTCCATTCGTTCATTTCAAGATTCTGATAATAAAGAGCTTCTCCATTATTTGGAAATTTGTTTAGTTCTTACAGATTTGATTCATTTGTACGTGGTAAGCTCTGAACTCCCCAACTTTTTTTTTAAGGGTCTCATGATATCCAAGGTTGCCTTGAACTTATGATCCTTCTGTCCTAGTCTCCAAAATACTTGTTAGGATTGCTTTTGCATGTTTACATGGCCAAAAAAACCCTAACTTACTTATTTTTTGTTTCTTTGAGACAGGATCTTGCTATGTAGACCAGGCTGGCATCAAATTCATAGAGCTCTGTCTGGCTCTGCCTTGCAAATGCTAGATTAAAGGCTTGTGCTACCACACTCAGCCCAAATTTGATTAATTTATTTTTATTTTTTAAATTGTTTATTTTTATTTATTCTTTTTTGTTTTGAGACAGTGTCTTTGTGTAGCCCTGGCTGTTCTAGAGCTTGATATGTAGACCAGGCTAATCTGGAACTCATACCTGCCTCTGTCTCTCCCGTGCTGAGATTAATGATGTGCACCACCATTCCCAGCTTGCCTATATTTTGAAATGAAGAAGGTATAAACTGTTTTACTATATGGTATCCAATGCTGTCACAGTTTAGAGAATGATGTCCTTATTCCTCCTTTCTTATACTAGAAATAACTTACACTTTAAGTAACATCAAAGTTGGCATGCTTGTTTTTAAAAATATGTATTATAATATTTTGATTTTGGATAGAGTCTTGTTGTGTAGCACTTGGGGTCCAAAACTCACTATGTTGACAGGCCAGCCTTAACCTTATGTCAGTCTTCCTGCCTCAGCCCTGTCAAATGTGGATATGGCTGGTATGCGCTACTATACCTGACTTTTTTTTTTTTTTTTTTTAAGACAGACTCTTGGCCTATAGACCAGCTGGCCTCAAACATAATAATCCTCTGTCTTAAGTCATTTGACTGCACCACCACAGCCAGTAATATTCCTTTACTTGAACTAATGTTTGCTTGCTTTTTACTTTTCCTGTTCTGGATTCTTTGGAAATGGCTTAAGACAGCATGTTAACTATACATGTAACAGTCTGTGAATAAACAGTTTAACTTGAGTGTTTATCTTTTTTTTCTTTCTTTTTTTTTTTTTGAGAAACTGGGATTTCTTTGTTTTAAGCAGGGTTTCAGGTACCCTAAGAATGCCCCACCTTTATTTCTCAGGTGTTGGAATTACAAGTGAATGGGGTCACACTTGGCTTAGGCCACAGTATTCATATATCTATTTATATTCTCTTTTACACAGATAGCTGAGTTTGTAACTTTGAGTGGAACTAGTCTTATTTTTAACAAATCTTACAGGTATTTCAAGAGCCAGCAGAAGAAGAACGAGATGCTAGAAAGAAGAAATATCCTAGTCCCCAGAAGAGTCGTTCAGAATCTAGTGAACGAAGGTTTGTGTTTGTCTATGAGTAGTAAGTTACTGAAAGCTACTTTTAAGTATGCAGAATTATTATTTATGATCTGTGTCCTTAAGCCCTTTCTAAAGCACTGAGGTGAGAATGTTGCCTTCTTTCTTTCTGTCTTGCTATTGTCTTAGCTTTTGTGTCTTTTATAAACAATCATTATTTGCTTTCCCCTAGAGCACAGGAGTGGGAACAGTCTCCTCAGAGAATTGTAATGAAATGTTCCATTTGTTTAGGGGTGTGCAGTATTAAAATTATCATGTTAGCATTTGCCAAAAGGGTGCAGTTTGTTGTATGTTCACAGAGTGTTCTTTGTTTAGGAAGACTTGTTGTGAGCCTTTCTAACTTTCTCCTAATTTGTCTTCTCTTTCTCTCATACTTTGGGTTCACTTCTTCTTTTTTATTTTTCCCTACCCTGTGTACTTGAGGTGGGAAAACCCTTCCCTCTTTTAATAATGGTTAGAAGAATAAGTGGTAGTCTTGAGACATTTGAAAATAGACAGTATGAATTGTGCTGACGTAAAGAGAGTATTTTATTTTCTGAACTTGTGTACAGATCTCACTTCTAGAGTCTACATATGGCTTTTATATCTGTGTATTATAGGACACGTGAGAAGAAAAGAGAAGATGGCAAGTGGAGAGACTATGAGCGGTACTACGAGCGGAACGAGCTGTATCGGGAGAAGTATGACTGGAGAAGAGGCAGGAGCAAGAGCAGGAGTAAGAGCCGAGGCTTGAGTCGGAGTAGAAGCCGAAGCAGGGGCCGCAGCAAAGACCGAGATCCAAACAGGAATGTTGGTAAGTAGGCTTCAGCCCCAGAAAGCTTGTTTGACAGGTAGGAGAAATGAAAACTGGAATTGTCTCAAAAGGCTGGATATTGATCTTCTTACAGAGACAGTGCTAGTCTTGTGTACCCTTGGAACCTAGCCACTTTTTAAAAAAAGTTATTCCTAAGTTATTATAACATATCTATATTTAAATAATTTTTTATAATGTATTTTTACTTTATGTACATTGTTGATTTGCCTGCATGCATGTCTGTGTGAGGGTGTTGGGTCCCCTGAAACAGGAGTTACAGGCAGTTGTGAGCTGACATATGGGTACTAGGAATTAAATTTGTGTCTTCTGGAAGAGCCATCTCTTAACTGCTGAGCCATCTCTCCAGCCCTAAATAATTTTTAGAATTGATACAAATGTCTTTTAATCAGTGACAACACCACTTAAGCAAAAAGTTTGCATTCTTTTGTTTTTTGTTTTGTTTTCTCTACAAGGTTGTCCAATGTTTATAAAATGTAAAAGACAAAGCTGACACTTCTTCTGTGGATGTGCTTGATGTTGATACTATAAAACATTGTTTTTCACAAATTGTTTGAGATTATGTGCAGTGGTGATGTTCCTGCTCTTAGAATATATCACTAGTGGGTACATTTAAGCTGTGGCTCTCTCAGGAAGCTTAGGCTAATGTTCTTAGCCTTGCTGTTCTGAGGTAAATGTGGTTTAAGGCATAAACATGTGACCTCTTCATCTCTTGTTTCTTTTTGTCTCTAAAACAGAGCACAGGGAAAGATCAAAGTTTAAGAGTGAAAGAAATGACCTGGAGAGCTCTTATGTGCCTGTGTCTGCTCCACCTCCAAACTCTTCTGAGCAGTATTCCTCTGGGGCACAGTCTATTCCCAGCACTGTCACTGTGATTGCACCTGCGCACCATTCTGAGAACACAACTGAGAGCTGGTCTAATTACTATAACAATCATAGCTCTTCCAATTCTTTTGGTCGAAACCCACCACCAAAGAGGCGTTGCAGAGATTATGATGGTAAAGATTACCTTCTCTTTTGTATGTGCTGGTCCCAACTAGGAAAGCAAGTGTTGCAGATACTACCTGGGTGTATCCCAGCAGCTTGACTTGCTTTTTTTATTATGAATACTAGTGTTTTTTTTTTTTTTATATGCCGTGTAGTGTTTTTTCAGTTACAGTTTCCTGAAAATAACTCCATACTGACGCATAAAGAATTTCCTTGTTTTTTTAAGGCTCTTACCTAGTATTTTACAAGTATGAAAATATGCTTAAACCAAATACGCCCTTAGGTCCTTTCCAGCATTTTGAACTATAAGCAGTGCTACAACAAATAGCCTTGCATACCTTGCCTAGTGGAAATTTAATGTTAAAATATTGTTTAAATTGATGGATACTATACATGCTTATAGCATATAGTAACATTTCAGCACATGTATATGGTATGGTGTGTGGTAATCACATCAGGGTAGCTAGCATGTTTATAACCTCAAACTTACCTTTTAGAGTTGGGAATGTTCATGAACTTTTATCTAGATATCTTATAGATCTTATATCTCCATATAAAATATCTATCATTTTAAAACAGTTGTCAACTTTATTTAATTGTGAAACATTATAAGTCATTTTTCCTATCTACTTTAGTATTTTAAATTAAAACTATATGTAGCAAGAATCATTGCTTTAAAATAATATTATGAAATGGATCACCAAAATGAAATTATCTAGTTCAAGGCTTTTATTCCTTCTTTTCAAACCTTTGGTAAACGGTTATTTGATAAAATACCTAATTTTTATTATTTAAAAAAAAAAACCTTTCTTTTTTTAAATGAGAATCTTACTGTGCAGCCCAGACCTGCCTCAAATGTGCATATAACTCAGGCTGACCTCAAACTTGCAATCCTCCTGCCTCGGCCTCTAGAGTGCTAGGATCACAGGAGTCAGCACCACACCTGATTCTTACTATAAAAATTTAGCAACTTGGTTAATCTTATAGTAGCTACTTAGTATCTATCCTGTTTGACCCTACTGTTTTAAAATTTCAGTATATCCTATTCTCATAGAGAGTAGAGAATACGCTTGCCTCTACTTCAAGGTTATGTGCTCATTAATAGGAGAACACTAAGGAGATTTCCACTTCTTTCAAAAAAAATCCTACAATGTAAATTAGGATGTTGAGTTTTCTGGAATTTGTTTTATTCTTTGAACTCTTAAGTAGATCGTAATAAGGTTTTTGTTTTTGTTTTTTTAATTTTAATTCTTACAGAAAGAGGATTTTGTGTACTTGGTGACCTTTGTCAGTTTGATCATGGAAATGATCCTCTAGTTGTTGATGAAGTTGCTCTGCCAAGTATGATTCCTTTCCCACCCCCTCCTCCTGGGCTTCCTCCTCCACCACCTCCCGGAATGTTAATGCCTCCAATGCCAGGCCCAGGCCCAGGCCCTGGTCCTGGCCCTGGCCCTGGTCCCGGCCCAGGCCCAGGCCCTGGCCATAGTATGAGACTTCCTGTTCCTCAAGGACATGGTCAGCCTCCACCTTCTGTTGTGCTTCCCATACCAAGTAAGTATGTGTTGGTTGAATCTTGTTTTGTTGATGAGTTGTATTTAGAAGAACCTCATCCCTTTTGCTAACCATTAAAATGCTTGAAAAACAGTAATGGAATTTAAAATATACTCCTATAATTAAGATGTTCTTACTGTTTGCCATTCTTTATAGTACCTGCAGTGTGCCCTTTGCTTGTAGTAGTCTGACTTGTGTTGACCTGGAGATAAAACCTTGTTAGCTGTTAGTATTTTAAGATGATAGAGAAGAAACATGCTGCAAGTTTTATGGATTTTCTTAGTATTTCAAGAAGATCTCTTCAAGAATATTGAAATAACACTTGAAATTTTTTGGTATAGAATATAGAATCTTTCAGACATACTTAAGGATGAATAACTTGGGTAGTATTTGTTTAGTTGGCCTCAGTGACCCTATTAAGCCAACTTGATTTTACTCTCTCTTCAGTTTTTTGGGTTGATTTGTTTTTGTGGGAGTAAATTCTAAATGCCATGCCATTCTAACAGTGTGTATTTCTATGTGGACTTACTGAAAAAGACTTTTTATTTGTGTGTGTGTGTGTTTTTTTTTAAATATCATTATTGTATCTAGTCAAATCAAGAGCAACAAATGTTTAAAAATGGCCATTTAAGGGCCTGGGAAGATGGCTTAGTTGGTAAGAGTGCTTGCTGTGTAAGCATGAGGACCTAAGTTCAGATCCCGAGTGTTGAAATTAAAAGCTAGATGTGGCTCTGTACCTGTAATCCTATCACTGAGGGGTAGGGTAGAGACAGGAGGATTGCTGGGGTTGTTGCCTGCCAGTCTAGACGTAGGTTCAGTGAGAGTCTAGAGGAAATAAGGCGGCAAATAAGAGAGTAGGACAATTGGCATCCTTTTCTGACCTCTGTACACATGCATGGGTGTACATACCTTCATACCTCACACACACATTAAAAAGTCTATTTAAGAAGTATTAATGGTTGCTAGCTGGGTGTGGTGACACACTCTTGTTATCCAGCACTCTGGAGGCTGAGCAGATGGTTGAGGTAAGGTTGAAAGTATAGCAAGGACAAGAATAAGACTAAATTTTTAAAATTCAACTGAAAAAACTTACAGAATGAATTATTTACATGTATGCAAAGGTGTAAGAAAATATATACAGACATTTAACATTTCATTATTAAAGAATAACAAATTATTATTTTAAAAATGACTGCCATTTAACTTAAGCAGTATTTCTCTGTTCCAGGTACTAGTGATAGAGCTTAGGCTTCACTCATGCCTAGACTAGCACTCCTTACTCTGGTTTACCCTCATCCCCTTTTGATTTATTTTGCATATGGATCTCACTAAGCTGTCCAGACTGGCTTTGAACTAGCTTTGTAGTCCAGGCAAGCTTTGAATTTAAGATACTCTTGCAGTGTAGTTGGGATTACAGACTTGCATCATCTGGTTCTCTCTTTTTCTTCTTTCAGTTTTGAGTATTGAACCCAGGTCGTCCTGGGCAAATTGTCAATATCCTCAGCACTGGTTTTCTTAAAGCAATTTATTTGGGGCTGTGGTATAGCTCAGTACTATAGTGTTTTTGACCATGTTTGAGGACCTGATTTTCTCCCCAGTGCCAAAACTATAACCAAAGCAGTTAATAAGTAAAAATAATTAAACACAATCCTATCTTTGTACCCACTACTACTAAGCTTCCATGTAGTGAAGTATACATCACATTAAAGTTGGTAACACAAGGGCTTGGCAGGATGGTAGCAGGTCAAGGTGCTTACTATGTAAGCCTGGAGGTCTGAGTTCAGTCCTTAAAACCACATACAAGTAGGAGAGAACTGACTTCATAGATTGTCTTCTGACCACCATATGTACACGATGACTAACCTCACTTGAATTAATAGTAATAAAAACAATCACAAGCAGATCAAGAAGCTGGCCATCCAGCCTGAGTTTGATCCTTTTGATCCACATGAGGAAGAGAACCAACTCCCACAGCTTGTCCTCTGACCACATGCATTCTGTAGCATGTGAGCTTACACATACAAACAAACATACACAAAATAAAAATGTAAAAGGTAGGTAATAATAGATAAGCATTTAATATACAGGTGTTAATGAAAACATGTTTTTTTCAGCTTTGCTTTTAGGGAGTGGTGGTGGTGGGTTGTACCTTACAGGTCTCTGTATAAGCTTTCTTTCTGTTGCCATGATAAAACAATGACTGAAACTGAGATTTTGAGAGAAAAGAAAAAGTGTTTGTTTCAGATTAGAGCTTACAGTCAGTCCATAGCTGAGGGAAGACAAGGCAGGAACTAAAGCAGAGAAAAAAAGCATGCTTCTTACTGACTTACTCAGCAACATTTCTTATATAGCCCACCTACCCAAAGTGGGCTAGGGCCTTCTACTCAATTAACAATCAAGAAAATTTCTGCCTACAGACTAGTCTTGACCAAGGCAATTCCTCAATTAAGGTGCCCTCTTCCCAGGTGATTAGTTAGTACAATGTTGACCAAAACTAACTAGTATGCTAGACAAGCACTTTACCATTGAGCAACACCTCCAGCCTTTCTTAACATAGCAAATGTGAATATTAAATATTGATAGAAGTGGTGGGTTAAGGGATAGCTTAGCAGTTAAGAGCAATTTTTGCTCTTCCTTAGGACCTGGGTTCAGTTCCCAGCATCCACATGGTGGCTCAGAACCATTCATAACTAGTTCCAGTGACTCTGAGGCCCTCATCTACCTCTATAAGCACCAGGTACAATTTTATGTGATGTACATACATGCAGGCAAAAATATCCATACATGTAAGTTGATTATATAAGTCTTAAAAAGTGATAGGAAAAGATAACATAATGGAAGCTTAAGAGATTTTATTCTTAACATATCACTTCTACAATATATGTTGAATGATTTTATTCTCTACAGCTTTTCTCTTTTATTTACCTATTTTAAATTTAATTTGTTACTTGGGTACTGACACTTGGACTCAGGGTCTTGCAAATGTCAGGTAAACACTACTCCTGAACTACATCCTTGCTGCCCTTAGTCCCCTATTTATTTAGAGACAGGGGATCTTGACATGGACATATGCCACCATGTTGGGGATGGGATCTAAATCAAGTTTTTGTGGGTGCTAGACAAGCACTTCACCAACTAAACTACTAAATCTCTAGCCCAGCCCACCACCCTTTTATTGTTGTTGGTTTTTGTTGTTTTATTTTTATTTATTTATTTATTTTTTTGGTGACAGAGTCTCTCTTTGTAACTCTGCCTGGCCTAGAACTCTTGTGTAGACCAGACTGGCCTTGAACTCAGAAAGCTTTCCCTGTCTCTATCACTCTGGCGCTAACGGCAGAACCACCATGGCCTGGCCTCACTATCTTTGATACTTTCCATGGTATTCACAGTTGCAGATTGCTCATTACTTACTTAATGCTTATGCCATCTACTGTCCCTCAAGTCCCTTCCCTCCATTTTCATGTCTGCCTGCAAAGGCACTCAGTCTTGCTTTTCTTTCCTCATGATGAGCTTTGTCTGTTGGAGAATTAGGAGTTTCATCAAGATTTTTAAGTCTGATTACATTAGTATTAGTATTACTTTCTTATCAGGAATTATTAATCCTGTACTTGACACTTTTTATTTTTTAAATTCTGTAGGACCTCCCATTTCACAGTCAAGCTTAATAAATAGCCGTGACCAGCCTGGGACAAGTGCAGTGCCCAATCTTGCACCAGTGGGAGCAAGACTACCTCCTCCTTTACCCCAGAACCTCCTTTATACAGTATCAGAAAGTAAGTAAATGACACTTTAACAAATTCTTAGTTTTTTGTTTGTTTGTTTTGTTTTTAATTAAACAGATCAGTTTTTTATACACAGGGCACATGGGTTACAAAGTAAGTGGAGTGCCACTTGTAATTGTGAGACAGAGGACAGGGTGTCGTCTTCCTATGTTCTGATGAAGAAAACCAGGGATGTACTCTGTAAAGAATGGCTGTTCAGATTGGGTGGTGTACAATTCCAGAACATTCGTGTGAGTGTAGCTTCCAGTCCAGTTATGCAATTCTGGTTGAAGGCTAGAGTTTTGCATATTGGGCTGCAGGCTCTGTAGTGTCATTTCTGCCTGGCCTGGCCTCAGCGTGATGTCCAGGGCAGTCTAGGGATTAGTAGGGAGACAGACCATCCCAAAAGGTGGTTTTGATGGGTTGTCAAGATGGTAAGTAAAGACAGTTGCCACCAAAGCTCAGAACCTGAGTTTGATCTCTGGGTCCTACATGGTGGAAGGAGAGAAATGACTCTTTGTAAGTTGTTGTCCTTTGTTCTTCATACGTGCAATGTGGCACTGTGTGTGAGTGCACCAAAAATGCTTGTTCTTGTGGAATGCATAACTGTACAATTGTATTCAAATTTACAAAGGAGCCATGTATATGGCTGTATTTCAATTTTGTGTGCTGGAGTGGGGAGAAGCAATGAGCCCTCTGTTCCTGTAGAATGGCAGCACAGAGTCACTTAATGGTGATTGCTGCAATCACAGCATTGAGCTTCTGCTAAAGGGATCTCTTAACACATATATGACCTGGCTTCTAACCAGTATACAAGAGTCAGGTAAAATATGTCTAAGAGTTACTTAACTATGTGTTGAAGTGAAGGTAGAAAACATAAATTATAGTAAGTTATAACACAGTTTTTAACATCCGTGTTCTGAAGTGATTCTCTTGATTTATACCTCTTTAAAAATCAAGTGCCTAGTGATTTTATTTATTTGTTTTTGTTTTTTTGAGACAAGGTTTCTTTGTGTGGTCCTAACTGTCCTGGAACTTGCTCTCTAAACCAGGCTGTCCTCAAACTCAGAGATCTTTTGGTACCTGAGTGCATGTGTAACCATCATCCAGCTTGATTGGGGGGGGTATGTGTGTTTGTGTGTGTGTTCTAATTATTTTTCAGAAACATTTTTTATAGGTCAATTAATCCAGGCATAATGGCATACTCCTGTAAATCCCAGCACTTGGGACAGTATCAGCCATATAGCAAGTACGAGGCTGCCTTGGGCAACTTAAGCTACTGTCTCAAAAAAAAAAAAAAAAAACAAACCAAAACAATCAAAAAAGAGTGGTTGTTTTACAGTGTTAGATAATGAGTTCTTTGTCTACAGAAATTATGGTATGTTCATTTCTGACGTGTTTGTGCTTATAAATTTGCTTTGCCTCTGAAACATTTCCTTATCTCTTTCATGTCACAAAGAGGCAACCAAGTAAAGTAGTTGGACTTGTTTAAGATTCTGGTTCTTCACTCTCTCTCATCTAGACTAAGCGGCCTAATTTCTGTATGTACCTCAGAAATTCTTTTTCTGAGAGTAATGTTACTTCATTATGATTCTTCTGAAGAGAAAATGAATTTATATTCATGTAAAGCATCTAATATGTCTTTGGCATCTGGTAACCTGAAAGGATTAGTTATAGTCTATGTAGTTACTATTTTCTTGTCCGATTTCAACCTCTGAAAATAAAGCCTATTCTTAAATCAATGCCTTCTACCCTTCTTGTCTTTGTCCATGAGTTTAAGAGACAATTACTCATATGAACATCATCATATGACTGACACATTGCTTTCCTCCACCTTTAATGATGTATGTGTACTTGAACACTAGCCCCTACCTAGCACACAAGGCAAGCTCCAACCTTGCTTTTGCCTTTTAAATGCCTAGTTTGTCAAAACCCATTTCCTTTGAAGTTTCTCCTTCACTATATTTCCACTAGAACCTCTCCTCTTACTCATGGTCTCGCTACCGTTTTGCATTATTTGGCACCATTATGTTTGTTTAGCACCTCTGCCAAGGTATAGCACTTAGTGTTAAGTAAATATTCCTCAGACTTTTGTCATGAAAATTCTTCGGTGGTTAGTTACTGTTTTCCTTCTGAATCTTCAGAGACTCTTCTCAGGCTTCTGACTCTTGCAATGATTTAGGTTTTCCTTTGCTAATCTTTTTTTCATTGTTTCTAACGTGCACAATGTCTGTGCTCCTGCTGTGTGTCTTAAGAAAAGGCATTTTCTTCTTTTTTTTTTTTTTTTTTTTTTGCATTTTCTTCTTTACCGCTACATAAATGCTTTCTTTTCTGAACTTAAGAAACATTTGTCTCCTGGTTTAAGATTCCTACGTAACATAGAAGCATTTGTTACACAATGATGCATATTTAAATATAGGTCTGATTGATTTTTTTTTCCTTTTACGAATATAAATCAGAAATCTGACATTTTCTTCTGTCTCATGGTCTTCTGATTAGTTTGTTGTATTGTTGCTGTCATTATTTTACATATGAGAAATATCAAATATATACAAAAATGAAGATAATATAGTAAACTGAGGTATATGCAGTATAATGAAGGTTTCTGTTATCCAGCTTTGGTAGTGACCATTGTGCAGTTAACTCATCATTTCTATGAGTCAGCTGCTAACAGTTTAAAATGTCTTTTATACTTATAAATATGAAAACTTGGATTTATTGCAGTCTATGGCAAATGGCATATTTTTATATTGTTACATTTAGTGTTGTCATAGTAAAATTTCTGCTTTTTTAAAGAAACTGGCAGTTATCCATTTTTATATACCAAATTAAATATTGTGACACACTCTATAAATACTCTGCTTGGTATTATATTATTATTATTATTATTATTATTATTATTATTAAGTTTCGAGACAGGGGTTTTCTATATATGCCTGGCTGTTCTGGAATTCACTATAGTAAACTACATTAGCCTCAAACTAACAGATATCCACCTACCTCTGCCTCCTGACTGCTGGGGTTAAAGATCTGTGCTACCATACCCAGCTGGTGTTGATTTTTAAAAATCTGGCAATTGTCAGTAATCTCAATGATTTATCTCAATATTCATTAATTCAGAAAATATTTATTCAGTGTTTATCATGTGCCAGGAATTGTGGTAGATGCTGTGGAGCTAAGATGTGTAAGGTAACGGGTCTCAGGTGGCCTTTCTCTCATATCGTTAAGAAAGAGTGTGATGTTTTAGAACTGAAATTCTGAGTATTTGTTTTCCAGAGAGATTAGTACCAGACCTAAGAATATTAGGGAACAAATATAATTATCAGCTTCTTACTTTTTCAGAACAAAGGACTACATAGGAAAATTCCTAGTATATTTTTTAATTTTAAAAATACATTTTAAGGGCAGGAGAGATGACTCAGCGGTTAAGAACACTGGTTATTCTTTCAGAGATCCTGAGTTAAATTCCCAGCAACCACATGGTGGCTCACAACCATCTGTAATGGGATCTGATGCCCTCTTTTGGTATATCTGAAGACAGCTACAATGTACTCATATAAATCAAATAAAATAAATCTTAAAAAAAAATACATTTTAGGCCAGGTGGTGGTAGCTCATGTCTTTAAGATCTGCACTCAGAGGGCTGAGGCAGGCAGATTTCTGAGTTTGAGGCTAGCCTTGTCTATAGAGTGAAAGTGAGTTCCAGGACAGCCAGGGCTACAAAGAGAAACCCTGTCTTCAAAAACAAATATATATATATATATATATATATATATATATATATATACACACACACACACACACACACATACATACCAGTTCTTTTAATGATTACCATTTTTACTTTAAGACCAATAAAATATGTTAATTTCTCATTGGTATTTGTGTTTTACTACTTTATAATCTTAGATGTTCTGTCACTGTTTATAAAGAGAATTAATTTGTTGGCAAATAGAATATTAATATTGGATGAGATAAATAAAATATTAATATTGTGTCATTCAGACAGCTTTGTGAATTTTCTTCTGTAGTTAAAAGCCTACAATTTGATTCTAAAATTTATAGAGAAGAACAGGGAAGATGGCTCAGTTAAGTGTTTACAGTGCAAGCATGAGGATCTGGGTTTAGATCCACAGTACCAAATAAAAGTCAGGTATAGTAGTGAGTGCCTGTAGCTCTAATGCTTCAGGGAAGGAGACAGTTGGATTCCTCGAGCTCCTTATAGGTTCTGTGAAAGACCCTCTCTCAAAATAAGATGTGAGATGTAGCTCTGTTGGTAGAATGCTTGTCTACCGTGCATGAAGCCCTGGATGTGCTCAGTGCCACTTAAATCCAGAGGTGATGGCACATGCCTGTCATTTCTGCACTCCTGAAGTCAAGGCAGAAGAATCAGGAATTCAGGGCCATCCTCATTTACATAGTACATTTGAGGCCAGCCAAGACATACATGAGGCTCTGCCTCAATTTTTACAAAGAAGGGGAAAAAAATGTAGAAAGCAAAGCAATGTAGAAGGACATTGATGTCAACTTCTTGTCTTCATATGCATCTGCCCACATGAGCATGTACATATAGCACACACACACACAATTTATAGAAAAAAAATTAAAGCCCTAGAGGATACCATCTGATAGTCATCTTACACAATTGCAGAGGCCTCTAAACCTGGTGACCTAAATATGATTCTCAAGACCCATAAGAGGGAAAGAGAAAGCCAATGTAATTTGTTCTCTGACTTTCACACATTTGCATGTGCACACACACACACAGATAAGTAAATATAACAAGTTCTGGTATTAAATCATCTTTATAGGGGGATTCGTGTGTAAAAAAATATTTGAAAATTGGAGATTCATGGGGAGGTGGTTCAAATGGATAACAAACCCACTGTACAACTGTGAAAACTGGAGTTCAGGTTTCCAGAACAGGTAAAGTCAGACATGGTAGCTCATGTCAGGAATCTGAGTGCTTCTACAGTGAGAAGAGAGACAGACTCTCTGGATTCTTGAGGACCAACTGGTGAATAGTATGAAACTTGTACTAAACAAGGTAAAAAAAAAAGACACCCAAGATTGTCCTCTCATCCCTCCTCAACACACACAGTGGCACACATGCCCACATTTATACATATGAATACTCGTAGGAACACATGTATACTCACAGGAATACATAAACACAAAACATACACATAAAAATCATTGGAGAGTATAATAGTGTTTTGGTCATAGTTTTTTATTATAAATAATTTTTCTTATTTATTTATTTATTTATTTATTTATTTATTTATTTAATATATGTGAGTTTGCTGTCTTCAGACACACCAGAAGAGGGCATCAGATCCGCATTATAGATGGTTGTGAGCCACCATATGGTTGCTGGGAATTGAACTCAGGATCTCTGGAAGAGCAGTCAGTGCATCTCCTACCTCTGAGCCATCTTTCCAGCCCCATAGTTTTGTTTTTGTTTTTGTGTTTTTGTGTTTTTGTTTTGTTTTGAACCTAAGGAAAAACTCTGCAGTTGGGTCCTTTATTTCTTTTGAACACTAGGACATGAATTCGTATGGAATGAGCTCCAGCAGCTCGGGCTCTTTCCCATTAGTCCTCACAAAGTGTGCTTCTCTGGGTGGCGCAGGCTGGCACTTCAGCTGAACCCAGGTGCCCTTCTCTTTGGCTTCCTTTTTCTTCTGATCGTTCTCCTTCACCCGCTTCAGGAAGCTATCTCTGCTCTTCGAGTGTTTAATGTGCTCAATCCACACATTGATCCTCTGGGCCAGAATCTTGCCCTTAACTTGCTTGTTTACAATGATGCCCACGGCATGCTGGGTGACATTGTAGACTCTTCCGGTTTTGCCATGGTAACACTTATGGGGCATTCGTTTTTGAACAGTACCCATTCCCTTGATGTCTACAATATCACCCTTCTTATAGATTCGCATGTATGTAGCCAAAGGAACAACTCCATGTTTCCTAAAAGGCCTAGAGAACATATACCGAGTGCCTCTCCTCTTTCCCTTTGTGTTGGTCATTTTGGCGAGTTAACTGGAAGATGGCTGCCTAGGCCGAAAGCTGTTTTTTTGTTTTTTAAATATTTTTTTATTTAGTTAATTTAATGTGGTTTCCTTAGTTTTCATTTTAAATACCATCTTTGAGACAGATAGGTTAGACACTTAAAATTGTTCATTTTCTTTTGTAAATAATATAATCAGTAATTTCCAAACCACCTAATTTGGTTTGTTCAAATAAAGTAAAGATATATATACACACACACACACACACACACGCACACACATATACATTCAGTGTGTTGGGAAATTTTGGGGGTTGGGGATAGGGACTGGAGAGATAGATAGCTCAGAGGTTAAGAGCAATGATACACTTTGAGCACCTCCAGAACAGCTTACAACTCTCCATGACTCTGGGGTATGCAGCACTTTCTTTTGGCATACAGAGACACCAGGCATGCAGCAACTCCAGCCACTTTCTTAATGTTTGAATCACATGTTGTCTGTGGTTTTAAAAACTGACATGTACAAGCTTGCCCTTTAGTCTGTAGTCTAGTTACTGATTACATATACCAGGCAGATTTGTGCTGGGTCATATATATATCCAAAGCCATCAGACAGATGGCTTTATGTTTCTTTTTGGTTTTTCTCTTGAGCATTGTGCTTCTTGGTTTTGTTTTTTGTTTGCCTGTTTGTTTGATTTTTTTGTTTTGTTATGTTTTGCCTTCAATGAAAGTTCTCTGTAGTAGGTCATGATTGAACTATTTTCTAATATTTGAGGGTTATTTTAAATTGCTGTTGCAATATAGTGATTGACTAAATCTTTTAAAACACATTTTGAAAGGAGTTAAATATGTAGTTATGTCATCTGCTTTCCGTGGACTTTTTCACCTTTTCTTCATGCGTGTGGACAGAGAAGATGGGAGATTTTAGTCTTATTCTTACTACTGTGAAACCAAGTGATTACTTTGTGGCCTGTTTTTTCAGTTCATGTTGAAAATCTTAAGGGATTTTTAAATTGTAAGGCATTTAGTCACATATTAAAATCTTTCTAACTTTAATATGTCTTATGTTATAGTGAATGTCTGGCCTTGTTATAAAAAATATTGACTGAACCTTATAATAAATTTATGCTTTGTATGTTGTTGTTAGGGAATGGTACTAAATAGAAACTAAAGGAAGGTTTTACTCTGTAATGCTTCGTCTTTTTCCAAGTGTGTGGTGTGTATGCATGTGCTTGTTTGTGTCCATAAATGTAGTCTGTTTTAAAACATGGCTCCTAATATCTGCAATCATTTCCTGTATCCAATATTGGTCTGTTTGCATTTTTCTTCATCTTTTTTCTTTGTTATTGCCCTCTCTATGGTGATAACAAATTTCCATCACCTTTTAAATTTTCGTTAGCGAACATTTTTTATTCTTTGTGAGGCTATGGGTATGGTAATTTGTGTTGTATTTCTTACTGTTTTTCCCCTGCTTTTAGATACAGGAGTATATTTTGTGCAGAGTTGACATTTCACTTGTGATCAGAGGGATATATGCATGACAGCCTTGATTTCTGTATAGCTCATTGAATACTAGTTTCTATATGAACAGTAGCTTAGGGTGCCTTTCTCTAACTCAGTTGGTTCATTGCTCAGCTTTAGATAAAACTAGTGTACATTTACTTCACTTAAGATTCAAAAAAGTAGAAAGCTAGGTGTGGTATTGCATACTTGCAATCTCAGAACTTGAGCCATGGAGGCAATAGGATCAGGATTTCAATGTTAGCCTCAGCTATACAGTGACTTTGAGGCAAGCATGGACAAAACCATCTCTACAAAGAGACACAGAGAGACAGAGACAGGAGAAAGGATTCTAAAGGGCAGATTATGCAATGCTAATTTCTTTGTAGCTTGATGCATCCTAACTAGTTGCATGTCTGTGCTTTCTTGAGTTAGAATCTCAATAATGTCTTTCTCTACTACTGTTCCTGTTGTTGTAATTTCTCTGTTCTTGGCTCACATCCTCAGGAAGTACACCATTGCCTCAGAGAAGCATTGACTCTCAATCCCAGCTGCCCTCCTATTCTTTCCTCTATAGGACAGCCCATGTATTCTCGTGAACATGGTGCTGCTGCATCTGAGCGACTTCAGTTGGGGACACCGCCTCCTCTGTTGGCAGCTCGTTTGGTGCCACCTCGAAACCTCATGGGATCCTCCATTGGGTATCATACCTCAGTCTCCAGCCCCACCCCTCTGGTCCCAGGTAAGCTTTGCTTCAGATGGCCATCCTCTTCACTGATCATTTTTATACCTTAAACTGGTCAACCTAACCTATGACCTGACACTTAAAAGTTCCTATTAAGCTCTTAGGTGGAATTACTTTCTGTTTCTCTGTTTCTTTGGTTTGTCCCTAGTGGTTGTTGATGATTAGGTCCTCTGTGTGTGTCTGTCATCTCTGTTGTCCTGTATGTTTACATTCAGTGCCTTGGTAACAGTCACATCTTCCTTGAGGTAGTTTCTAATCAGGTAGATAGGAAGATAGTATTTATTTGAGTATTTTGTAGTTAATTACTTATATATTGCAAGAAAAACTGGGGTAAATTTTCTTTGAAATAAAGCCAAACACCTGGTTTCCTGCTGCTGGTGGATATAATTTCTCCTTCTACTCCCTGTTGTATGGACAGGTTGCTCAGAATGAATGTAGGGTTGCTGAAAATTATTTCATCCTATTGACATGTGTTTTGAAGATCTGTGGTATGTTTTGTTGGTGTTTTGATAGTCTCTTTTAAAAAGATGTTTGTCTTGCTAGTCTTTTGGATTTCAATTCATAACTAAAGTGCTCCAAGTTAGCCTAGAACTTGGTATCTGAGTGGTAGGTTTTCAGGTGTTTCCCACCATGTCTGACCTTATTGTAGAACCTACATTTATTCAGGTTCTATGTTCTCAGGGGTCAAAGAACAAGGTCATTTGATTGTGTGAATTTCGAACCTTTTTGTAGCCTCAACTGTGGGAGTTTTTGTTACTACCAGGCAGTAATTGAAAACTGTGGACCATACTTTGTTGATTTGCTTAAAAGTTGAAGTAGGGTTTATTTTGTTAATTTTTAGAGTTGGCCTCTGTCTTAGTTATGGTTACTGTTGGTGTGATGAAACACTATGACCAAAGAATCATGGAGAGGAAAGGGTTTATTCGGCTTATGCTTCCACATCACAGTTCATCATTAAAGGAAGTCAGGACAGGAACTCAAACAAGACAAAGATCTGGAGCAGGAGCTGACGAAAAGGCCATGGAGGGGTGCTGCTTACTGGCTTGTTCATGATGGCTTGCTCAGCCTTCTTCCTTATAGAACCCAGGACCATTAAGAAATTGCGTCTTACAGAGGCATTTTTCTCAATTGAGGTTTCTTTCTTTCTTTTCTTTTCCTTTTTCTTTTTTAGGATTTTCAAGACAGGGTTTTTCTTTGTAGCATTGGCTGTCCTGGAACTTACTCTGTAGACCAGGCTGGCCTCGAACTCAGAAATCCACCTGCCTCTGCTTCCCAAGTGCTGGGATTAAAGTGTGCCACCACTGCCTGGCTCAATTGAGGTTTCTTTTCAGATAGCTCTAGCTTGTGTCAAGTTGACATAAAACTAGCCAGGACAGCATGACTGTGGAATCTGTGGAATTTGTTATTTTACCTATCATCTTCAAACTGTATTGCTTAGACATTTAACATATTTAAATTTAATAAATAGAATTTCCTTTTAAGCTATACATCATTAAAGGATGTTTCTCTCAGTAATAATTCTGTCAAGTTGACTTAAACAAAAATTAAGGCTGGGCGATGGTAGCGCACACCTTTAATCCCAGCACTTGGGAGGCAGAGGCAGGCGGATTTCTGAGTTCGAGAGTTCAAGGCTAGCCTGGTCTACAGAGTGAGTTCCAGGACAGCCAGGGCTACACAGAGAAACCCTGTCTCGAAAAACCAAACCAAAAAAAAAAAAAAAAATTAAGGATATAGATCCTTCAGTATAATGGTTGCCCCAAGTTGTGTGAAACTAAATTTGAATCCCTAGCACCTTTATAAAAAGCTGGGCATAGGGGCACATGCCTATCATTCTGGCATGAGAGACTTAGTTGAGAGAACTTCTGAGGTTCACTGGCCAGGCATTATAGCTGAACATTCAATGAAAGACTTTATCCCAGGAAATAAGATAGTGATAAGATTGAGGAAAACACTGAGCATTGACCCTGTCTTCTGCATGTGGAAGACAAAAAGTTATAAGGAAGGATGTGGAGCATGAACTGAAAAGATTCAATATAAGCCAAAGAATACTCTGGCAGAGTAACTGCTTAGATAGCACACTGAAATAGAGTTTGGTTTTATTAGGTTACCACCAGGAAGCTTTGAGGCTGAAGATAAGCCTTGAGAATGGATGTAAATCTTGTAATAGGAGTATCACTGTTATAGTAATTTATTAACTTTCCTTAGGTATTCTAAGGAGAGAGCACAGATCACCCTAGTGATTAATTTTCAAAATAATTTATTATTTTATTACAGGAAATCAGTTTTTAATCCATTGATGTTTGTCTATACTACACCATGAGCTATTTTCAAAAGTGAAAGGAAAGAAAATAGGTGAAATGTAGACAAGAAGGAACCTCGACAGCAGTGTTAGTACTGATACCAGATGTTTCAGTTGGTTGCCCTTCAGTGGCATTTAAATATTCTAAACTTAGAGTTGGTGTTTTTGCAGGGAGAGAATATGCTCATGGAACCTGAAGTTGGGAAATAACAGTATTCAGAACAAGGTTTAATCTAAGAGGGCTGGGAGTAGTAAGCTGCACCAAAGACTTCTGAGTCCTTATTTAGCTTATTTAGACAGTATCACCAGAGAAAAAATGCTTTTAGAATTCAGAAAGTTCCTAAGGGGGATTGTTTGTTTTAAAGATTAATTATTTTACTTTATTTGAGACAGAGTCTCACTATATTGCTTTATTAGCTAGCCTGGGACTTACCTCAAACTCACGAAGATCCACTTGCCTCTACCTCCCAAGTGCTGATATTAATGGTATTATACCCCTATACCTGGGTTATTAACTTTTAATTGTGTGTATATGATGTCTGTGTGTGGGCTTATGCATGTGAGTATGCGTGCCCATTCCATCCAGAGGATGATGATGCTGGATCCTTTGGAGCTGGAGTTACAAGTGGTTGTGAACCAATTGACATGAGTGTTGAAAAACAGCTTGGGTCTTCTACAAGAGTAGTATGCTTGCTTAACCACCGAGCTCTCTCTCTAGCAAGTGGATCATTTGTGAGCTTATACTCTGGATCATAGAAGTGTGACAGTCTTTAATAAAGATGTACTTGAACCTGATCTTGTAGTTTGAATTTATATGAATCATTAAACACGCTTTCCATTAAGAACAAAAAAGAAGAAACACATGAATTGTAACTATGAAAACCAGTGTCTTCCATCTGCCTTGCTATGATTTGATTTAGAGCAAAGAAGATATGTACCATTTGAGCCTGTCATTTCTTTCAGAATCACTTTTAACGCTAGTAAAATAGTTACATAGGGTTAGAGTTTTAAAAATGATTTTTTTTTGTTTTGGAAAAAAATATAAGAATGTGATAAAAATACATTGGTAAATAATAGGGTGGTTTTAAAATAACTATAAATATGAAATTTTAGCTTACCTAGCTCTTATTTGAAATGTGCTTTGGGTAGAAAGCCAGCTATTCTTTCTTTGGCGTAAAAAAAATAATTTATTGATTATAGAAATACCTAGAAATTGATGAGACATAAAACTCAACAGTCTTTGAATATACTTGTTCATGTACTTAAAAATTGGTGATAAAAATATGTATGTTATTGAAGATTGAAACAAGTGGTTAATATACAGGGATAAACAAGACTGGATGGATTGAGAAGTAAATATCAGTGTTTGAATTTGAATGTCTCTATGTTTATGACAGTAGCACTATTTGTTTTTACTTCTAAAGGAGTGTCTGACATAACTCACAGAGAAGTGTATATGCATTGATGTAATTACATGTTTTGAAGAACACATAACTCGAACAGCTCTTTATAGTAATGAGAGAATAACTTGAACACTCTAATTTTCTAAATGTTGGGATTTTTGTTTGTTTGTTTGTTTGTTTAGATACATATGAACCAGATGGTTATAATCCTGAAGCACCTAGTATCACCAGTTCTGGTAGATCACAGTACAGACAGTTCTTTTCCAGAGCACAGACACAGCGTCCCAACCTGATTGGCCTCACATCTGGAGATATGGATGCAAATCCAAGAGGTGAGAATGCTTTTTTGATGATAAATGTTATGCAGTAGTTTATATTATAGTTAATACTTTTGTGTTTGTGATCTCTCTTAAGGAAATCAGACTACTTATACTTTTGAAAGATACTATGTAATCACCTTAAAAGTCTTTTAATAATTTTGCTTCTAAATTTTATTTTAATGATATAGTTAGAATATATTTGTTTTAGATATAGAAAATATTTTCA
Source organism: Grammomys surdaster (assembly GCF_004785775.1). NCBI lineage: Eukaryota > Metazoa > Chordata > Mammalia > Rodentia > Muridae > Grammomys > Grammomys surdaster. The sequence goes on from NW_021604719.1 coordinate 184,659, forward strand.
ATTTTTTTTTTTGGTAGGACTACAGACCATTTTAGTTGTATGCTGGGCACAGTGTTAGATAGAGTTCAGATATAAGGTGAAATGATTAGTCTCTTTCCCTCAAAGAACTGATCAAAGGTATACTCTGCATTTTGAGAGCTGTAACCTCAAACCAATAATGTTTCAAGCCTAAGCCCTGCAAGTAAATTAACATTTTATCAATTTACTCTTTAAGATTACAACTATATATACTCAGACCCAGTGGCAATTTTTTTATCTGTGTAGGGGCAGGAGGATCAGGGATTGAAGATTATCTATATAGCAGATTCAGAGCCAGCCTGGGCCACATGAGACCCTGTCTAGAAATAGAAAAAACAAACAAGGAAAAATCAATAAAAATTACATCAGGATCTATTTCAAAGTTTTAAAGACATAAACCTTTAAACAAAAATATCAAACTATGACAGTTGTGGTGGCTCTAACCACCATTAAACATGCCTTTAATTCCCACACTCAGGACAGAGATAGATATATCTCTGTGAGTTTGAGGTTAGCCTAGTTTACATAGTAAGTTACAGGCCAACCAGGGCTACGTAGCCAGATTTTTGGGGATAACCCCCCAAAAAATCAAGCCAAGATAAAATACAAGCATATACCTTAAATGTGAGTTCATTTTCCTCTTAGCAAATACATTAAAGTATAATCTTACATAAACCCATAACTGGGTATGGTGTCTCACTATAATTCCAGTCAGTGCTCAGGAGACTGAGGCAGAGGATTGTTTGAGTTCTAGGACAACCAGAGTTCCACAGAGAAACCATGTCTTGAAACCCCCCCCCAAAAAAAAAGGAAGGAAGGAAGGAAGGAAGGAAGGAAGGAAGGAAGGAAGGAAGGAAGGAAGGAAGGAAATATGTGGTGAACATTTTGTTGGACCATGACCGGAGGCAGATAAAATGATCCTAGTTGAACTGTTTGATCCCTTATTGAAAACAATAATTGTTATATATTTATATTGTGAAAGTAAGTAAATTTATGGTATGTATATAAAGTACATGTCTTGCTCTTCAGACAACTTTACTTTCTCCGGTAACTTTCTTGTATTCATTGATGGTCTGCTTGAGTTAACTGTCACACTGAATTGTCTTTGAGGTTTTAAGCTTGCATTTTAATTTTTTTTTAATGTAAAGAATAGAGGCATTTGTGGCTTTTCTTGCTGATAGCCATTTCTAAGAAGGAAGTGGTAAGCTAGACACAGTTGTGCATGCTTCTAATCCCAGCCCTTGGCAAACTGAGGCCAGTGATCTGCCTTTAAACAAAACAAAAATAGAAAATGGTAGTAGGTGAATACCATTCATAGGACCTTTTAGCTTTAGATTAAATATCCCAATTATTTGATGTTTCCCCAAAATTCATTAATGGGAATTTTTGTTTCCAACAGCTGCTAATATTGTCATCCAGACTGAACCACCAGTTCCTGTTTCAATTAATAGCAACATCACCAGAGTAGTCCTGGAACCAGAGAGCCGAAAGAGAGCAATTAGTGGTTTGGAAGGGCCACTTACAAAGAAGCCTTGGCTGGGAAAGTAAGATGGTTTTGTTTATTAGAAATATGTAATTGGTGCTTGTGTTTTACCTGTGTTAATAAAGTTTTTGCTATGTGCATACCTTTAATTCCAGTGCTCTCTGAGTTCAAAGCCAACTTGGTCTAAAAAGCAAGGACAGCTAGGGCTCTTACAGAGAAAATCTGCCTAGAAAAACAGCAAACAAACAAATCATTAATTAGTGATTTTTCAAAGTATGTTTCCCAGAGTTAGGGTTCCAAGAAGCACCTTTAGAATATCCTAGAAATTAAAAAGCTAACAGGATATTCATGATAAGATATTTGTAAATTGTACCTACTCCTTATCCAATATTAAACATCATTGACATACCAGAAGTGGCCAGAAAGAAAACATTGGTACCTTTGCAGAAGTTGAAAAATACATGCTTAAAAATGAAAAATATATGGTTTAAAATGTTACTCTATTTGTTTTAAAGGTAGCCTGGCACCTGTGTGGCTCTAACGTGGCTTTAGTATCAGTTGAACTGCTCCTCTTTGAAATACTTCATTCTGTTTTCCTCTTCCTCTGTTATATTGTAATGAGGGTTATGTTAAATTTCTGTAATTTTTGAAGAGTGCCTAAAGTTTACTTTCCTTGTTAAAGATAGCATCTCTTGGCTAACCATAGGATGGGAGAATTAACCAAGATTCATCAATGCTTGTTTCAGACAAGGGAACAACAATCAAAGTAAACCAGGCTTCTTGAGGAAGAATCAGTATACAAACACCAAATTAGAAGTGAAAAAAATCCCCCAGGAATTGAACAACATTACCAAGCTCAATGAACACTTCAGCAAATTTGGAACCATAGTTAATATCCAGGTAATTTAATTCAGTCAGTGACAGAATGCATGTATGCTGTGAGTTTTGGAAAGTATTTCTAGTGCAGTTCACCTTGATTAGAAGCAGTGGTGATTCCAACTTTGCAAAGAATTGTAAATTCTGTTATATATTTGAATGTGCATGTGTGAATCATGGAATTATTTGGTTGAATTTGTTCTTGAGAATTCATTTGATTCTTTTCTGTAATCTTTTCCTCAAAACACTGGGCTAGTTCTTGTTATTTTTGTTGTTGTTGTTTATAGATTTTTATCTGAACAAATGACCCTTTCTTGTGTATATTATGTTATCTAGGAAACTGAGGTTTTTGGTATATTATCCAACATCAAATCAATTGTAGTGATAATATAATCTTTTGATGTCTACTTGTTAGAAGTTTGAATTTATGAATTTGTAATAGAAGTGAGGATTTAATTGATTGTACTTAAATGTTAATTTAAATTCATGTCCTTTTCTCTTAAATGTTTTCTGTCATTATTCTTTATGGCATTTAGGAAAAAAGAACTGGATGGCTTATTATACATAGGTAAAACAGTTTTCTCAGGCACTCATTGAATACCATACGCTGAATAAACAAACAGTGGGAATTTATTCTATTGTAAAAGAGACAGTTTGTCAATTAAGACCTGAACTGCTTTTCCCAAAGACTTGAGTTAGGGTCTCAGCATCCACATTGGGTAGGTCACAACTGCCTGTGACTCCAACTCCAGTGGGATCCGATGCTACTTGAACTAGGCTGCTTCAGCTGCCTTCTTAGCTTGTAGACACCTGGTTTCTCACATGGTGGAGAGGGTGAAAGAGGGGTATGTGGAGACCCCTTTATCTTCTCAGAAGGCCACCTTAACTACAAATGTTAAGGGCACAATTTTAGTACCCCATGTAACCTGAATTTTTCCCTAATCCTGTTCTCCATTGAGGACTAGAATTTCAACATACAAATTTGTAGGCACATAATTTAGTTCATAGTTTAAGTTGTGGCCACTATTTTCTTCAAAGGTTGCTTTTAAGGGTGATCCAGAAGCAGCACTCATCCAGTACCTTACCAATGAGGAGGCCAGGAAAGCCATTTCTAGCACAGAAGCAGTTTTGAACAATCGGTTCATTCGAGTCCTGTGGCATAGAGAGAACAATGAGCAACCAGCACTCCAGTCCCCAGCACAGATTCTCCTGCAGCAGCAACACACCCTGAGTCACCTTTCACAGCAGCACCATAGCCTACCACAGCATCTTCATCCGCAGCAGGTGATGGTAACCCAGTCTTCCCCCTCAACAGTCCATGGAGGTATCCAAAAGGTAATCATGTTTACTAAAACTCTAGTCTCATTTCTCAGCCAGTATTTTCCAACTTACAGCCTTGATACTTTCCACATTAGGGTTGTTTACGATTTAATGTAAAGCATCATCTGGTCTCCGGAGACTTGATTATTAAAGAAGTACAGATTCTTAGACCATACCCATTTTAAATTTAATTAACTAATTATGTAGTGTGGGTGTGAGTGGTTGGGTGATGTGGGTGCGTATAAGCTAAAACTCGACATTGTGTGTCTTTGTTGATCCTCTTCTCTGTATTTACTGAGGCAGGGATTCCCTGAATCTTGAGCTTGTCAATTCTGCCAATCTAGCTAGCCAGCTTATCTTAAGAATACTCTGGTTCAAAAGGAAAAAAAGGAAAAAAAGAAAGAAAAAAAAGAATACTCTGGTTCACCAGGCAGTGGTGGCACACACCTTTAATCCCAGCACTTGGGAGGCAGAGGCAGGCGGATTTCTGAGTTCGAGGCCAACCTGGTCTACAGAGTGAGTTCCAGGACAGCCAGGGCTACACAGATAAACCCTGTCTCGAAAAACCAAAAAAATAAAAATAAAAAGAAAAGAAAAGAAAAAGAATCCTCTGTTTCTTTCTCCTAGGTACTTGGATTATAGGCTTCCTTGCCTGTGTGGCTTTTATGTAGAGGTGGGAACCAAAACTCTGGTTCTCAAACTTAGCTTTTTACCCACCCTCCTCATCTTCTGAATCAGTTTTTGTGGGAAAGGCCCAGGAATCTGTTTCAAAAAGCTTTGCAGCGCCCTAAAACTGAGAGAGCTGGTCTAACATGTTTATTGAACTGGGTCTAACCTGCTTAGAGAGCTGATCTAACAGGATGATTCAGCTGGGTCTGACCTGCTTAGCTTCACCCATAGGACTGTCTCTAGATAATGAGCTTTCAAAATCTGAGTGTTTAAGTAGTGTCTTCAGCGAGGCACATGTACTATCTACCTCTATCTAAATTCTGAATCTTGAGCTACTTTGCTTTATATTAGAATTAGTCACCTTCATATCTACCCATTTGTCCTACCATTTCCCATGCAGACAATTTTACTCCTTTAAAAACTGGAATGGAACCTCCAAGGAATTAAGATTCTGTTTTATGTTTTTGAGAAGAATTTTCAGTGTAGCTTAAGGTTGGCCTTAATAGGATCATCTCTCTTTGTCTCAGAAGCGCTGGACATACAGTTGCATTATCATGTCTGGTTAAGAATGAAGGTTTTGGTTCTTGTATATTTTTTGTTCTTGATGCTTAAAACAATAAATAATGCCTGGTATATACATATTTCTTAGAGCATTCCAGTGAAAAAGTAAATGAAGGAAAGAACTAGCCACTGTGCATTAGAGCTATCCAGATATTGGCAACAACCATAATTTCCATCTAGATTTTACCATCTTTAGGGTAAATATAATCTGATGAAAAAATAAAAATAAGCAACACTGAGGCAGAAATCTGTTTGAGGCCAGCCTGTGCTACATAGCAAATTCCTATCTCAAGACACTGAAAAATATATGCATGCATATCATCTCAGTTCTGTCAATCATTTCTGTTTATTAGTATGTAAGTCATACATTTTTGTTTGTGTTCTGTTTCATATTTGGACCTAATATGAATACTTGTCCTAGATGTTGGATGAATGATGAAAGAATGTAGCCTAAGATTGTCTTTTCATTTCACTGCTGTTTATATTAAGTTAAAAACCCTATCTTTGAAACATTGTATACTAAAGAGAAGATTTTTTAAAGTTATTATGAAGTGTGTGTGTGTGTGTGTGTGTGTGTGTGTGTGTGTGTGTATTTTACTGTGAAACATGTATTTTTGGGGCTAAGGATTGAACCAGGGACTTGTGCACACTTAGCACAGGCTATACTACTAAGCTCCTCCCAGCTGTGTATTAAACATCCAAAACAATATGGATAATACAACCATCTGTATATTCATAGTGCCTTAAAAAATACAATTTTACAGGTGATTGAAGCACTTCCTCATTTCAAGTTTAACCTCTATCTTAAATTTGTATCACTCTTATGTATTTTTTTAAACTTATATCACATAGATATTTATTTTGTATTTGTAGATGATGGGCAAACCACAGACCTCTGGTGCCTACGTTCTTAACAAAGTTCCTGTTAAACACCGTCTTGGACATGCAAGTACTAACCAGAGTGACACATCTCACTTGCTAAATCAGACTGGTGGTTCTTCTGGGGAGGATTGCCCGGTATGCCTTCTGTGACTTCCATGTTTATTTAAGCCATGAAATATGGCACAAAAATTCATTACCATTAAGATTTGTAGTCTCTTTCTCAACAGGGCAGTCATCACATTTGACCTAAGTGTACTTCTCTAATTTCCATAACTCAGTTAGAAATTAACTGTTTAATTTTTTGTTTTATTTAGAGCTATCTAAGAATCAGAGGATTTTAGCTTTTAGCTTTATATTATAGATAGATGTCCTTATTAGTCCGTACCCTCTCACCCTGGTTTTTTGAGACAAGGTCTGACTACCCAGGCTGGCTTCTGCTCATGATCCTTCTGCTTCAGCCTCTTTAGTGCTGTTATTAAAGACATGTACCACCACATCTGGCTCTCATTTTCCATTTTAGGTATAATTGAGAAGGCTAAGGAGATGGATCTTAAAGGTTACCTGAGTTTGGTTCCCAGCACCCACACCTGGGAGCTAACAGTTGCCTATAATATAACCTCAACTCTCAGGGACCTGATAACCCTCTTTTGGCCTCTGTGGGCAGTGAGTGCATGTTCATGCACAGACAGTACTCTTCAAGCTATTCCACAAAATAGAAACGGAAGGAACACTACCCAATTGGTTCTATGAAGCCACAGTTACGCTTATACTTAAACCTCATAAAGATCCAACAAAGAAAGAGAACTTCAGACCAATCTCCCTTATAAATATGGATGCAAAAATACTCAATGAAATTCTCAGAAACTGAATTCAAGAACACATCAAAACAATCATCCATCATGATCAAGTAGGCTTTATCCCAGGGATGCAGGGGGATGGTTCAATACACAAAAATCTATCAACGTAATCCACTATATAAAGACACTAAAGGAAAAAAGCCACATGATCATCTCACTAGATGCTGAGAAAGAATTTGACAAAATTCAACACCCCTTCATGGGAAAAGTCTTAGAAAGATCAGGAATTCAAGGCTCATACCTAAACATAGTAAAAGCAATATACAGCCAACCAGTAGCCAACATCAAACTAAATGGAGAGAAACTTGAAGCAATCCCACTAAAATCAGGGACTAGACAAGGCTGCCCACTCTCCCCCTACCTATTCAATATGGTACTGGAAGTCCTAGCCAGAGCAATTAGACAACAAAAGGAGGTCAAAGGGATACAAATTGGAAAGGAAGCAGTCAAAATATCAGCATTTGTAGATGATATGATAGTGACTCCCAAAATTCCACCAGAGAACTCCTAAACCTGATAAAAATAAAATCTTAATAGAACAATGAAAGTAATTCTGTCATAAAGCCAAGTGCTGAAATGTCTCTTACTTTTAGGAAGATATCTATGCAACATGTGTAGTTTTCATTACAAAGAGCTAGTGGAACTTGGAAAAAGAAAAGTGATAAGAGATGTCCAAAAAATACTGTAAGGTTTCTGTGACTAAGACAGTTTAATGGTGGCACATGATTTAACAGACCAGTGAAACAGAACAGAAAATAGAGTGGACTCCATTGAAAAAGGAATTTATTATATCGACTAACTAGTATCAGATCAAAAATAATGTTTTTGATATTAGTATAGGTGAGAAGCCATATGAAAAAGATAAAATTACAATTTTTTTAAAAATTACATCATAAACCAGGATAAATCCAAGTGGACTTGAAACTTAAATGCTGATGGAAATGCTAAATGATTCAACTTTCATGAAATGAAATTTGGCAATGTTTGGTAATATAACAAAATTATATACACTATACAGTTTTTCTAAGAATCTGCAACAGAGGTATACTGTCCAAGATGTAAAATGTATAAGTTACAACTAATTGTAAGCTCTTTGTAATTATGATAATCCCCAAATGCCTATCAGGAACTGATATCTTAAAATTTAGTATATCTATCTATACAGTAAAATGTATTTAACTTTACAAAGGAAAGGTACTTTTTTATATGTACCATAAAGTGGTTTTTTTTTTAGGTCATAGTAAACTGAGCAAAATGAGCAAAACGTATCCAACATATGCCAGGCTCTGGGATTATATCCCTATCATCATCCCACCCACCAGAAGAAGAGAAAGAAAACTGTCCTGCTTTTCTTCCTTGAATGAAAGAGAAAAAAAAAATGAGATGGGTTTGGTAGTATAGGCTTTTAGTATCAGCACTTGGGAGGCAGAGGAAGGTGGATCTCTGAGTTCAAAGGCCAGTTGATCTACAAGGACACAGAAACTCTGTCTCAACCCTGCCACCACCCCCTCTTTCTTCGAAACAACCTTCTGTCTTTAGTAGAAGCAGTTATTCAAAAAATGATTTTAAACACTTTAAAGATTTAATTTAACCATACTTACATGCTTATTGTTTTTGTTTTTTTTGTAATTTTGTTTTTTTAGGTATTTTCTACTCCAGGCCATCCAAAAACAATTTACAGCTCCTCAAACTTAAAGGCGCCTTCAAAACTTTGTTCAGGGTCTAAATCTCATGATGTTCAAGAAGTTCTTAAGAAGAAACAGGTAACAGTTTCCATTCTTCTGCTTGTTAAGTTCTTTAGCACCTATGCTATCACCTTTACATTTCTGTTGCTGTAGAGCTACACAACAGGCTATGCATTCTCCTCCATTTAATACACTTAAAGATGATGAAAAATTCCAAGAAAATGTTACCTTCAGTAGCTACAGTAGGTTTACATTTAGTAGGTTTTGATTCTGAATGTTAAGCTAAGGGCCTTAAGCACATAATCACTGAACTATAACCACTAGTATTTTTTTATATGTTATATTTCTTTTAGGGTAGGGCCAGGTTTGAGACAGTGTTTCTCTGTGTAGATTAGGCTGGCCTCTGGGATTAAAGGCCACCTTTTGTTTTTCATTCAAGGAAGAAAAGCAGACAATTTTCTTTTCTTCTTGGAGTGGGTGAGATGTTGCTAGCAATGTAGCCCCAGGGACTGGTACATGCTGGATAAGTATTTTACCACCGAGCCACATGCCCAGCACAGAGTATTTTCTAATTCCTTTTTTTAAAGTCAGATAATGTTTCACATAAGTAAATATGAGTCATTATAAATCATTTTAGATTTAAGCTGTTTACATGGGGACTTTCAGTAAAAGCAAATATTTATATGTATTGTCTCCATAGAGAAATTTAATTCCCAGGAGGGTAGAAACAAAATGTTCCAGGTGAAAATTTTTGAATCCTGATCATTCCTAATATGAGCTGTATCCATATTTTAAAACTTGAAGCTTCAGGAATAAGGATTTGGCCTATCATACTGGAAAGTCAAAACAGTTGGCTTTTCTTTAAAGATGCAAAGAATAGCTATCACACAATTTACTAGAATTGTTGGGAAATAATTCAAAGGTTTCTTTTCTGATTTTAGGGATTTTTTTGGTTTTGTTTGTTTGCTTGTTTGTTTTTAGACAGGTTCTCCTTGTATAGCCCTGGCTGATCTCCAGTTCACCTCCAATTAATTTGTGATCTTTTTGCTGCAGTTAGAGTTCTAGCCACATCCCATACCCCAGCTGCCACTTCCATTTGTTTTAATTTAGGGAGGAAAGTCCAGTTTAGAGAAGAAGAAATGAGATGGGAATGTATCATTCGATTTCTTTTTTTTTAAAATCCATTACTGGCTTCTTTGTTTACCTTATCCAGGAAGCTATGAAGTTACAGCAAGACATGAGGAAAAAGAAACAAGAAATGTTGGAAAAGCAGATAGAATGTCAGAAGGTACTCAAGGGATCCTTTGCATGCTGGACTGATGTATAGAATTTGACTTACAAAATTAAAATAGTAAGGCTTAAATTTGCTAAATATAGGCTTAGTTTTTCCTAATTATTTTGTAGATGCTGATCTCTAAACTAGAAAAAAACAAAAACATGAAACCAGAAGAAAGAGCAAATATAATGAAGACCTTGAAAGAACTGGGAGAGAAGATCTCACAATTGAAAGATGAATTAAAAACATCTTCTACAGTCTCCACACCGTCCAAAGTAAAGACAAAAACAGAGGTATCTAATTACACTTCTCCCCTAGCTTCCTTACAGAACATTTGTAATGTGCTTAGTACTTTGAGAGTTTAGGCAGCCATTACAGTTGCTGGTGAATGAGGAGGGAGATCAGCAAGCAGTTAGACACTGTGTTTTTACTGATGTAAGCTCTTCAAGAAAAGTTTAAGATCCTGTATGGATAGATGTGCTGGGGTAGAACCCAGGGCTACATGCATTTTTAAACAGTTGCCTTTCTAGTAAGTATACACAGCCCTAATGATCTGTTGATTGCCTTTTACATTTTTAAAGGCCTAAAAGTTTATTTAGTTTTCAGGGAAGATTTTTTTTTTTTTTTTTTTTGGTCTGGGGGAGATATCTTTGTTTATCTGTGTGGCTTGTTTGAAACAGTCTCATTCTAAAGCCTAGGCTGGTGTTGAATTTGTTATTCTACCTCAAGCTGATTAATGAGTGTGGCCATTACAGACATGTGCTACTGTAATGTGGGATAAATTAAAAAAATTTTTTTTTGAGATAGAGTCTCATGTATCCTAGGCTGGTCTCAAACTCATTATATGGCCAAGGATAACCTTGAACTTTGCTCCTTCTACTTCCGCCTCCAGACACATGTCATCACACTCAGTTTATTCAGTGCTGGGAACTGAACTAGATAGGGCCTTGTGTGTGCCCGGCAAGCTCCCTCTGAGCTATACCTCTAACACATATAACTTTATTTAAATTGAAATTGTACTTGTCTGTGCTGAAAGAGAAACTGATAAAATGTAAAAAGGAAAGAAATATTGTCTATTTCATCCATGTTATGATCTCTTACTAATCAAATGCATTCTATTGATTTTGACAAGAATATAGATGTAACATGCTAAATAAAAGAATAATTAGAAATTCTGGTTCCAGTTATACCTAATTTTATTGGTTTGTCTATTTTTTTTACCCCAGGAGAACACTTGCTTTGTATAAGATTTCATTGTATCATAGATCTGTATTGGGATTTTTTTTTTTAGGCTACTTTCAGCTCTTGAAGAAATGGGAGTAAGCTTATTATATAATATATTTACATATGAACATATGTAAATATGCAAAAATATATTTATATATGTGTATATGTAAATATGCTATATAATATATAAACATTTACCAGCTACTGAGATAACTCAATGGGCATGCTGCACAGTCTAAGAAATCTAAGTTAGGAGAGGAATAATTGCCACGGATTATCTTCTGAGCACCACAAATGTACAGTGTCACATGTACATGCTAAATATATATCTGAGTCTGTTTGTTTTGAAAGACTAAATCTTTCAATGGGACTTCTCTTGAAAGCTGGATGTAGGAGAAGCACTTGAACTTCCAGTACTGGGAGTAGAAGCAGGAAAAGGAGAAGCTCGCAGCCAGTCCCAGCTATGCAGTGAGCTCCAGGCCAGTGTGTAAAAGCCAGGAAGGGTATCACACATTTCTGTAAGGAGAAAACGAAGGCTTTGGCTTTGAAAGACACAGGTCCAGGTGCTGGAAAGATTGCTCAATAGTTAAGAGCAGTTGCTACTCTTGAGGAAGACCCAGGTTTTGTTCTCAGCACCTACATGATGGCTCACAACCATCTGTAATTCTGGTTACACATAATCCTATGCCCTCTTCTTATCTCTGAGCACCAGGCATGTACATCTAGGCATACAAAACACAAATAAAACTAAAAAAATCTTAAAATGCAATCCAGATATATTAAGGATGTTTTCTTTAGTTCTAGCAGGTACATATGGAAGG
>NW_021604719.1:196733-216078 GCF_004785775.1 Grammomys surdaster
TCCTTCACTAAAGAAGGTCTTAGGATATTGCTCAGGTTGGCCACAAACTTACAGGCTTTAGCTTTCAACTCAGCTTTCTATTTATTTTAAATGGGACTATAGGCATATGTCATCATATCCAGCCACATGTGCCTTTTGCAAATTACAGAAAGAACTCAGTGGTTAAGAATGAATACTGTTCTAGAGGACCCAAGTTCTCTTCCCAACACACACATCAGGTGGCTCCCAGCTGCCTCTTCAGCAGGATCTAACACCATCTTCTGGTCACCTTAAAGACTATGCAAACCCCCACACAGATGTGCACACATAAACACAATGAAAAATAAAGAGCATATGGGGGGAAAAAGTCTTCCATAGCTACTTCAAACTGATAATTTATCTCATACAAAAAAAAGATAGTGGCAGTAAGAAAGCACCAGCCTGAAATTAATTTTCTACTGTTCTTTATATTGTTGTACTTATTTAATTCATTTAATTGTTTTAAAGGCAAGATTTCTCCTTAACCTGGAGTGGCTCTAATTTGAGACAGGCCTGCTTTAACCTCTGATTATAAGCCACAGTACTGGTCTTTTGTAAAGTTAATAAATATTTCCTATATAATTTTTATTTGATTAGTTGCATTTCATTTATTTATTTATTTTTAATAAACTTTATTTATTTATTTATTTATTTATTTATTTATTTATTTATTATAAGTACATTGTAGCTGTCTTCAGACACCCCACAAGAGGGCATCAGATCTCATTGCAGATGGTTGTGAGCCACCATGTGGTTGCTGGGATTTGAATTCATGACCTCTGGAAGAGCAGTCAGTGCTCTTAACCACTGAGCCATCTCAGCAGCCCCTGCATTTCATTTATGATGGTTTATTATGTGAAAAGTATCCTGGTCAACTCTTACCTTTTCAGCAGAATCATTATGCTGGCTGTGTTTACAGTATGTCTATGAGAGTTAATTTCCTTTGAGCATTTTTCAAAAGAGAAGCATGCCACTGTGTAGCTATAGCTCTGAATAAGATCTTAGTAGTTACCTAATCTCTTCCTTTTCCTTTTTTTTTTTCCCCAGGCCCAGAAGGAGTTGTTGGACACAGAGCTGGACCTCCACAAGAGGCTCTCTTCAGGGGAAGATACAACAGAATTACGCAAAAAGCTCAGTCAGTTGCAAGTTGAGGTGAGATTGAACTCGCATAACATCTCAGGAAAAGATTTTCTCTTTATGTACTTATGAAGTATTAATCTAACGATATGTATTAACTTTTATATTTTGTTGTTATTTAGGCTGCAAGATTAGGTATTTTACCTGTTGGGCGAGGAAAGACCATGTCCTCTCAAGGCCGAGGAAGAGGGCGGGGTCGAGGAAGAGGGCGGGGCTCACTGAATCATATGGTGGTGGACCACCGCCCCAAAGCACTCCCAGTTGGTGGATTCATTGAGGAGGAAAAGGATGAGTTGCTTCAACATTTCTCAGTAAGTTTTTAATGTAACTCTTACTAACTCTTAAAAACAATGCACTCAGCACTTTGTTTTTTACGGTCTATAAATATCAAATTATTTCTAGGTTAGAAATGTTAGTTGTTATAACACAGACCTTATCAATTCTTATTAATGTACGTTTGAAGGTCAGAAAGTAGGTTTTGCTGCGGCATTTCATAATGATTTATCATAAACACATTTGTAGTGGCATAGTGTTCCAAAGCCATATTTGACCTTAGGATTATTTTACAGTTTACCAGGTATTTCTAGGTAAAAAAATTTAAAGTAATCTGGAATAGGGGCAAAGCTCAAATTATTAGGTTGTAAGCATGTTTATTCTTTATACAGTGTCGACAGAGATGTAAATAGGGATGAGCTACAGACAGAGAGAAACATGTGCGGTATATTCTCTTTCCAGCCATTCACTAATTGATTTGGTAAATAGTCCCGAATAGAGTTTCATAAATGGGTTCATGTAATATTAAATGACTATAAGTATGAAGAACATATAAAATTGTATTCAGTAAAGCTCCTTTAAAATCTTAAACAGAGTTTCAAGTATCCTAGGTTGGTCCCAGACTCCCATGTAAAACAAGGACATCCTTGCATTTCTTTTCTTTTCTAAAGACTTATTTATTTTATGTATGTGAGTACACTGCCACTGTCTTCAGACACACCAGAAGAGGGTATCAGATCCCATTATAGATGGTTGTGAGTCACCATGTGGCTGCTGGGAATTGAACTCAGGGCCTCTGAAAGAGCAATCAGGACTCTTAACCAGAGCCATCTCTCCAGCCCTAACCCTGCATTTCTGATCCTACTGCTTTCATCTTCCAAACGTTTGGATCACAGGTGTGTGTACATGTACCTGCTTTTAGGTGATGGTGGGATTTAACTGAGGAGTTTATTTGTCCTAGGCAAGCACTGTACAGGTTTAGCCTCCCCAGTCTCCAATGAAAGTCTTTTCTTCAAATTCAAAACCAAATCTTAAACCACCCATCATGATTACATGACTGACAAATACTGCAGCCATGATAATCAGGTTTACCCAGACCTAGGCTAATTTTTACAAATTACATTATTTATGTGTGGACAGGAGGGGGTGCATGTATCACAGCATGCATGTACAGATCAAAAATCAACTTTCGGTAGTTGGTTCTCTCTTCTATCTATGTGTCCCAGGGATCAAACTCAGGCCATCTGATCTGGTAGCAAGTACCTTTATCTATTGAGCCATTTCACTGTCACCCCACCTCACCCCTGACATCTTGAAAAAAATATTTCTACTCCATTTTATGTTAAAGGTGGTGAGGCAAATCTCGATGAAGTAAGGCTTTACTCTCATTAAAATGTCTGTAGATGGGCTCAGTTGGTTGAAAACATGAAGAACTGAGTTTAGATCGCTAGCAGCCATGTAAAAGCTAGGCCAGCAGCATGCATCTATAATGTCAGTGCTGGGGAAACAGAGACAAATCCTGAGGTTTTCTGATAATTAAGCTAGGCAGTTGTTGAACTCAGGGTTCAGTGAGAACTTCTGTCTCAAAAAAATAAGAAAATATACCAAGAATGACACCAGTGTCAGCCTGAGTTCTCCACAAACAAATATACATCTAAACACATACAGATATATAAAAACTAAACATACACTATGTAATATAAAATATAACATGTAATATACAGTCCAGGTTATCTACAACATAAATACATATATCTTAATAATATGTATCAAAAATTGGCAGATTTTGGGCCCAGAGAGACAGCTTAGCAATTAAGAGCATTTCCTGTTGGAGGGAGGCATGGATGGGATGGGGGTTGAGATGGGGTCTCTCTACATAGCACTGGTTCTTCTAGAACTCACTATATAGACCAGGCTGGCCTCAAACTTACAGAGATCCTCCTGCTTTTGCTTCCTCAGTGCTGGGATTCTTTGTGTGTGTGTGTTGGGGGGGGGAGTTGGTTTATTTTTATTTTTATTTATTTATTTATTTTGAGACAAAGTCTCTCATTATGAAAGTGTTGGCTGTCCTGGAACTCACCTTGTAGACCAGACTAGTCTCGAACTCACAGAGGTCTGTCTGCTTTGATCTCCTGAGTGCTGATATTAAAAGTGTACACCACTTCACCCAACTTAAAGGTACATTCTTGAAGAGGATCCAAGTGCAGATCCCAGAACCATAAAGGGGGGCCTGTAATTCTAGCACCAAAGGATCGGCTTCTGGCTTCGCTTAGGTGCCTGTAATGCAAGGCATAAATTCATAGACCCATACATGCATACATATACATGAAAAACAATCTTTTTTAAACGTTGGTAGACTTTTTCTTTAAAGAGCCAAGTTGTAAAATATTATAGGGTTTTTTAGCCTACAAGTGGTCTCTGTCATGTTTTCTTTCTTCCCTGTTTGTGCTTTTCTTTCCTTGTCTTGACCCCTCCACTCCCCTTCCTTCCCTTTTCATTTGCTTTTTCTGTTTGTTTTCACGCTTTCTTGTCTTATAGCCTTTGTAGTTTGTTGAGATGGTCTCATGTGGTCCAGGCTACCCTCTCAAGCCCATTCTGTGGCTAAGACTTCCTTAGACCTTTTGATCATCCTGCCTCCTAGTGCTAAGCTTATGGGTGTACGTCACTAACACAGCCTTTGTTTGATTTTTTTAAGGCTGGTGTTTCACTCTATAGCTCAGGTAGCCTACAACTCATAATATATAGCTTAGACATTTCAAATTCATAAAATCCCTTAATCAGCATCTTAATTGCTGAATTACAAGTCTCTGTCTTGCCCTTTTTTTTCCCTTTCAATAAAGTACAAATTTTAGTTACAAGTGGTTGTGAAGGGGCTGGGGACTGAACATGAGTCATCTGGAAGAGCAGCAAGTGCTTTTAACCTCTGAACAGGTCTCTCTTGTTCTTTGTTTTTCTTTTGAGATGGAGTGCTATATAAGTCAAGCTGATATCACACTTACTATATCACCAAGGCTGGCCTTGGATTATTGATCTTCTCCTCTATTGCCCAAGTGCTGGGATACCAGGATGTGCAACCAAGCTAAAGAGCTTTATGAAGAATTCCCATTAAGTATTTTAAATCCTGAAGCTAGTAATTTTAAGTCATAGAGTCTTGTTTGAAAGACAGAAACAGGACAGGCACTTTGACACTCTGTCCTTCATCTCTACTCGAAGAGATTTGGCTACTAGAAGTGAGGGAAGTTGTTCTCTTAAATGGGGAGAATATTTGGACTGTATTGAGGAATTTTTCAAGTAATGGAACTAAGTTATTTTGAGGCAGGCTCTCACAGGCTGGCCTCAAACTCAGATCTATCTATTTCTGTCTCCTGAGACTTGAGATCCCAGGTGTCTACCACCATGCCTGGCTCTAACCATAAGATTTTTAACTGTGTTAATATGGTTTATTTGTTGTATTTGGTGATGTAGGGTGGGACTTGGGGTTTTTTTTCCCCTCATTTTTCTTGATTATAAAATAGCATATACTTGCCTCTAGATGCATCTTGTTCCTTGTAACATACTTTGAAAATGTAAGCAATCTTTTTTATTTTGCATATGAGATACATATTTATATGTGGTTCCTGTGTTTACAGACGTGTGTACACATGCCTATGGAAGCCAGAGGTTGACATTAACTGTTTTTTCTCTATCACTGTCCATTTTACTTTTTGAGACAGAATCTCTTCTTGAAATTTGGAGCTTGTTGTTGCAACTAGACTGGCTGTCCGGTATTCCCCAAGGATCTGCCTGACTCAGTCCTCACTTTCCTCCCCAGAACTGGGGATCTGAGTGTTCTCTACTGCACCTAGCTTCTTCTGTAGCTGCTAGGGATCTGAACTCAGCTCCCCATGCTTGATGACACAGCAAGTGCTTTAAGTAACCACTGAGCCATCCCCTTAGACTCTACTTCCTCATTTTACCTTCTCCTTTGTGTCTTAACAAAATTACATTTGTCTGTCTTGTGTATGTGATATATGTGGACACACATGCTACTGTGCATGTGTGGAGGTCAGAGGAAGGCTTGCACAAGTTTGTTTTCCTTTTACCATGTAGGACTGAACTCAGACTGTCATACTTGGTAGCAAGCATCTTTACCTACTGACCCATCCACCCACCTTTTATTTCGTTTTCACTTAAGAATCTTTAGAGAGGGGGGCTGGTGAGATGGCTCAGTGGTTAAGAGCACTGACTGCACTTCCAGAGGTCACGAGTTCAAATCCCAGCAACCACATGGTGGCTAACAACCATCTATAATGAGATCTGATGTCCTCTTGTTGGGTGTCTGAAGACAGCTACAGTGTACTTACATTTAATAAATAAAAATTAAAAAAAAAAAAAAAAGAATCTTTAGAGAGACTTTAGGATTACTTGAACACACAAGCTCCTCCTGTATTCCCTTCTATTTTCCTATTATGGCTAGTAGCCAGTTTTTCTTCATGCTACCAGATGTCTACAGGAACCACAAACACCATAGCTTCTAACAAGAATACCCAAAGGCAAAAAGAAGAGTATATTTCTTATGCTAGTTTAAATACAATAGTCTTCCCAACAAACTTCTTTACCTCCCTCATCCTGATTCACATCTAGGGCTATGTTTTCATGTCTTACCTATAAGTATCACATACATTTTTTAATTGATCCTTTCTGAGAGAAACAATTACTGTGAATATCCTAAACTTCTCTTGAATTGCTCCCTGATCTGAAAATCAAATTCTGTTAAAAAGAAGAAAAGTTAAAGTTGTTGATTATGGACCAGTGTCTTTTATGATGTGCACTGAAGAAAACTTAAAAATTTGAAAATATAGAAGGAAGTAAACAATACTCTCCTCAGATAAACCTTAGACTCTTATATGAGAGGGGGGACTGCTTACGCCATGACACCCATGTATTTGGATGTCAGCAGGCAACCTGTGAGAGTTGGTTCTTTTATGATATGAGTCTCAGGGATCAAACAGGTCATCAAGTTTGGGGGTGGGGTGAGAGCTTTAACTCTCACGTAGACATTTTGTTATGAATATAACTTTTTCATAAAAGTTTATGCATGTATATCATTTAAGGTCTTGAAATCTAGTTTCTTATACAGTACTTGCCTAGCTACCCTAGACTGTAGGTTTGTCTCTTTTTCAAAATAAATAAGTAAATGAGATGTCTTCTCATTGACATTTGCTGAGAAGTATTTAGAAAATTGTACTGAGGAAAATACTTAGGTGTTAGGAATGTAACTCTGTGGTAGACACTTGCATGGTGTGTACAAGACCCTGGATTCAACCCATAGTACTACTGGGTGTTGGGGGTTAGAGAAAGAAACAGAGGTTTTACCATGATTGGGACAATGGCTTTTTCTTTTAAATACTAGATTTCATTCTATAGTAAGGATGTATTTGGAACTCACAGTGTAGCCAGGGTGAACTTGGAATAATCAATCCTCTGTCCCTCAGTCTTTTGGGTGCTGGGATTACAGGTGTGAGACATCAGGCCCAGTTCTCGTTAGCATTTATTGTGTACATTGATGAGCTAGGGAATTCTGAGCATTTGAAAAAAGAAAGTGAACAAGATGGTACACATCTGTAATCCTACTGCTTGGTAAGCTGAAGCAGGAGGGTTGAGAATTCATAGTCAACCTAGGCTCTATGAAGGCCTTGTCTCTAGAAAAGAAAGTTGTGGGGAGGAAATAGGAAGAGTCATCAGATAAACTGAGAAATGCAGTGTAATGACTGAGATGATTCAGTTTAGAAATGATATGATTTTAAGGTTTGATAAGTAAATATCAAGTCAGGAGTCAATCATTGAACAAGGAAAGAATTTGCTATCCTCGTGTCAGTTTGCTCAGTAGAGTGACGGTAACACAACAGTCATGTCTATAAAACATATGGACCAAACATAGGCATGCCTTATTAAGCTGAAAGGCCCTGGTTGACAGATTGTTTTTCTCCAGCTCATTACACTTTTTAAGTAGCACTGTTTGAAGAAATCCTTAGCAAAGATGAGTGTGTACTTATGTGTTTTTCTAAAATGCACTTTAGGCTACAAACCAAGCATCAAAATTCAAAGACCGTCGGCTACAGATATCATGGCACAAGCCCAAGGTACCATCTATATCTACTGAGACTGAGGAAGAAGAAGTCAAAGAAGAGGTAAAGTCAACTATTAGAATAAGATCTGAGGCACAGAGCTGCCTTCTGTTTCTCTTTATGTCAAGTTGTCAAGTACTATGCGTGTAGAATAGTCTCACTTTTCTTTTGGTTGGTTATCTAAAACCATCGTAGAGGTAATAATTAGCCTCTTAAAATATGAGAAATAAGTTTGCCTTTTATTTTTGTCTTCTAATTAGTTTATTAAAGAGACTATTCAGCCCCACAATGTGAATTATTACTAACTCTACAAGCTTGCTTTTAAAAGAATCAAGTTTTTCTAGTTAATGAGTATGTTCTGACTATATGGACAAATTCACATAACAAAAGCAGAAATGTTCCCAAATTAGGAAGAAAGTAAGTCTTGGCACATTGTTGATATTTGTGGATATTTCTTCTTTGTGTCAAATTTTAGATTTTTAAATAAGATGTGGAATGTTGGTATCATGGGTGACATTAGCATATTCAAGCATATTCATTTCTTACAAATTAATGATAGATATTCCAGGAAAAATTGAGGAAATTACTGATTTGCCTCACTTTTATTAATGGAATAAAGTCACTTTTAATTTGTTTTATAATTTACAGTGTATATATACATATGTACATGTTTACACACACACACACTGACTAATTCCTTTTAAACATCTGCTTAATACTTTGTTTTGTCCTTTTGCTTTTTGAGATAGGGTTTAACCCTGTTGCCCAGGCTGCCTTCAAACTCACAAATCTCTGCCTCCCAAGTACTAAGATTACAGGTGTGTACTACATGTACTATGATGGCTGACTTCCACTTAGCATTTTGTTTTCTTTGTGATATTGGAATGGAAACCTCCAGTAATGTTTTTAATTTAAGCAGGATAAATAGTAATACCCGTCTGTAAGAGGTGTTCTGGGATGTGAGTAAGGAGAAATTGGTTAAAAAGTACAGAATCACAGCCAAACAGGAAGCATAGTCTCTAGTCCTCTGTTAGAGAGTTAGCCACACTATAGTGGCAGTTTGCAATGTTGTATTGTATTAAGAACAAGCACTTGGGAGGCAGAGACAGGCTGATTTCTGAGTTCAAGGCCAGCCTGGTCTACAGAGTGAGTTCCAGGACAGCCAGGGCTACACAGAGAAACCCTGTCTCAAAAAAACAAAAACAAACAAAAAAGAAAACAACAAAAATGTTGAATGTTCCTATTACAAAGAAAGGAACATCTTTGTTGTATCTGGGTTGATCAATGCACAGGCAGTGTTTAAATGTGAAGATTGGGGTTGTTGGTTGGTTGGTAGTTTTGTTCCTTAGTTTGTTTGGTTTCTTTGCTCTGAAAATAAACCACTGGTAAGTCTGATCTAGGTTTTTTGCTCGTCTGTTCATCATGTGGCTGTTTTACTCTGCATCTGTGTACAGCTAAGCAGATATGTATTCTCCTCTCTTTAGGAAACAGAAACCTCAGATTTGTTTTTGCATGATGATGATGATGAAGATGAAGATGAATATGAGTCTCGTTCGTGGCGAAGATGAAATTTGATGCGAGTTGTGTAATTTTTAGGAATATTGTTTAGAAGAACAACTTTTTAGAATTATTTAAAGAAGTCAATGAGCCAAAAAAAATTTTTTTTCTCTTCAACACAGTAGGTTTAAGGACAGCAAGTTACTATTCAAACACATCTCATAATTGTCTATGATATCAAATCACCAAAGGCCGTGACTTTCCACAGTTGTGAAGATCCACAGGAGTGACTGGATTCTCTAGAACCTTACCTTCCACACCATCTGTTTCTGCTCTTGGTGCTGGATTACAATGTAAAGACAGGGTGTTCAGAAATTTTATTTTGGATTATAAATCTGCTGATAAAAATTTCATTAAATGTCAAAATCGCCTGGAATCTCTTAACTCTTAGCTATTATGGATGGGTCGTCAGTCAGTTGGAGATACTTGTAATTTAAATACCTTTTCCTTTCAAGGAGGGTCTTGGAAGAAAAGTAGATTTATTTTATTTTTATTTTTTTATTTTTTTTTTTACCATGGAAGAACCCGCTTTATAGTCAGTCTTTTTCAGAGTTTATGTGTGGCAAAGCTTCAGCAAAACCACCGTCTCTGTTCACAGGAGCTACAGAGCACGGAAGCTGGCTCTGCTGTACCCTCTCCCCACACCGGCTCTGGGGCTTTGCCACTCATCTGCCGTGTTTGATATGTGCTGAGCATCGCTTCAGTTGTCCCACACCCCCTTTGTAAAATAAACCTCAGTTTGCCTTTTGCCCTTTTGGTCATTCCCTTGTATCTTTCTCATCCCTTTTGATTAATAAGCCTGACTTTTTGAAATAAGTGATTCAGTTGGGCAATCAAGAATTAGTCATCAGTAAAAGGTTTAAACCAGCACCTTTATAAATAAGTGATGCTTTGATGGAAATAAAGGCAGAACTTTAGGGGACAGAGTTCCTGGCTTCCCTCCCCTTTTAAATCTTCAGCATAGTTATAGTTACACAAAAGGGTTAACAGTATCTGAAGTTCTTTTCCTGCATTGTAATGATGATGGTGAGGTGCTGAGGTGGGGATTAGGAGTCTGGGTAAGCTAGTAATAAATGAGATTCTAACTTGACATTGATTAAATGACCTTATATTTTCATAATTTTATAGATTTTGCTGTCCATGAACATACACACACTTTAGTAGGCAGTTTCCTTTACTGTATGCATTTTTACTGTACACTGTACAGAGTGTCTGTTAAGTAAAATCTATGTGTAAATTTATGTCCTTGTGTTCTGAATGTTCAATGGAGAAGCAGAGGAGCAGCACTACACTGTACTGACCCCTGGGGAGATGAAATGATTCCTGTACATAGGATGTCACTTTTTCAAGGATACACATCTGTGTTTTATAATATGTGTGGTGTAAGAATTTGAAACTTCCTGTTGGCTTCAGAAGGTTCTTGGTGATCACTAACTGTGTCAGGTTTTTTGTTCCCTGAGGTAAAGACTGTTTCTTAAAATAGAAACAGTTCACTTAGAAACCTAAAACCATCAGGACTCTAGATTTACGTAGTGACAAGGAGTTAGATCCCACCTACTGATAATCTTTTTCATCTTCATATTGTCCTGGAATGATGTGTCAAACACCAGGATACTTTAAAAGTTCATGTGGCTTTCCCTTTGTAGTGGGACTTCCTCTCCAGGTTACTGTCGTGCTTCTGGTGGCAAGGAGGCTAAGCTAAGCCCATAAAGAAGGATCACATTAGAGCAGGGAGCCTTCCTTCAGTGAGCATCTTGCTCCTCACTTCTCCATCATCGCTAATGAAATGTTCTTGATGTTTGTGGCTCAGTCAGTATATATTTGGAAAGATTCATTGTGGTGAATATTTTGATCCTGACCATTTAAACGTGATAGAGGGAACAAAGGATTTATATATTTTTTGTACAAAGTTTTTTCTTAAACTGTATAATTTTGTAAATAATTTGTTTGGGTTTTTTTCTTTTGTGTACTAAAACTACCAGCGTATAGATTTCAATAAGAATTGTTGTATTTTTGTATTTGGAGACTGAAAATGACAGTAAATTAGTGAAGCCGTAAGAAGTCTCAGTAGACTGACAGGTGAGCAGAATGAGATTCCTTTTCATATGATTTTTTTAACCTTCAGATTGACATCTTTATGCACTCACTATAGAGAGAGTTGAGGATTTATTTGGCTTTTTAGTTTTGGGGGCAGAGGATGAACGAGAACGGTGCTAATGTGAGAGATAGATCATTTTTTATTAAGGTTTTGGGTCCTTCCGTATTCCTTAAAAATAACTAAAATTCTTTTCCAATGTGTTTAACTCAAGAATGAATTAAAACTAGGGATTAATTATACTGTTATAAAACGTAAGGTTAGCATAAAGTAGCCGAATATGTGTATGTGTGTATATATATCCCCTTTATCCCCATCTACCAATCCCCCAATGTTAGAATTTCTCTTAAAAGTGAATTCCACACCATGACTTGTTTTCTTGGCATTTTTATTTATAGAGATAACATTTAGCATTTGACAAATTCTGCTGTCCTAGTATGTAAACTGTGTAGCAGATCAGCAGTGAGAGCTGCCAGTGTGACCAGTCAGTAAGAATTTCTAGATTTCTGCCCAAGTCTAAAAAGGTTATCCCAAGGAATGCGGAATTTTTCTCAATTTCTTCTTGGAGCATTGGGAAAATGTCATCACCAGCTGAGATAGTGGAAAACAGTCCTTTTACTGTGAAAAAGATCCCGTGGTGATGGATCATTATTTCACAAAGAAAAAAAAATCATGTGAAAAGGAAGGATGTTTCCTCTTGATGTATAGTATGCCTGTATTATAGTTTTTACAAGATTGTGAACTTGTGTAATAGTATATAGGAGATATTGTTGGATTTCTAACTGTTTATACATTTAAATTCATATATGTAATGTTTGTTTTATCGATTACAATCTGAATTTCTAAGAAGCATGTTGACTTTTGCAATAAAGATGCAATATGGAATGGTTCACAATTGGGGGGAAAAGAGAAAAAAGATGAAAATATTACAAATTTAAAAGAATCTGGAAAATTTATGAACCATTCCAAAAATTATAACAATCACTAAAAGAGCTGTAATTCTGGCTTGTTCTGGAAAGAAAGAAACGCGAGTATGAGTTTGCGTGTGAGCCCGAGTGAGTAGTGCATGTGTGTGATTGCTTTATGTACGGGAGGAAGTGTTGCTCAATATGAAGCTGCTGTCAGACCCACTTGTAAGTGGTGAATAGAAGCACTCCTCCAGCAGGGTAGTCTGGACATCAAAGGAGCCTGGCAGCATATGCTTGTAACCCCTGCAGCTGAAGGCTGAAACAGTAACTTACAAGTTGAGTCCCACCAGAGATACAAAGAGATCCCAGCTCAGGGAAAGATGGAGGGAGGGAAGGAAGGGGGGAAACTTGGAGAAAAGTATGAAAGTGCAGCTAGGAAGTAACCTTTAAAAAGTTGATTGTTTTCATTTTTTGTGTTCTGGCTGTGTGTATGTCTGTGCACCACATTTGTTTATTGCCAACAGAGGTCAGAAGAGGGCATCGGGGCCCTTGGAACAGCTGGAGAGGTTAGCTCCCATGTGGGTGCTGTGGGTCCTTTATAAGAGCAGCCAGTATTCCTAATCACTAAGCCATCTTTCCAGCCCCTCCCCCAATTAACCTTTCATACCCATGTTCTAGAAAGATCATGAATACATTTGTATTTTAGATACAAAGCACAAGCAATTTGACAGTGATATTTATTTTAATACTAAAGATAATATGCCTCCCAATAGTAGGAAGGATAGTTAGAACAGGAGAAAGAAAAGTCCCTTCAGAAAAGATGGCTTGTAGACATGTCCGTGCTAAATCTGAAGGTTTGCAGGATTCCATGGTGAGAGGAAACAGGAAGTCTCTTGGACCCCTGTTAACCTTTAAGTCACTATTATAAAATACCCTTCCAAGTGGTTATGCCTTTTCTAAGAGGAATGGCCATTTTCTTTCATATTTTTGACTTCAAGAAAATATTGAAAAATGGTCAATCCTATTTTCATTCTTTTCAAAAAGTTATAGAAGTGTCTATATAATGTGACTGGCAAAGGAATTGCGTATGGACATTCGTTTTGAATAGACCATAGATGATCGAGTGTATATGGAACTCGGGGCAGACATTCTGAACATCACTGTTTGTGTCCAAGAGTAATACTGTTCTGCTAAAATGGAGTTCTGGTTAGCAGAGATTCTTGGTTTTACTGGAGCTTTTGTTTTGTTTTGCCCTGATTCTTATGTAAATTATACTAAGGCAAAAAAAAAATGTTTTTAGATTTTGAGCCCTAGATATGGCCTGGTTAGAACTAGTTATTGTAGACATATATGTGATGTGTGTCCGAGTTGGTCTGCAGTAGGACACATTTGTGCCTTGTTGATTGCAGGACAGACTTGCACTTTTTGTCTTTTCTAACTTTAGGAGCTAACCATCATCGGCTCAGACTAACGCTATTATATGTTACAAATCACTTTCTCTTGTGCTTAACTGAAGTCATGGCCAAGAGATGGTGTTTCAGAGGATCGTCTGTCTCTGCAGATGATCATCACCTGTCAGCCTTGAGCTAGCCAGACCATTCCAGCATCCTCAGACAGGTGACCTGATACAGGGGCAGTTAATGTCAGAGTAGTGTCTGATGGTTATTTTTAAGGGTTTGGTCATGGAAGTGCTTTGGTAGTGTAAGATAAGCATGTTAAAAATGCTTTTATGTTTGTGTCAGTTCCCATTTTTCAGTCAGTTTGTTAAAAATCCACTTTAACTTTGCTAAAGTCGCAAAGCATATTGTCACTGCTTCATTCACCCTAGACCTCTGCTGGGAAATGGCAATACATTCAAGTTTTCATTCACATAACCTTGCCATGTGAGTTGTGTTCTTTGAGGAGCCATGAGGCTGGCTCTAGGCTGTTTTGAGTTTGTAGACTACATGCCGTCCTGTGTTTCTGAATAAAGTTCCAGTCCCTGCTCTGCCTAGCCTCCTAACCAGAGTTTCTTGCCATGGGATTCGGTTGTTAACAGTTAGAGCCTGCAGGGGGCTCCAAAGGGTAAAATTTAAGCTTGAAATAGTGGCAGCCTTAACAGCAGCCCAGACTCTGTTCTCCAATGAAAGTTACTCCAAGTGCACATGAGATGAAAGTTCACGAGACAGTACTTACTATGCAGTGCATTTATGTGTGGACTGTTCAGCTGTCCAAGAATAGTTTGAAAAGCTAGCTTTTTGTGTTACAAGATGAACTGCATCTTTCTCACTGTGAGATTTGATGCTATTTTGAATACTAAATAACATACTTACTTTGCTTGGAAAAAATTCTGGGGTCCAAAGCTGACCTTTAGCCTAAAAGGTGAAAGGAGTTACATAAACTTCCCACTGCTGTCGCCTGAAGAGCGGGTCCTTCTCTGAGCCAAGACAGATCTGCCTCTGTTTAAAGCGATTGGTCAGCATTGTGTAAGGAACTACTGCAGGCCACTGTCCCTGTACTTGCACCTCATTTCTTGAGAAGAAATGTAATGCCACTGTTCTTGGCACTGCTCCTTTGGTGAAGTCACTGCAAAGGTTGTTTACATATAACATGTATGTGTGTATACATGTACATATGGGCTCCTTGACAAACCTGTGTATTTGATTCTGAGCTAATAAATTATTTCTCCTTGATTTTAATTTTGCCCTTAGTTTAGAGTTTATCTTAGTCATCAATGAGCTTTTTGTGATAAGAATTATACATACTCTGGCATTGTGCAATGGGATTTTTCTTCAAACAGATGCTTTTAAGCCTGAGAATTATACTCGATAAGCTGATATATTAAAAACAATTACTTTTTTCTCATTTTTAGCATCTTAAGCCTCCTCTTTGTTTCTCACTTAAATTCTTTTTGCCCATTAAGACTTAAAATTTTTCTCTTCATGCAACAGCAGTGGGAAGTTTATGTAACTCCTTTCACCTTTTAGGCTAAAGGTCAGCTTTGGACCCCAGAATTTTTTCCAAGCAAAGTAAGTATGTTATTTAGTATTCAAAATAGCATCCTATTCAAAATAGTACCTGATAATCAAAGGGAAATTGTTTGGTTATTAGGTACTAACTGTTTAGGATTATGAGAGGAGGTGACAGTTCAGTTCATGCATAGATTATAGTCAGGGTTAATTGGACCCATTGGTCTCTGTGGCACTAATAGTTTTTCAACTCTTGTTTTTAAACTTCTTGCCCATGAGCCATTCAGCTTCCATAGGCAATCAGACCATACCTCCTTATGTTGCCATGGTACTGTATATTTTCAGTTACTTTAAAACTTTTCAGATGACTGAAAAGTTTTGAATGCAGATTGACTCAGGGCAGAGCAGTTGTCTGCTTTCTCTGCTCACATCTGTTGAAGGAGCTGTGGAAGACTTAAATCCTTGTTTAGTTTTGAAAATTCCATTTGGGAAAGGAATAAGAGACTTCCCAAGGCCACACAGCCTATAGTGCCGGGACCAAGATTTGAGCACAGGTCTGTCTCGGAGCTCATGGCCTTCACCTTTGCTCTCTGTTGCTTCCAACATAGTGGGAAGCTGCAAGTCTGTGGGATGTCACTGGTCTTTATTATTAGTATCTGTCAAATACTATCATACTGGCTCCTGTCTTCTATGTCTCAGACTGGAACCAAGTTTCCCCAGGGAACACCACCACACTTTTAGATAGCATATTTGAAACCAGGGAAGGCAGTGTTTATTCATGCTAATTCGTGGAGAAACAGTTTAAAGTAATCACTTTCTGTGACCTCCACAATGTACAGCCAGACAATGTGATACATTTTGCAATAATTTGGCTAGATCATAACCTGCTTATTTTATTTTCAATCTTATCTTAATATTTTTCCAGTGGCAAACTGAGTTATGATAATCTCACAGTATTTCTACATTGCTTCTTTGTGTTTTTCAATATTTCTGGTGCCTTCTTTTAACCTTGGCATTTAGAAAATCAAGTTGTACATAAACTAGTTGACATGCTTTAATGTCGCTTTCATATGGTATACTGAATTTTCTGGACAGAAACTGCTGAGAATAGCAGTGTTCATTTATAATTATGTTTATATCAATTTTTAAAAAAAGAACAATCTTACTGAATGAAAGCACACCATGGTTCTATTTATAACTGCCTTTTACATGCTTGGCTTCTTTAGTTCAGTGGTACTGTTTTAAATCCTTGAGAATTTCTACTTTTCCCTATTTTGTCCCCTAAACAGTGTTTATTGAGTTGTAATGTTATGGTGTAATTATCTACTGAAAGAAAGAAGAAAAGATGAAGTCAACCTTGAGGGAGGGAAGACTTAGGTTTTGACAGCACTAGAAAAAACTAGGCATGACCTAATCAGTCCAGTGGAAATATTTTTCTTCAGGTGTGTGTGTGTGTGTGTGTGTGTTGGTGAGTACAAACCTGTCTGCTAGAAGTAGATGACAGGCATCTCTCTGTGACCCATTAATGATGACAGGTATCTTCCTGTATTGCGTGCCATCTCAATTTTTCAAGACAGGTTCTTTCATTGAAACTGGAGCTCACTGATTTGGCAAGACCAGCAAGCTCCAAGGATTGTCCTTCCTTCCCTTGTGCTGGGATTACAGGTAGTGCCTTTAAGGAGTGTGCCAGGGATCTAGACTCTGGTCCTCAGGCCCTAATCTTGGTAAATTTTGTGGTCACAGGGAACATTTCCAGTGTGACACTGTTGGAGGAGCCACTGAGGCAAAGGAGACTAACATCCTACTTCTAACAGTGCTTGCTTTCACTAGGGGACTTTTTCCTAAAAGTAAAATCAATTATGTCGTGCCTTAGAAACTATTTCTGTTATTAAATGCTAAAAGCATGAGTCTTGTTATAGAGCTATCAGAGTTCTGCTCAGACATGAAACTTGGGGAGAACTTCACACATAAGACTTAATTCCTTAGTTGTAATATTTTGATTTAAATTTTAGTTTTTTAATTGTAACATTTTGATTTAAATTTCTTTTTCTACCAATGACTTTAAAACACTTTCTGCTCTTCTATTTACTCAAGTCCTAATAAATTATACATTTCCCCAGTTTAGCCATTCATGTGAAAATTATTATTACTCAAAATGGTGTGTGGTCTCTTAAAGCCCCATGTCAAAAAAATTTAATTCACTCTGCTTTCACTTTGAAGTAAATACTACTGGTAAATCAGACAAAACTGAAGGAAATATCTTTGTAAACACTGAAGTAAGTTATTAAAATTGACTTAAGACTTATATAAGGACATTTTTTATGAAAAACTTTTGTGTTGATATTTTTGGAAGGTTTTTTAGGAGTCATAAACTCAGAAGTGGCTGAGTCAAGGCCAGAAGGATCTACCTGGGATATTCAGGTGTGCGTGGAAAACAGCAGTGTAGAAACCATTGCATAGCTATTTGGTCTTGTGTTTTATAACCAGAGGAGTGTCTTTACCTTTGAGGTCTCATTGCCATCACTAGCATTGGAAGTAGCAGGAATGGTTACGGTAAACTAGCATTGGAAGTAGCAGGAATGGTTACGGTAAGTTCCGGCAGTTTTTCTCTTCACTTAAACACACTCGTGAGAATCCAAAGGAAATCTGAATGTTTGAAATCAGAAGAAAGCATAATGAGCTTCAGGTGTGTTCATTATTGTCTAGTACCGTTGCTGCCCAGCAGCATGGAGAGACGGGGGCCGGGTGGGCTGGGCTGGGGCAGTGCAAATGTGTGGCATACGTGACGTTAAGGAAGCAGATGAGAACTTGAGTGAGTGACTCAGTGAAGACCCAAGAGCTAATAAAGAACAACCCATCCATCTCTTTCTTTTATTCAGTCCAAGCTCATTCCAACAGTCACTGTTAATGACTGTAAGAGTAAATTATTGTAAAAGCTACATTATTCTATCAGGAGACTTTATTGTGTTTTTCACTTCTTGAAGTATTCACCAGTGTGTGTGTGTGTGTGTGTGTGTGTGTGTGTGTGTGTGTGTATGTGTTAGTACTTTTAATGTCAGTATTCTCTCTCTGAGAGGAGTGGCAAGCAGCACTCAGAGCCCACAGACCAAGGCCAGGCAGCTCATCACCCACAACTTAAGGCACTTCCTGGCTGTTGGATTGTCAATAGCTCCCCAGCCTGGTGGTCAAAGTCTTGTTTATCATTATGTAACTTATGGAGCTCACTCTGCCAAACACTTCTCAAACACCTGTAGTGCTTTCAGCAACGCTGTGAGACATACTGATCTATTCTTTACTTCCCCTCCCCCCACCTCTTGGTATAAGGGAAAACCTATGGAATAGCTTTTTATAGGTTGTATAGCTCAGAGCCTCGCAACAAAGCACTTTCTGGCTGATGTCAAATTAGGGCTGTGGCTATTGCATCTGTTTACTCAGGCAAAATGGGTAGTTTTTAATCTTTTTTTTAAAAAACTTTTTTTTTTTTTTTTTTTTTTTTTTAGTTTTTCGGGACAGGGTTTCTCTGTGTAGTCTTGGCTGTCCTGGAACTCACTCTGTAGACCAGACTGGCCTTGAACTCAGAAATCCACCTGCCTCTGCCTCCCAAGTGCTGGGATTAAAGGCGAGCGCCACCACCGCCCGGCCTAAAAAGAACTTTTAAGTTTTTTACTTTTTAAAAATTGAAATCAAATTATACCACTCCCCTTTCCTTCCTCTAGCTCCTTCCAGCTACCCTTCCTCAAATCTTTCTGATGTCTCTCCTCTCTCAAGGTAATAGCTTCTTTTTGATTATTTCTCTTACATATACATACATATGTATATGTAAGAGAAATATGTTCATATATATGCATATATATATTTATATGTATGTATATGTACACGTCTATATAAATACAGCCTGCTGGGTTTGTTTTTGTTTGTCTCAAGGCTGACCACTCTACATTGGACAGCTCATAAAGTGACTCATTCCTGGGAGAGGATAATTTGCCCAACAGTTGCCTGTAGTTCTCTGTGTAGAGATGGGAGCTGTAAAATTTGCCCCTTCCATGTTAGCATGTCTATTTGATATCACCATTATTCCGGTCTTGTTTATGCAACCATTTCTAGGAGAGGCTATTTCACTGGGATCTTCCTTTATTCTGACTCTGAGTCTGTTCTCTCTGCCATGATGTTCTGAGTCATAGATGTAGATGTAGCCATTGAAGCTGGGTTCCCTATGTGGATCTCTGCATTTTATCTAGTTATGAGTTCCTGTGATTGTCTCCGTTTTCTATAAAGAGAGGCTTCTTTGATGGGGGGGGGGGG
>NW_021604719.1:216178-231083 GCF_004785775.1 Grammomys surdaster
TTTTTTTTGGTTTTTCGAGACAGAGTTTCTCTGTGTAGTTCTGGCTGCCCTGGAACTCGCTCTGTAGACCAGGCTGGCCTCGAACTCAGAAATCCTCCTGCCTCTGCCTCCCAAGTGCTGGGATTAAAGGCGTGTGCCACCACCGCCTGGCGGTAGATTCTTTTTTAAGGTCCATGATTATACTAGCCCCTAGGAAGCTGGCTGGAGTTTCCAGTTCAAAGCATGATTTCCCTCCTGTTGGATGGACCTTAAATCCAATCAATCAAACAGCTGATGGTTGTCCCTGACACGTTAGTCCCACTTTACGCATCTCTTGCAGGCTGTAATTGCCGATGTTCATAGGTGTTGCAGCTTGGTAGGACTGCTTCATTGCCACCTCTCTTGACATAGTATTTTCTGGAACCATGGAAATTAGACTAAAGGGAAGACGCTTGGAAGTCAGATCCGGCTCAGATCTGATCTCTGTACTCTAATGTATTGTGATGAGCATTTCAATATTAGTAGCTGTTAAGTGTTCACAGGATTGAAGTGAGCATTGAATAAGTTGATATCACTGAAAATACTAGGGAAATGGCATTGCTGTCTGCAGATCCAAGCTTTATCGTATCATTCAAATGGAGCTATTTTCAAGTACGATTGAATTTCCTACTCCATTTGTTAAACTGTGTTGCATCAGCTAGTGAGTGTTAGTGACCTTGGAGAAAAACAAGACTTTGTGCCTAAGCTTATGACTGTAGCTGTCTTTTGCTACTTTGTGGGTTCTTTCTTTCACCCTTCTCTACCTTTTCTCCACCCTTTCAACCCCCTAGCACTAGATAGGAGAGAAAAAAGGACAGAGGGAAAAGGAGGCGACATGATCCTTAGACTCCTTCCTGCTGACCAGGGGAGTCACGTTCTTTGGGGCTAGTTTGATCTTCACCATCAGGATATCTCATTTCTTCTTTGCTCACAACTAATTAACAAACCTTGACCAACAGCAACCAACTGACAACCTACCCTGCTTCTTGGGGCCCCTAGCATTTATATATCCCCTGAAAAGTCTCCAGAATTCCAAATGTCAAACAATTGCAGAGACTATCTGCTGCCCCTGCTAGAGCTTGAGGCAAGCCATAGTCAGCTCCTGACAATTCAAAATAGCCCCATACCACACGTGGGATTTAAAAAAAAAAACCATAATATTTCTGTAGTTTTGAGAGATACCAAAATGCCAAAATTGACACTACATGTGACTCTAAAGCCATCATGGGAATCAATAGACATCCAGGGACGAGCTCCCTTATTGGTGGTCAAATTTCCACTTAGACCTCAGCCACTGGAAGGGCACATTACCTGTAGCCACAAAGTAAGGCAAATCCAGCATGTTTGTGCAGCCTTATGAGCCAGCTGCCATGCTGGAGGGCGCTTCCTCTCCTTACTACTGTTCCCTTTCACTAGTTTTCCTTATCCTTTCTAACATCATATTTCTCACCCCAGAGTCCATATCGGAGGCCCCTATAGGCTGCTCCACTGTGTGTCCCCAGGACCTGCTCCTGATAGAGCTGTCGGTCAGTCTGTTAGTCATGTAGGCTATGGTTTTCCCTGGCCTTAACAAACAGTTCTTTGTTTTGCTGTGGGGAGACTGAATCTAGGCTAGGGCTCTACCTCTGAGCTCTACTCCTAGGTTCTTGCCCAACCCATTCTTTATTTAAGGTGTATATATTTGTGTGTAAAAAGCCAGTGAATTGTGCTTTGGGGTGTGACCAGAGGTAAGACAACTGAAATGAGAAAGTTCATTAACCTATTTTCATAGGCAGTAGCTCTGTTTAGGGGACACTAGAAAAGCTACTGAGCAGATAGTACAAAGTCTACAAATAGATGCACAAGATCACCCATGGACTGTGTTTCTGAGTAAAATGCAGAAAAGCATACAAAAGCAATCTAGGGGGAGGAACTGCTGGGGAGATGTCTCAGTGGGTAAAGTACTTGCAGGGGAAGCATGAGGACCTGGAGCTCAGATCCCCAGCATCCGAAGAAAAAGCTGGCCAGGTGAGGTATCAGCCTGTATCCCCATTTCAGGGAGAGAGGAGACGAGAGAGGCAGATCTGGGATGCCAGAGGCTTCCTAGCAGCCAATCTAGCCTAAGCATAGAGCTCCAGGCTCAGTGAGAAACCTATCTCAAATAAGGTAGAGAAGACATAGAGGAAGAGACCTCTGGCCTCTGCATGTGCCTGAAAAGGCACACACATGCACAACACATAGACCACACACTCAAATAAATTGGGAGGCTCTGTAGTTAACACTGGCTATTCTTCAAGTTCATTTCCTAGGTCCACAACTGTCTATGACTCCTCCAAGGGTACCTAATGCCCTCTTCCACACCCCGTTCCTTGTGCACCAGGCACACGTGATGCACAGATACACATCCAGGCAAAATGCACATAGAAACAAATGAATAGAATTTACAAAGCAAATCGGTGCTTTGGCTATTTCACAGCTAAAATTACCCATGAATCTGTGAAAAGTAAGCTAGTAAAAGTATGGATGATTAAGGTATAGTTCAGTTGAGAAGGTGCTTGCCTTGTAAGCATGGGAACCTGAGTTTGATCCCCAAACCCCGGTAAAAGTGAGCTGGAAATGGTATAATCTCAGCTCTGAGAACACAGAGAGGTGGTTCCCTGGGTCTTGGTGATCAGCTAGCTTAGCCTATCGGTGAGACCCAGGTCCCAATAATTTTGTCTAAAAACAAAACAAAAACCAAAAACAGGCCAAAGGAGCCACATCTGATGTCCTCTCATGCCCACCAGTGAAAGATAAACTACACATTGTGTCCTGAAATGAAGCTTCGCCTTGCTTCCCTTGCTTGTCGTTAGTAATATACCACACAGCTGCGGTGACTAAAGTCAGATGTTTGCTTCCATCCCTGCATGTCCTTAAGACATTACTTCTATATGGAACTC
Organism: Grammomys surdaster; assembly: GCF_004785775.1. Classification (NCBI taxonomy): domain Eukaryota; kingdom Metazoa; phylum Chordata; class Mammalia; order Rodentia; family Muridae; genus Grammomys; species Grammomys surdaster. The sequence continues at coordinate 219,115 of NW_021604719.1, forward strand.
TAAGTATTTTTTTATAAACTCATTTCCTGTAGCAAAGGATTTCCTTTAGGAAGATAAGGAGGCTGTGACAGCATCACTCCCACAGGGTACTTCATTCACTGTTTTCCATTTGATCTTTCTCTTAGAGTGGTTAACTGAATGGACTACCCCAGCAGCCAGGTCAGGGGCTGTGTTTCAAATGTAAAATCAAAACAGAATAGCAGGTGTGACATTTTGGAAAATGAACATCAGGACTAGTTCTGGAGTACAGGAAGGGCCTCATCCCACCAGGAATGAGCAGTAACACTCACTGCGTGTAGCCCAAAGGGCTGACGCCTACAGAAGAAGGTGAGCCGATTTGTAACAGATGCAGTGCGTCTGCAGGCTGCCGATGTGGCTGCAAACCTCATGACTGTAGAATGAGCTAGACTTTCGAGTTGCCACAGCATTTTCTGCTGTGGAGTCGCAGACTGCGTGAGAGCTGGCAGCTTTCTTCATGGAGTCGAAGATAATGTGACACTGCCATGCTATGCACCGTAGTGATGTAGAAAACCACTGAGCAGTCTCTAGGCTAATCCTCAACAAGACCAGCATCTCCCAGTTACACCCTCTACAAGACCAGTGTCTCCAGGTCTCCAACAAGCCTGCACCCCCAGGTTACAAGCCTACTGCCTGCTTAATGACCACCAATGCCAAGGGGAGCAGAGATTAAGTTTATGATGTGACTCCCAACACCAGCCAATTATGTTAAAGGTCACAGTAGCTTTCCAATTAGATGCTTACACACTTATTCCCCTCCCCCACTTACTGCTTACTATAAAGCCTTGCCCCGATAGATATTCACCAAAACCATCTTGTGAGATGGTACCCTGAGCTAGCTCAGATAGAATAAAGACCCTACTGTGAGTTGCATCAGATCTGGCTCCTATCTGTTTCTAGGGGTGATCAGTTAACACTTTCCTGGCACTATAACGTCTGTCTAGAGTAAAAATACCAGATCAGAAGTGTATGAGGAACAAGGATATGAAAAGTAGTCTGGAAATCGTGATTCTGAACATGTTGCACAGGCAAACTATAACGCTGCTGCTATGCAACCCTGGCCCATAGATGATATCACCAACTTTGGTAGTAATCGAGCAACTCTTTACTGTTGTCATTTTTTAATGGCTTATAAAAAGTGAAAGTGTATGTTTTTACAGGTGATGTGAATACTAAGCATTTTCTAGGAATAGAACGAAACCTTCATGGGAAGAAGGAACTGGATACAGTTTTGCTCTCTATATAGCTGGGCATCTCCGAACTTAGTTGCTCTGTGCACAGAAAATGGTACTATCACATGGCTTTCCTGGCTAAGGGGTCTAATAAGACACTGCAGGGACACAAAGCTCTACTGCCCCAGCTGGCGGCTGCCAGCACAGCTAAGGCTTTCTTCAGACCTTGGGTGATTTCTCCAGATTTTGGACACCTGAGCTCATGGGCTACCTGGTTTTAGGTAACAGACTCTCTTTTCTTTGGGGCATCCCTATTTTAATTTCACAGCCTAGCAGCTGCTCCGGGGTTCATTGATGCCGACAGGTTTGTACACACGGTAGACAGAAAGCAGAGGGCAGCTGGATCCTGGAGGAATCTATTGTGTTGTGCTTGCTCCGTTTTATTTACCAGCTTTAAGAGCACGCTTGGGCTCTTGGCTGAAGCTGATTTCAGAGAGGATGGGCTCCTGCTGAAGGCCATCCTTGATGGAAAGAAGACAGTCATTACTGTCCTCGGAAGAGCATGTTGGAAGTCTGTGCCTACCCCACTCGGTGTGACGGTTGTAATCATGTGAACAGCACATTATCATGACCAGCTTCTGAGCCTAACGCTCCCCTACCTCCTTTCCCCCACAGGTAAGCAGAGGAATAGTTTAACAACTCTCTTAAACAGCCCATGGATGGCACTTACTACAGAATCCTGAGGCAGCACACAGGTTTATGCACCGGAGACACGGCTTCCTGTCAGCCCCTGCAAGAAAGCATTAGAAAGTACAAGCAGAGAGTGACTTATCTGGAGGGGATAACCTCAGATCTACCCTCATGTATGGCAGCGGATTGTTCGTTAATGACATTCTTTAGATCTGTGACACAGGATGGAGACTTACTTCCTTTGAGCAGATGCTCCTGGAGCTAACTGTATACCAAAGGGGCCTAGGCAGCATCTGAAACCACTAGCTGAAGCCCCAGTATTGAGGATTCTCAAGTAGTTGTCCTGGATAAGCCACCTTCCCATTCTCTATCCCTTCCTCCCTCTTCTTCCCCACTCCTTCTCTTCTCTCTCTGTCTCCCTCTTTGTCTCCTCTCTCTATGCATCTACCTGTACATACATACTGGACCTCCCCTACGTGTCCATATTATGAAAGATACCAGGAAATATCAATGATACATCATTTAGCAGGCAGGAGACAGGTAGTATTCCCATCGAGGGGCAAGCACACATTTACTGTGACATTTTGTAAATAAGTTCTGAGTGCCTACAGCCATATCACCCTGAACACGCCTGATCTAAGCAGCTAAGCAGGGGCAAACCTGATTAGTACTTTGATGGTGGATCTAAGATCTAAGTGCCAGCCAGTGAGGGATTTAATTCTCAGTCTCCAATGAGGGTCAAGAGCAAAAATATCTGAGGAAAGGAAAAAGTTAGTATCCGTAGAACCCCAGTCTGGTCTCCATGCTGATAACAACCAACCTACAAATCTTCCTGGAATGAAAGGACACTGTGCTCCATCCAGGACTGTGACAAGCATCATGACTGGAACCAAGACCAAAGAGGAAGGGTGGGGCCTGTCACTGTCATTCCACCATGAAAGCTACACAGTGAGCTTATGTCAAATGCCTAGTGCTATTCTACTAACTGACCACAGAAATACTGTCTTCATAACTCCTTGGACTGCTTGGGTCCAAGAACTGAGACTCAGAGTAATGAGGTAGTAAAGAAATGGCTAATACACGACACTCATACAGAAAAGCTGGCATCAAGTGGCCTGGGCTCTGTAATGGAGAAAGTGCAACACTCTGAAAGCTCAGTGTGTTTATTATATTCAGCAGAAAAAGGAGGCAGGGTTATTACATACAAATAAACAAGGAGGCAGGACTATTATACGCAGCTGATCAAGAAAGAGTCTGGTTTAGCTACCCTTGGTAGAGGCAGTCTTGTAGGAAGGAGTGCAGTCTTCAGGCTATAAACAGAAGAAAGCTACAGTGGATGTTTTCTGCACAAACAATCAACATTCACATTTGGCATTGCTCATGAAAGACATTGCTGGGCCTGAGAGCTTTACCTGGAGAAGGCTTTGCCGCTCCCGTGGAGTTGCAGCATTGCTGTCTTTGATATAGCCAACAACACACATTCACTGAGGACTTTACTTTCTCCCTACAACAAGTCCCAACAAACCTATCCCATAATTGGAATAACCTAAGAACTCATTTTGTAATGCTGCAAGCAGCTACTCCTATAAACCCATATTGCGGATGAAATTGAGGACTGGTGACATCCCATAGTTAGCAAGCAGCCTCTGCTCCTGCAGGCACATGAAGTGACTCATACCATTTCCAAAACTAAAAACAAAAAAAGGCCAAATTTGGGCAAAAAATGAAGGTTTAAAATCTGCAATGTTACTGTACATTTAATACCTGCGGAAAGTAGCTGTCTACTTTCAGATGGTTCTCAGAACTGGATGTTTTCTAAATGTTATCAAAAGGAAAAATCTAATTGTTTTCATCTCTCTCTCTCTCTCTGTTTTTTTTTTTTTTTGGTTTTTCGAGACAGGGTTTCTCTGTGTAGCCCTGGCTGTCCTGGAACTCACTCTGTAGACCAGGCTGGCCTCGAACTCAGAAATCCGCCTGCCTCTGCCTCCCAAGTGCTGGGATTAAAGGCGTGCGCCACCACCGCCCGGCTTGTTTTCATCTCTTAACGTTAGTTTTAGCCTCCATAAATTCTTCTCCTAATTTTATTGATTTATACACATGCAAATTATTGAAGCAGACTATTTCATTCATTCGTTCATTAACTTTGTGTGCGTTTGGTGCATATGCAGAGATCCGAGGATAACTCAAGTCAGTTTTCTTCTACCTCACTGGTCTGAGGGGTCAAACTCAGGCCATCGGACTCGGTGGCTAGCACCTTTAGCCAATTAGTCATCTCGCCAGCCTTTGACACCGGGTTTCCATACATAGCTCAGGTTAGCCTTGAACCTGTAATCCTACTTCAGCCTACTAAATGATGATATTAAAGAAGTATCTTACCAATTCTGCCTTAATATAATGTTTTATATAATGAAAAACATGAGAACCATTTGACTACGCCTTATAGTTTAAACAGGTAGTGTCCTGGGTGCAGTGACACCTCCGCCGCGTTTCCTGTCATTGCCACACACATGCATTTTTCCTGTTTGTGCTCCTTTTATCCACATTGTATTCTTTATGAAGACACATCTGCTTAGCTTTGGTGATTAGTGGAAACATTAGCAGACCTACTGTTTTAGAGTGTAAATAATTAATGCCTGCTCCTGATTAATTTCTTCTGAAGCTGACTCTTGTTAGACCAGAGTTAGATATATTTCTTGAATTAAGAGGAGATATAAAGATGGGGACTCTGCTTATTTTGAAAATAGGCCATTTACTTTTGAGGAAAAATTGTGGCATCTGAGTCCATTAGTGATAAGAAGAGCAAACCCGTGTTACTGACTGGCAACACATGATTTTGGTTTTCTAAGGTCCTTTTATCACAAGGCATCTCTTTGACAATATAGTTCCTTTTTTTAAAAATTTTAATTTATTTTTTATTTTATTTATTTATTTTTTCTCTCTTTGAGACAAGCTTTCTCTGTATAGCCTGGCTATCTTGTAGACCAGGTGTACTCCAACTCAGAGATCCTCCTCCCTCTGCCTCCTGAGTGCTGGAATTAAAAGCATGGGCCACCACTGCCTGGCTTTTTTTTTTCTTTTTAATTTTACTTTTGAGACAGAGTCTTGCTACATAGCTCAGGTGATCCTCCTGTCCCAGTTTTCCGAGTGATGGGGTCACAGCTACCACACTCAGCTTGCAAGCCTTCCTGTTAATCAAACAGATCCCAAACCCAAAGCTCCCTCCCAGCCCTGCACCTGTCCTCCTGACTCACTAAGTCACGCCCCTCTCCTTGCCTGTAAAGGGCCTCCTCTGAGGTGATGCTCATTCAGCACGGCCTTTGTCCTGTCTAGCTGTTAGTCCTTCTGTTGTTAAAATATGTCTCATATAAATACACTGTTTCAGTTAATGAATAGGCAATAAAAGCACAAGATCTGAGGCAAATAGCCCAGTGAAATACTTGCTTCCCAAGGCACTAACCTGATGAACAGACATCCTCCGGGGATGAGAAGTGCACATCAGTGTTTGCTTTCTTCTGATGCTGTCCACTGACAGATCTCACTCCTCCTACCCCAATAGCCACATGTTTTTTGTTCTTCCAAGAACCTTGGGAAACTTCAGCCTCACTCTAAACTGGGCTGTGCTTTACCCACTGACAGTAAACTGTATCAAGTTTAAAAACAAACCCCAAAGCTAGTAGATTTGTTCTGCAGAAGCTGGTCCTTGGACTTAGCATAAGGTTGAGGCCCAGGGAGCCTGGGCTGAAATTCTGAGTAATGGAACCTCTGCAGCAGAGAGAGGCTAACCTGGGGTGGGGGTGGAGGTGAGGGTGGGGCATGCTTCTGGAATTTTCTCCCAAGTTAACAATGCCAAGTATTAGTATGAAATATTAGTGTCAGATAGACCAGGCCAGCAATAGCAGGTCAGTTTAACAGATTCTAGAACAGGCTAGGAATGCACTTAACGGTCAGAGCGCCTTCAATCCCTACAGGATGACACACAACGAATAGACCCCACTTGTTATAACCATTACTGTCACGACCCAAACAACTATTTAAAACATGTTAGATGTTGGCTTTTAATAATGCTTTTAAGAAAAATATGCCATTTTGTTTACAATAATCCTTAAGCTACATATGATTATATCCATTTTACAGATAACCCATTCTGATGAATAGCACAGGGAGCCAGGGATATGAATGCAGATAATGGAAGTATTTGAAAGTTATACAAATTGATTTACAATTTTATTATATTTTATTTATTTAAGCCTGTGTATATGTGTACACACACAAGTGCACGTGCCATTGTGTGTGTGTCACAGCAGGTATGTGGAAGTCAGAGAAAAACCTACACCTTCTTTTTTTTTTAGTATTGGATATTTTATTTATTTACTTTTCAAATGTTATCCTCTTTCCCAGTTTCCCCCCGGAAACCTCCTATCCCATCTCCCCTCCCCCTGCTTCTATGAGAGTGTTCCCACACCCACCTACCCACTTGCCCACCCACCCACTCCTGCCTCCCTGCCCTGGCATTTCCCTACACTGGGGCATCGAGCCTTCACAGGACCAAGGGCCTCTCCTCCCATTGATGCCCGACAAGGCCATCCTTTGCTACATATGCGGCTGGCGCCATGGGTCCCTCCATGTGTACTCTTTGGTTGGTGGTTTAGTCCGTTGGGGAGGGCGGAGACGGTTGGTTAGTTGATATTGTTGTTCTTCCTATGGGTCGAAAACCTCTTTAGCCCCTTCAGTCCTTTCTCTAACTCCTCCAACCTACACCTTTTATGGCCCAGAGTCTCAGAGATCAAAGTCAGATCTTCAGGTCTGAAGGAAGCAATGTTATCCACTGTCCACTGAATCATCTCACTGCACAGGTGGACATTTTTAAAAAGATGACATTATAAAATGTATTTCCAGAAAACTCTTACTTTAATGTAAAACTTTCATTTATTATTTATTTATTTATTTATTTATTTATGGTTTTGTTTGTGTCCTTGATTTTATGTAGCTGAGAATGACCTTGAACTCCTGATCGTTTGACCTTCAACTTCCCAAGTGTCTGGCTTTTAAAGAAAAAAAAATTTTTTTCCTTCTTTTACCTGTGATCATGTGTCAATATCATCTTTGTACTTCTGTGACTAGGGAAAAAAATCCACTTTTATATTTCTAGAACTATGCTACGACAGTGTCTCTTCATTGTCTAACTCAATGATCCTGCTGAAGTTCCTTGGACACCACTGCCTAACAGCAGCAGATCACGGGGAAACTATTTTTTAAAAGTTTAAGGCCCCAGTTTTCAGTTAAGTTTGTTTTCACTATAATTTAGAATTGATGTCTGACTGAAACTAAGAGACAAGTTACGTGTCTAAGCAACTGCAACCTACCCTGTGTGCCGTGTGCAACCTACCCTGTATGCTGTGGCTGCGCGTCCACACCCGGGAGCTGGATGGAGGACACAGCAGAGTGGAATTCACCAGAACACTCACAACTCAATTCCAATATTGGTCTCTTTAATAAATGAAGCCATAAAGCTGTATTGAAGTGAGTATACATTATTAGTATCGCTTACCGTGTTTATGATCGGCTCCATATCAAAGGGACATAAAAAGCAGAGCTAGTACCAATTAATACCCAATTGCTCATCAAACTTTAATTTGTGTTTGCTTTCCCCTGATTGATACATCTTTTATAACTGAAAGGCTCCATCTCTTTATAACATACCCTATCATTCATGGCCACTTGTTTTAATCACTCTGCAAAACAGCATGAAATTGTCTCATAACTCACCCAGGTTTTGTCACAAGGGCCTGAAGTCAGAGGAGCGATCCTCAGAACTCTTGGAATTATTAAAATAGCACATCAGAGTCCTGGCTGGGAAGCAGTCAGCTCTGATTGATGGTTAAGACGACTCCTCAGCGGCATAAACTTTTATTTCTGTTCTCACCCAGGCTTGGACTTTGGTAGTGTAGCCACGGAAGAGGATTAATGGATGTGTTGGCGTGGCCTTAGCGGGGATGTAGGTGGCACCCATGAACTTGGTTCTAGAAGAGTAGTTCTCAGTCATTGTTAATTCAACTTGGACACACAATTAGAATGATAAAAACATATCTCTTTTTTTAAAATAGACATTTATTAGGTTTTCTGCAGGTAGTGAATTTTGGGGTGACCCAAAAAAGTGAAGACCCAGGAGTCTTCATTTTGTTTGGCTGTTACATTCTACATGATATTATAGGGATTCATAGTATCTAGGGAAGGTTCTGAGATTCTAGGAGAGGAACACACACAGACACACACACACAGAGACACACACATATACACAGACACACACACACAGACATACACACATACAGACACACACATAGAGACACACACATACACACAGACATACACACAGACACACAGACACACACGTAGAGACACACACATACACACAGACACACACACAGACACACAGACACACAGACACACACACACAGACATACACAGACACACACAGACACACACACAGATACACACAGACACACACTTCATACAGACACACACACAGACACACACACAGATAAACACAGACACACACTTCATACAGACACATACACAGACACACACACAAACACACACACACAGACACACACACACACAAACACACACACACATACACATACACACAGACACACACATACATACACACAGACACACAAACACTCGAGTTCACACAAGGCTTTTTACAAGTTCAGGGGGCCCCTACAACATTGTAAAATAACACATTAAAATACAATTAGGACATTGTTATATTTTAATCCTCACAATGACTGACACAAGTGCTTCTCAGTATTTAAAGACAGAGAGAAGCCTGGAGATACGGCTTAGCAATTAAGAACACTGGCTGCTCATCTAGAGGACTGGGGTTCAATTCTTAACACTGGTAACAAACCCCCACAACTTGTTTCAGGAGATCTTACACTATCTTCTGGTCTCTGTGGACACTGTATACACATGATACACAGGCATGCATGCTGGCAAAGCCTCCATACACATAAAATAAAAATAAATCTTTTTAACAAAAAGAAGAGGAAGAAAGGAAGTATGAGGAAAAACGAGAGGATGGCAGGGATTTTCAGTGTAACCTCATTTGGACAGAGTAAGTCTTGAAGACCTAAAAGTCCTGCCCCAAAGCATTTGGGCCAAACTCTGACATAGGTCATGAACCCTGGCCAGCCTTAGCTAAAGGGACACACAACTGGTGAATACTTCCTCCAGCGGGGTGAAGGTAGATACAGGATGTGTCTGATCATCTGAATTATTTTAGACAAATTCATCTTAAGCCGTTTTCTTAACTCAGACTGTACTGGAGACTGATCCCAGGGCTCCTACTGTTGTTGGCTGAGAGAGGCAAACTGGGCATCCAGAGCAAGCTGGAGGCATCATCCCTGCTCCCAAGGCTGAAGCAACCAACCGCAGGTGTCAAGGACACACATCCTGGAAGCAACTTGCCAATCCTGGCTCTGCGTCTTCTAGTCGTGGGATGCCTGCCACCTCTTCCAATTTTGAGCCTGTTTGCTAAATATAAGTGCAGGATAATAACGGCACTCTCCTACTGTAGGATTGTTATTGGGATTAAATGAGCCCTTTCAGGCACTGGGCACCATGCCTAGCATAGTATAAGGTTCAATAAATACAACTAGCTATTATTCTAAAACTATTGCCTGCTAAGCTTCAGAGCCAGGAAACCAGGAAGATTCGAATGGAGAATGTTTCACTCCACTGCCTCCCAGGACAGCGATGAGGTTGCAGGAAGCATCGTGCGATCCAGAGATACACAAAGGACAGCAACTGCCTTGTTTTTGAAAACTATAGAATACCTAGACTTCCTAGAGTGTTCAGAAAAGAACATGACAGTCACCAGAGTACTCGTTGTTCAACTTAAGAAACATGACACCACACATAGTGAAGTTCTACATAGCCATTATAATAAATCAAGTTTGAGTCCTGTTTGGATAAATCTCAAAAACAGAGTATTCATCAAAACAGGCAAGTGGTGATAGGATGGGAAGAATATAAGACCATTTATATCAAATTCATAAACTTTCAGGAGGATGGCCCATGTGAACATCTCAGGGAGGTAGGAAAGTATGAAGATATGCAAGGGAACTCAAGCTTTGCTTTGAAGGACTAGGGCCCCTTTTGTTCTCAGTGTCCTGGCTTTGTTCTCAGCAGGACATAGGCCAAGAGTTCCGCTCCTGGTTGTCTTTACACAGATGTTAGCCCCTGCAGAGACAGAACTCCGGGCAAGCAGCATTAAACACACTGAAAACAAAATTCTTCCTTTGAATATATTCATTGCCTATTAAAGTCCAGGGGCACACTCTCTGCAGGCCTCACTCTCTCTTTGACTCTGTGATGCTTCCTACACATCACAACATGACATATTCGGCCTGAATTCTGAAGGCTGGGTGTAACATAAAAGCACCAACCAGCAGCGAAAATGTATACGAGATGAAACTAATAGTGAGAGTATTTCCCTCTCTGGAAGGTGGTCTTGGGAGGAGACATCACAGGAGCTGGGACAATGCTGTGGGGATAGGAACAAGAGAAATCGGGAGGGGAATAGGAGGTGTGAGCAGGGAGTGGGTGAGCAGGGACTGTGGAAGGGCAGTGTTGGGTAGCGTCCACTGTGTGAGCCAAGGTTTAATGAGAAATGGTCTTCTTCACTTAAAGAAAAAAAACAACTGATCATCAGTGCTTACTGATAGAATAGGGACTCTGTTTTGTTCGTTATACTAACAGTATAACAGTTCGTGATACTTCTTATCCTAAGAGGTCACTGTAATAAAGAATTTTTCCCGAGAGTAGATGAACCTTTGCTATAAAAGGTTGATATAAGATTATGTTCTAGGGCTGGAGAGATGGCTCAGTGGTTAAGAGCACTGACTGCTCTTCCAGAGGTCCTGAGTTCAATTCCCAGCAACCACATGGTAGCTCACAACCATCTGTAATGGGGTCTGATGCCCTCTTCTGGTGTGTCTGAAAACAGCTACAGTGTACTCATATACATAAAATAAATAAATAAAAATTATTTTTAAAAAGTTGAAAAACAAAATAGAAGATTAAAAACTGAGATCAGCCGGGCAGTGGTGGCGCACGCCTTTAATCCCAGCACTTGGGAGGCAGAGGCAGGCGGATCTCTGAGTTCGAGGCCAGCCTGGTCTACAGAGTGAGTTCCAGGACAGCCAGGGCTACACAGAGAAACCCTGTCTCGAAAAACCAAAAAAAAAAAAAAGTAAAAACTGAGATCAGGCAGAGAGAGAAATTTATTTGTTAACATGTTTTGTTTTGTTTTTTCCTGCAGATGCCATGGAGGAGAGGGATGTCATATCTCAGTGGTGGCCCAGTACTTCTCAGCGAGTGCTCCCCAGTAGTGATTTTATCTAAAGTGGGCCTGGGGGAGTACATGAGAGAGAAGTACCCTCTCAGCCGAGATTGAACCCAGGAAGCTGACACCAGAATCTGTGCTAGATCTTGTCATCTGTACCATGTCCCCACGTGGCGTGCTGTGGATAAATGCTGTGTCTACTAGCCATGTTATGCTCAGGGTTAAACTTTAAACCATATTCTATTGCTAGCAAGGCCTTGGGGATTATTGTTCTGTCCCGCTTTGTCACAAAGTTTATATTGTAAGTGATAATATAATCTAATATTGGAGCCTTAGTCTGAAACTGGGGCCTTTTGGGTAACGTCCTCTCTTCTTCTGAACTTACCTTGCTACACCATACATCTCTTTGACTTTTCTTTTGTAACTGTCTCTCACTTTCTCAGAGCAGTGCCTTTTTCCATTGCTCATCCATTCATCTGCAGCCTCAGGTGACTGACCCATGGGGGACATCTGACCTTAAAAAAAGCAGTGCTGTGTGGGCAGGACCATCCAGACACACTGTGTTGTCTAGATGTTGAGTGTCTGCTTGTTTCTGTGTTTGTTCGGTATTGGTTTTGCTTTGAGACACAGGCTCCTGTGGTGCAGGTTAGCCTGGAACTAACAAACTAACTAACTAACTAACTATCTCTCTCTCTCTCTCTCTCTCTCTCTCTCTCCCTTCAGATAACAGTGACTTTGAA
>NW_021604719.1:231093-232660 GCF_004785775.1 Grammomys surdaster
CATTTGTTGATTTGCATTTATTTTGTTTTCAGAGAACAACTGAGCCTTTCAGGCCTCGGATCACCAGACTCCAGACACACATTTTCCATGAAAGTGTAGTGTCTGACACCATCTTGTGACTTTGTCAGGAGTTGGAGAATCTGGAATGCTTCATTTGGTGTTTGGGACCTTCAGTGCGTTGGTTCTGAGCAGTAGAGAGCAATCCCAGCTAACAATAATTTAGGGGCAATTCGGAGTATCTCACAGAGTAGACAGGCTGTGGGGCTCATGCAATGGAAGCAGATCAGAGGACCTAGAAACAAAGCACGTCACTGTCTTCATTGCAGAGAATGAAGTCCTCAGCTCTGACAGGCTCTTCAAGATTCCGTGTCACATAGAGAGCACAGGTTGGTCTTTCCAGTCTATCATCCAGAGAAACACAAGACTTCTGTGTGAGTCCTGCTGTATTAGTTCCTTCTCTGTTGCTATGGTAAAACAATGTGGCTTAAAGTAACTTAAGGAAAGGGGGTTTATGTTAGCTTATGGTTCCTGGGGGATAGAGGAAATGTAGTGAGAACGGCGTGGTGACAGGAGGTAGGAACAGAAAGCTAGGTGATAACATTTTTATTCACACACAGGAAGCAGAGCGAGAGTAAGAGAAAGAACAGGAAGCGAGGCAAGACTACAAACCCTCAAAGCTTTCCCTCAGGGATGAACTTCTTCCAGCAAGGCTTCATCTCCTTCCATCACCTTCCCAAACAGAACTTGCAACAGTAGTTCTCAACACATGGGCTGTGATCCCTTGTGGGTGAATGACCTTCCACAGAGGTGACCTAAGATCATCAGAAAACGCAGATTATTTATTGACAATTCATAGCAGTTGTAGAATTACAGTTACAAAATAGCAACAAAAATAATTTTATGGTTGGCGGTCACCAATGTACATAGGAGGAACTGTATTAAAGGGTCACAACATTAGAAAGGTTGAGAACCACTGATCTACAGGAAGGAACCATGTGTTCAAATACATAAGCCATTATGTATTGAAACAACCACACTCACCAACATTATCTGTACTCACAGTTGGCTGCTTCTCCAAAGCACAGTTGGGGCATGTGTCAGTCAAAGAGGAATTGGATTATGATCACAAGAAAACCAAATGTTCATTCTATTCTCTTCCAACTGCATTTGCCTTCTCAAGACTGGCACAAGAAAGCTCTTTCTAAGAGGCAAACCAGGGGTGATAACAACATATATAACCCCAGCTCTCAGTCAGCAGAGGCAGTCAGGAGGACCAAGAGGTTGAAGCCAACACAAGTGAGGTCCTGTCTAAAAAAATCTGTCAGGTACAGGCTTGTTATTGTCATGCTCATTGCTTACGACAGGCTTGTCCTTAACTTATACAGGCATGTGTGTTGTGGCCTGAGTCTCCTGGCTTCCATAAGATTCCCTGGTGGTACATGTTCAGTTGTTGGATGCTTTCAAAACTAAAAAAACCAAACAGCCAGTGAGAGTGGTACACACCTTTAATCTCAGCTTTTGGGAGGCAGAGGGAGGCAGAGGGAGGCAGAGGGAGGCAGAGGGAGGC
>NW_021604719.1:232670-268406 GCF_004785775.1 Grammomys surdaster
AGGCAGAGGGAGGCAGAGGGAGGCAGAGGGAGGCAGAGGGAGGCAGATCTCCTTGACTTTGAGGTCTGCCTGGTCTACAGAGTAAGTTCCAGGACAGCCAGGGCTACACAGAGAAACCCTGTCTCACAAAACAAAAAACAAATGAAAGGAAGGAAGGAAGGAAGAAAGAAAGAAAGAAAGAAAGAAAGAAAGAAAGAAAGAAAGAAAGAGAGAGAATGACAGAGAGAGAGAGACAGAGAGAGAGACAGAGAGAGACAGAGAGAGACAGAGAGAGAGAGAGAGAGAGAGAGAGAGAGAGAGGGAGAAGAAACAATGGGTGTACAGACACCACCCCTTTTTGTAATCAGCTCTATGATTGGAACTTGGATATGTACCATCTTTCGAAAAGGAGACTCTGACCTGTGACACAGTTACAGACAGAGTTTCTAACTTTCAAAGTCAATAACTAGACCCAGTCAAGTCCCCAAATACATCTCCTGCTTGTCAGGAAATGTCAGCTTCCTTTGATTTACCAATGTCTTTCCAGTGAAAACAAATATTTCATATTACTCAATTTTGGATTCTGTCCATAGAGATATAATAGCTTCCCGGTTGACTATTTAGATTCGCGAAGATCATTGTCTTCTGAAATATTCATCACTTACTTTAAAATAATTTTTAGCACTCAAGTAATTTATGTTTATTGTAGAAAAGTCAGAAAACAGATAGACTAGAAGGAAAGGAGGAAAGAAACAAAAAGTGAGGGCTGGAAAGTTGGCTCGGTGGTCAAGTGGACTTGTTTAGAAAGATCTTAGTTCGATCCCCAGCACCCACATAGAGGCTCACCACCTCATTGGGGACCAAGCAGGCATGTGGTGCCCAGAAGGACATGCAGGCAAAACATCCACACGCATAAATAATATAAATAAATCTAAAATAACAATTTTTAAAAAACTAGAATGAATGAAAGACAGAAGAAAAAAGTCCATAGACTACGTCAACATTTTGTATGTGTGTACCGCTTGCTTCTTTTCTATGTACAGGGGATTAAAAATACATGCTTACAATTTCAAAAGCATCTCTCCTGTATTGTTTTTGCATATCCAGTGAGCATCAAGAGTTTGTTTTGTTTTAGGCAAAGTCTCACTTTGTAGATCAGGCTACCCTGGAACTCACTCCAAGCTGTTTTCCCACATGCTAGGATTTCAGTTACGAACCAAGGATTTCAGTTAAGAATCACTGCATCTGACTGGGTGTCTGCTTGCTTGTTCATCCTGGAGACAAAGCAAAAGCCATGTGTTGCTTTTCTCTTTTCTCCTTTGGAGACTTCCTTTGATTTCTCTCTATAGATTGAGTACGTGTAGTTTTTTGTTGTTGTTTCTTGTTTTTTTGTTTGTTTGATAGTAAGGGTCCTAAAAAAAGCACCGACACAAAGCCCACTGTATTCACACAGGGCTGCTTCTCCAAAACCACTGGTAGCGGTTTTCAAAAATCTGAACTGCTTGGGGCAACACACTTCCCTTTATGGGTATCTCGGTTTTCTAAAGGTCCCCAAATACTTGGCGGGTATTCTTTATGGGAAAGAGCTAATACTGTTGTCTGCATCTTACTGCTAAGAAAAGGAGACAGTACCGAGGCCATCAGAGAAGTTAGTGGTGGAGCCCGAAAGAGAAATGGAAGTTCTAATGGTCCAGTCCACTGATGAAACCACAAAGCCACGAGGCTTCCCTTTCCGCCGCTTCAGGGCTGGGCTTAGGAGGGAAAGCACTGCCTCCCACTGCGGCCTGAATGGCGATTTGCCATTCACAATCCTGGTTGCTCAGTCAGGAGAGCTGACTCCCCAGCTCTCAATTGTGGGTGAAGCTTCTTATCACGCGCAGGACCCATTGATCGGTTTCAGCAGCGACTCCTGAGTTATATGGCCCCTAAATGTTTGCTGCCAGAGAGATCTATACCGTGGATGCTCAGCTGAGCACTTACTGGAATCTTGCTTGATATATGACTTCTGCTGTTGGGTCTCAATGAAATATCCCTGTGCACTTGGAGACCGTCTTCTTCCAACCACCAGAAAAGAGTGAAAGCAAATGACTTTCTTATACCCTACCCTTGAAAATACTCCCTTGGGGCTGGAGAGATGGCTCCGTTAAAAGCACTGTCTGCTCTTCCAAAGAACCTGGGTTCAATTCCCAGCACTCACATGTTCACTCACAACTGTTTGTAACTTTAGTTCCAAGGGATCTGACGCCCTCACACCAATGCACATAAAATTATATATATAGTGTTGTGTTGGAATCACGGCTCTTTTCTGGACAGACCACACCAGGCCAATGAAGTTCCACGTGGCAGAAGTTTTTTTTTGGGGGGGGGAGGGGTTTGGGGGGGAAGGGGTCGATGAAGATGAAGGGAGAAGAGAGAGTAAAAAGGGACAAAGGTCTGGGAGGGTCTGCCTTTTATCTAGGCTGTGATGTAACCACTCTCATGTAGAGGTGGGAAGTGGACTCTGGGAATGTATGCGATTGTCATAGCAACAGATGTGTGGGTCCCTGTCACCTATGGGTGACATCCCTGGGTTTGGAGGTAATCTGCTAAGCCGGTACATATATATGCTGAGAGTCTAGGATCTCTGCTCCCCCCACCTCTCCTCTGATTGCTGAGATGGAGTTTCACTGTGCAGTCTGGAATTCCCTATGTAGCCAGGCTGGTCTCTAGTTTTCATCAGCCTCCTTGCCCTGCCTCCCTAGTGCTGTGATTACAGATGTCCACCTCCATACTGGGTTCATCAATAGCTTTTTGATAATGATTTTTCAATTCATAAGAAAGAGCAAGAAAGCTTTTTAAAATGTTCATACCCACTGACCGAGAAGCTATGACTGAGTAGTTGATGAAAATCAAATGACACTGAAGAGCTCAGGGGCTGAATGACAAGCGCTTTCTCTTCAGTAGTCTTACTATGACAAAGACAAGCACACTGAGGAGACAGGAAGCGGCTTGCATGAGGCATACTGCACTATATAATGGTGACACACATCATTAAAACTAAATTCGTTAGAGCATGTGACCCCAAGATATTTATGATGTGATGTTAAGTTTTTAAAAGCCACTCAACACTTCAATTTTGGTACTTGCTCTGTGAAAATAGTGTGCACACAGAACTCCAGTCTTCCTGGTGTCTTCATCTCTGTTGTTCTGTTCCCTCTCTCATTGCTATTCCATCAGTCATGGACGTTCTCTCTACCTCAACTGTCTTCCTTACACATCCTTCGGATATCAGCCCATGCGTTCCTTCCTTGATCCTTAAATAAGGTTTGGATCCTTTCTCTGTTCTGAGACGCCAGTGTGAGACCGACATTTTTATATACTGTTATCTAAGTCCCAAGCACGACAGGAAATGATCATGTCACAAACTGTCACACTGGTAAACTGTTGGCTCTGTTTTTAAGTTTTATGGCTAGCCCATTGGTTAAAAATTAATTGAAATTAGCTAACTATGAAATTATTGACAAGTGTTTGTGCATGATACATTTTGTGATTGTCTTGAAGAGCATTTATTTTTGGAGAGATGCATTGCGATATAATTATGGAAGTGATCTAATGGAGATTTGCTTTGAAATAACACTGGAGGGATGGAGAGATGGCTCAGCAATGAAGAGCACTGGCTGTCCTTGCTGAGGTTCCTAGCACTTACATGGTTGCTGTTTTCAACTCCAGCTCCAGAGGATATATTGCCCCCTTGTGGCTTCTTCAAGCGCTGGATGCACATGGTGCACGGGCATATGTGCAGACAAAATAACAAGCAAACAAAACAAAACAAACAAACAAACAAACAAAATTACACAAGAGACCTTTTGAGTCTCAGTGGCCAGAACTGCTACTGTGTTCTGCATGTAATGGGGGATACCTGGTACTGGGCGTATGAGGTTCACTGCTCTCTGTAGACTTCTGAGTGTGTTTGAAATTCTATTTAAAAGCATAAAGTGAGATTTGGCAAAGTCAGACTTCCCTGTCCTTCTCTCCCGGCCCAGGCAAACTGCACACTCAGGAGGGGATAAGGACTCCATAATTTGGGAGGACAAGAACAAGCAGCCATCCTTTCTCTGGTACACTAAGAAATCTCTTAAGCAAGATGGCAAGAAAGAGGGAAGGTGGGAGCTGTGATGTAGACTCTGACACACAGTGAGCGCCTCAGGCCCCCACCGCTCAGTGCCTTACTGCCCTTGAGTATCCAGAGGATGATTCCTGGCCTGGGCAGCTTGGTATGCCTAGAAACCATATCCATTTTTCCTTATTCTTATGTTTGATGTCATTGACTGACACTTGTCCTGGAGGAACCTACCCTAGCCACCTCCCAACACCTCCACACACATGTACTTTTTTTTTTTTTTTTGCCTCTACAGGCACCCATACAGAATAACAACACACAGAGAATTAAAAATAAAATAAACCCTAAACAAAGAAACATATTTTTACAATGGAATACATGAGGCTACTAAAAGAGTAAGGAAGAGCCCTATGGGCTGAGGTGGCCTGCCCATGGTCACCCCGTCATCACTAGGGGTGGCAGTTCTCACTAACACTTTGCAGATATCCATCCATTTTCCCCTCCTAAGCAATCTCATGATTTGCCACTGTTTCCTGCAAATGTAGGCAAACCCGGCTCTAACTTCCCCGTCAGATTGAGCTGAATTGGATAGCGGATGCTTGTGCTCTGCTGGACTCTACTGTCCATCTGTAAGCCCCCGAGGTTAACTTGGAGGATAAGGTGCACAACTGAAGATTGATGTTGCCAAACCAGGTATGCAGATGAACCCCTTCCACCCAAGGAACAGAGCAGGGCATCAGAAGTTCAAGGTCACTCTCAGCTACCCAGAGAACTCAAACCAGTCTGGGCTATGAGATTCTTAGCCCTTCCCTGCAAAAGGTCAAGTTACAATATGATATTTTGAAACCATGAATGTGATGTCAACTCAACAATCCCATCTCCCTTCAACCCCCAGTTTTCTATGGCAGAACAGTTCCTTTTGGTGGTCTAGACAAGCCCAAGCATTTGCTCTATTTATAGACTTTAGCTGGTTCTTAAGAAGCATATGATGGGAACTTCTTTAAATTAATGTTATTTACCTGCTAGGATATAAATGCTAAAAGGATGTGGTCTGCATTATGGACGAGGGCTCTGTAAAATGCGATATTAGAAAATGGAAATTTTATGAGTTCTGGGAAGAGAAATAGGTGATGAGAGTGAAATGGGAAAAATTTTTATTTTCACTGCTTTGTTAGAATTTAGTAATTCTAATTAGAACTCTAATTAGAATTGGTGTTTTTTTTTTTAATCATGAATAACAGAGCTATTACATTTCAAGGTAAGTTTTGCACAGTCTTACCAAGGTTTGCTAATGCAATGGTCCTTCCTGTTGGAATTGAGGAGTTAGTCATAGAATTCCAACCACAGAGGTACAGGAAGCTGTCAAATCCTTTTGAGAAGGGGTGTGAAGAAATCTTTCTCAGGCGGATGGTTTACTTCACTGGGGACTTTGAGGAGCACTGTGGTATAGCTTGTGGATACCCCAATAGGCCTAGCTCTTAGACAGTCCTTACCAGCATGGAAAGCATGGCCTCTTAAGATGTGGCTCAAGTCATCTCTAAAATGGAGGCAGTCATAGTTCCTACCCTCACAGGACTGTGGGAGGGAAGGAAGAGAGAAGCACTGGTGACACCTATGCTTCCTTCTTCATTGACATCATCATTAGCATCACAGACAAACGTAGCTATGGGAGAAATGTTGTAAGGGAAAAAGAGGTCCTGATGCTGAAGAAGAGACAAGACACCTCACCCAACCCAAGACTCCCTTAGGACTTAAGATACTTATCTTATCTTTTGCTTATTTGTTTTGGTTCATGGTTTTGCTTTTAGATGGGGTTTTTCTATGTAGTTCTGACTGGCCTGGTATTCACTGTATAGCCCAGGCTGGTCCTGAATTTCGTAGCTTCACTATATAGCCCAGGGTGATCCTGAACTCTCAGCAATCCTCATGTCTCAGATTGTGATTACAGGCGTGTTCCCTCACGCCCAATCTCATTCCATTTTGATCTGGATTCTTAGGAGAACTCTGTTCCTCTCACTTTTGAGGAACTTTTGACAGCAGCTATTCTGAAAGTCCACTGGCATTTTTTTTAAAAAAGCCTACATTAAGTCAGCAGGATGACTCAGTAGGTGCTTGCTATCAGTTCTGATGATTTGAGCTCGATCCCTGGGGCCCACAACTCTGACCTCCATGCCCACTTTTTCCACCACACAAAAAATGAATACAAGCAAATAAAACAATTTTTTAAAGATTTATTTATATGAGTACACTGTAGCTGTCTTCAGACACATACCAGAAGAGTGCATCAGACCCCATTACAGATGGTTGTGAGCCTCCGTGTGGTTGCTGGAAATGGAACTCAGGACCTCTGGAAGAGCGGTCAGTGTTCTTAACCCCTGACCCATTTCTCCAGCCCCAAATAAAACAATTTTAAGGCCTATCTTATGTAAGTGCCCTTACTGATATGAACAAAACAGGAAAAGAGGTCTTAATAAAGGAAAATCTGGCTGATCCCCTGACTTTCTTCAGATTAGCCAGTCTAATACTAACCTACAATATAATGATAAAATCCTTTTTAAAAGAAAGGAAAGGCAGTGCAGTGGTGGTACACACCTTTAATTCCCAGCACTTGGGAGGCAGAAGCAGGCGGATTTCTAAGTTCAAGGCCAGCCTGGTCTACAGAGTGAGTTCTAGGACAGCCAGGGCTACACAGAGAAACCCTGTCTCGAAAAACAAAACAAAACAAAACAAAACAAAACAGGAAGGAAGGAAGAAAGAAAGAAAGAAAGAAAGAAAGAAAGAAAGAAAGAAAGAAAGGAAGGAAGGAAGGAAGGAAGAAAGGACCTAGACAGAAAGTTATTGAAGAAAGCCCTGAAAACTTGTGTTAAAGATGCTAGAGTGTAGCTCTTCATAGTGGATGGCTCTGATGGGGGTGGCAGTGGGGTGGGGAAGGACTCATTTTCTTTAAGTTGGAGTTTGTCCATGCTCCAATGGGTATGTGAGTAACACAAATTGAACATGGTATTGTTTGGGGGGTGTGGAGGAGCACGGGGGGGGGGTGACCTGGTAGGAAGGGGAAGCGAGTGTGATCCAGCCTCATTGTATGAAACTCCCAAATAATTAATGAAAATATTTTGTTGGGGAAAATTCTCTTTTAGGCAGTTTGATTTACAGTTTGCAAATGTCTTTTTTTGTTTACTGTGTTTTACTGTTGTCAACTGAATACTGGCCAGGCTGGGGAGACGGCAGTGCAGAACACGTATCACTGCTGTTCTGTAGTGAGGAGAGGCAAGGGAGGGAGAGTGGCTAACTTGCCTGAGAGCATAGTTACTTTTTTTAAAAAGTATATTGTTAAAACATTTATTTAGAAGAGTAGAGTGTACTCATACCATACCCCATGTGGAAGTCAAAGGTCAGAAGTCAGATGTCAGCTCTCAGGAATCAGTTTTCCCCTTCTACCCTGTGAGTTCCAAATCATGAGGTCATCAGGCTTGGTGGCTTTTGCCTGCTGAGCGATCTCATCAGCCTTCATAGTTACTTTTAAGAGACACAAAGTCAGCTCAGTGTGTCCGTGTATGTTTCTAGACTACAAGCTTTTCACCACTCCAAACAAAGAAAATGTGTGAAGCTGCCCACTGAGTCTTAGAGCATAATAGTAATCACTCACCAATTGCATTCTTTTGTTTGGTACTACTTAAATGCACATTCAGAATCATGTCCTTTTACAGTGCTCCAGATGGTCTTTACCAATCGGACACAAGTTACATGTGAGTTACAGAAACTTACTGGCCATTTTGAGACAATACTGTCTAATCGACCATGTGACCTTGCCAGTCAGTTAACTTGATGTACCAAAACTAGAGGAAGAATCTTTCCTTAGAAATATTGTGCCAGGTGCTATTTCCAGTTGGCTACGTGGTCAACATTAATTGTATGCTTCTCTAGGGAATAATCCTGGTCATTTTCATATCCTACAACCTAGAATGGAACCTGACACAGACAGATACTGAACTATGTTTTGATTGATGGACAGGTGGGAAGGTAGATGGACAGATGGATGGATGGAGTTAGCAATTGAATAAGCCCATAGAAAAAGCCTCCACTTCAGCTGATGGCTTGACGCCTTTCTGTCTCCTAGGATTGGGCTGTCAATCTAGAGAACATTGTCTGCCTTCCAAATGCCATTTATCTCCATTTATCAGAGAATATTATTAGACATTGTGATGCTGAAGTAGCAAATTAGTTAGGGCTTTTAGTTCTGGGTCTGTGATAAGGATTTAGGGAAATGTTTTCTGCCGGGGAGGGAGGTACATGGTCTCTATATTGCTCTGGGCTGACGACAGCCGATCGCACTCTGCTGAGTGATCAATACCTGGCTGCCAGTCCAGTCACTTCTCACTGGCTATTTTAAGGACCTCCACAGAGACCTTGGACTCAAGAGGAAGCATTCTGAAGCAATGGAGTCCATTGCTTTTCTGAAACTGGGTATAGCTTTAGCTTTGGTTGTGGGCTTGGATATACAGGTAAATCCAGAGTTCCCCTGAGGGTATTATCAAGCCACTTATGAGAGGCAAAGGATCAGCCACCTCCTGGAACTTCACTGTCTATTAGAGGACTTTCTTACTAGCACCTCGTCTTTGACATTGAATTTGAGGTTCCAGCCTCCTCTGCCTTGCCTAGATTGTTCCTTGAGTTGCCTTTTTTTCTAAGTAAAGACAAAAAGAGTCTATAGGATTAAGGAGTGCTTTTAATCTCTAATCTTTTATGCCCTTGGGGCTTATTTATTCCCCATTAGGTAGATTTATACAGTCTCATTTTCTGTACCCTTTGAGAAGAGCTTAACATATCTTTTATGGTAATAAGGATTAATAAAAAATAGTCACTCTAGATTTCACTGTTGTTTGAGACAGGGTCTCTCTACATAGCCTGGCTGCCCTAGCACTCACTATGTAGACCAGGCTGTCCTCAGACTCACAGAGAGCTACCTACCTCTGCCTCCTGAGTGCTGAGATTAAAGGTGTGCACCACCATGCCTGGCACTACAGATTTTTGAAAAGTAAAATACTTTCAATATTTAAAAAATACAAAGACTAAGCTGGGCAGCAGTGGCTCATGCCTTTAATCCAGAACTTGGGAGGCAGAGGCAGGTGGATCTCTGTAAGTTTGAGGCTAGCCTCATCAACAGAACGAGTTCCAGGACAGCCAATGCTACACATACAGACTTCCTCAAAAAACCAAAAACCAACCAACCCAACCCAACCAAACCAAAACAAAGCAAAATACCCCAAGACTAAATCCACTTATCTATCCCCGAGTTAGAAATAAAACAGGGTCAGGCATAGTAGAGCATACATTTAATTCCAACACTCAGGAGGCAGAGGCAGGCAGAGCTCTGTGAGTTTGAGGCCAGTCTGGTCTACATAGTGAATTCCAGGACAGCATGGGCTACACAAAGAAACCATGTCTTGAAAGATGAAAACAAAAACACAAAAAACAAAAGCAAAAACAAAAGAAAAAAAATAGGATCTTCTCTGGTGAAATTTTTTTTCTTCAACTTCCCCAACCATGGGAGCCTTGTGTTAGACACATGCAATAGCATTTTGTAGGTTTTTAAATGTTATCAAGCCAAATACATTTTTCTCAGAATGGATCACTAAACTCATTGACATATATGTGATACTTTTTTCTGGGGGGGGGGGTTGGTATTTGTGGTTTAAAGTAACTTTCAGCACTAGGGAATGGGTTTTTCCAACCTCAAATTTGTGAGCACGATGCATATTCTGTAACAGAAGATTTGATTAGGTCTTCCTGCTATGGCCTCTTATCACATTTTGTTCTGTGATGCTTAATCGTCATGCCTTTGATTACTTCCGTTTAATGGTTAAACACTACCTAATTATGTATTTATGTCACATCTTCCCTCTCTGTTAAAAAGAATATAGGCCCCCTGAGGGCAGAGTCTAGATTTCTTGCTAGCACTGTGTACATCTTACACTTAGCTTGGCAAATGGCAAGTTACTATATGGCGTATACTTTCTTGCCTACAGTATGGAATTCAGATCTTTTGAATGAAATACAAGGTATTTGTGATGTGAGTCCTGCTTAGTTCCTACTCTTGTTGTCTCCACCTCACTGGTTCTGCCACCTCTGTACTTCTCCCACATGTGTGCACTCTGTTGCCTCAGTGTGAAATATTCCTATCGTGTTTGCCTCTCAAGCTCCCTCTCATCCCTTAAGGATCATCTGAAGTGGCATCTCCTCCAAGAATACACCTCCATCTTTAACCATGTCAGGTAGGATCCGGAGCATGTCTTCTGTGCTCCCCGAGCATCACCAAGTATCTCTAGTATTTTATTCATTCATTTACTGAGGGAGATTTAATGTGCTCCTTCTGCAAACCAGGCCTTGTTCTATATTCCAGGCTTACAGAGATGAGCAAGATATGGTCATGTCATGTGCAAACAGGACAAGAAGATCTAAGAAGAGGAGATGGGGTGATGTGATGGTCATTGGTCAGTGTCCTTTAGGGAGGTCATTGAGAAGAATCTAAGAGGCTGTTTGAGATGGGTAACTAAATAATACAAATAAGCCAGTCCAATGAAGGGATGGTGGCAGCATTTTTAACAACGCACCTCCCATATCCACTTCCTTTTGCTGAAGATGGAAACTGTATGTAATTTACTTGATTATCAATGTCTGACATGGTGCATAGCATCTAGTGTGTGCCCAGGATTTAAATGATTACCAAAATGTTCCATGTGTAAATAAATAAAGGAGCCAAATTGTGTCAGCTCAGAACAGACCTGAGCAATCAAACTTGCAACAGCCTCACCTCGAATGAAATAGTCACATCACCCCAAATCAGCCATCCCTGGATGCCAATAGAAATGGGAAGAAAGGAATTCCGCTGCCCCCTGAGACTGTGATATGGAGGTGTAGAGAGGAGTTTGCCTCGTGCTGGAGTTTGCATGCCTCCATTACAAATGGCCCACTACAGATGCTCAGCTCCTGGTTTGATGCTATCTAGCATGTCAATCACTACTTGTCATTGACACTTACACAGTTAGCATGTACCATGCATGGCCATGCTCTCATTTGAACTTTGTAACACTCTGTTACAAATGGGGACTGGGAGACACCTGGAGGCCAGATAGCAAGGATGGGTCGAGCTAGGCCTTAAACCTAGATCTCTCTCCTTGGAAAGCCTGTGATTCTTGAGACCCAGGGCCAGGGCCAGCTGAGGCTCACATGTGCACATGGTGTGTGCTTGTGTTTAGAGGGATCCTGCCCTTGGTTAATGTTCTGATTTCACTATCTGGAGAGTCTCACTCATTTTGACAAGATGATTCACTTTTTGAAAGGTGCTTCTTCCAACTCTACCCTGTGTGGTGCCAACTCTGTGGTGAGCATCCTGAATTTGGGGTAAAATTTTGTGTTAAATGCTATGTACACCAACACTCAAAACACAAACTCCCTTTCTCAAAACTTAGTGCAAAAATCAAAATATACACAAAACTCTTTCCCCCCTGATGTTAAAAGGAATACAGACAGCAGAGTTGCTGTACCATGCCTGTAATCTAAATACTTGGAAGGCTGAGGCAGGTGAGCTCTGGGAGTTTAAGCCAGTCTGGTTGGCATAGTTCTAGGCCAGTCAGGGCTACAGAGTGAGATCCTGTCTCAAAACAACACAACAAAACACAACACAATACAAAATCAAATCAAGTACAGTACAACACATATACAGGAGAACATTGAAGACAGTAGTCAATAGCGCTATACACAGTTTTATATACAGCAGAGACAGTAGTCAATAGGACTATACACAGGACTATACACAGTTTTATATACAGCAGAGACAGTAGTCAGTAGGACTATACACAGGACTATACACAGTTTTATATACAGCAGTTTTTTTCCCTCCAAGGAGAAAATTAGGCTGGGACATAATATACTGTGTTCTCTAGATGAATTCCTGGATCCTATTTACAAATTTCCTTTAGAGAAATTTTTAGTTTCAGTCTCCGACAGATGCACAAAATGAAAATCAACGAACCTGTATTTTCCAGGGAACTCTTAATACTTGTGCTTGACTTTGGTTTAGTTACATGCTACCTAAACGTCCTTGATATTTATTAAAAATATTAATATCTTGTGAAATAGTCTTATACTCTTTGAGAAGCTGCTTGGTTGGGACTAGGGATGTATGTCGGAGGCAGAGCACTTTCTTGTCATCTGTAAGTAAGGTTCGAGCTTGATCCCTGATACTACTGTAAAAACTACAAAAGTGGCTTAGCTTATGTCTTCACATTCCTCTGTTCTCCACAAACCCAACCCAGTCACACTTGCTTCCTTTTCTTTGCTAAGGCTGAAATTAGCCCCATGCTGTTTACCACTTGATCGCCAGAGCTGGTGATCCCCAAGCCCTCTGTTGCCATGAAAAGACTCACATTGTGGAGGCCGCATGTCGAGGCTGGTCAGGTAACTTCTGTTACTTAGCAACTTCCTCTAGCTTTGTTAAGTTGGACTGTTCAATCTCCTTAATGAATAAGAACATCAAGCCAGGTAATTGATGCCTGGACATTTAGCTCATGAATAATTGACTGTCTGGGTAATCCTAGATACATTTCCTCGATCAGATTGTACAATGGAACAGTCATGTCATAGCCAGTGTCGAGTTTTTAATTTTTCCCCCCTTTTTATCTTAATCAGTTTTATGATGTCAGAAATCAGCTTTCTTGACCCGGCAGCTCAGGCGAACAATGAGAGCAGAGATGTCCCCGAGCCCAGACACGGTTCCTCTTTCCTCCACAAGAGCCCAGCATTGCTCCTTTCATTTGGATTTAGAAGGCTTGCAGCCCTTCTGTGTTATCTTTTCCCACAAACATCGAAGGCAATGTGGTCTAAAACGGGGAGGAGGGGCCTGGGATTGGGTTTCCTGGACAATGCTAGTCACGCACTCCGCAGTACCAGGCCCACCCTAGTTTATCTGACTCGCTCAGCCCTTTATTTGTCTTTAAGTCGGTTTTAATCTAATTTTTACTACTACGCATATGTGAATGGTGTAGCTTGCAGGTGATCTGTGTGCGGGGCACATCGTGAGCTACAGCGCGTGTGTACAGAATCAGAGGATAACTTTGCGGGCTCACTTCTGTCTTTCTGCCTGAATCTGCTCTTCCTTGTTGTTTCTGCTGCTGTGCATATCCCAGGCTACTCTGGCCTTACAGCTCTTGCTATCCCTGCCACCACTGTGCTGTGATTGCAGATGTGTGACGCCACAGATATTTGTTATTTTTATTTATTTATTTATTTATTTATTGGTGTCTGGTTGGATGTATGGTTTTGGTTTGGTTTTGGTGTTTTGTTTTTTCGAGACAGAGTTTCTCTGTGTAGTCCAGGCTGTCCTAGGACTTGCTCTGTAGACTAGCAGGATGGCTTCAAACTCAGAGATCTCCTTGTCCTGCCTCTCGAGAGCCATGATAACAGGTGTGGGCCACCGTGCCTGACATTGCTGTTCTTTTTTTGTTGTTGTCATCGTGTTGTTTTGTTTAAGCCAAAACAAAGATACAGGTTCCAGGAATTGAACTCAGGACCTCAGACCTGTGCTGTAAGCACCTCCATGTGCTGAGTCATTCTGTTGGCTCTGCTTTTATATTTGTTCATTCAGTTCACATACTGAGTACCTTTTATGTATCAGGCATGGAAGATTCCAGAAAAAATAGTGTTGTCCTGGTCTATCTGCCTTTATGGAGTTTATATGCTATATAAAGGCATATGTGTAAACCAGTAAAGGAATTAAGTTAGCTTAAATAAAGTAAGTTACTTTTTCTTTAGGTAGTGAAAAATACTCACAGGGTTGTGGGATAGAGATGGTTGTGGGATAGAGACAGGCTCATTATGGCTACAGGCTGGTCTTGAACTTGTGATCCTCCTGTCAACACCTACCAAGTCCTGGGATTACAGGAGTGTTGTTCCATGCCTGCCATAGGATTTATACAGAAGGGTCAGGAAGAGTATCATGGCACCTGAGCAGGAAGCCAGGAACTAGTGTATGAGCTGATTTTAACGCTCACATTGGATGCCCACCTTTGATACCTTTTGTCAACATGAGAATCTGTCAATCATGGGAAGCTATGGATGATGAACTCTGGATGGAAGTAAAGTTTTCAAAATAAGTTTCACTAGTAGTACAGGCAATGGTCCTCTGAATACGTGAGAGCTGGATGTTGTCAAAACTCAAGAAGGTGCTGAGGATGTAGCTCATTGGGAAAGCACTTGCCTGGGCTACCTGAGCCCTTGGCTTAATCTCCAGCGTTGTGTAAAATGGTGTGCTGGTAAATACTGGTAATTTCAGCACGTAGGGGAGACGGGAGAATCTGAATTTCAATATCACTCTCAGCTAGAAAACTTAAGGCCAGCCTTGGCTACATGAGACCTTGTTTCAAACAAAACACTGTAGCCTAGGCTAATCTACTTACCCAGTATGTCTTTATTGGCTCTAGTGTTAGTAGCAGAAGACATTCAGAACTCACTAAAGTTAGCTCCTGACCTCACCAAGTTTACATTTTATTAGGATAACAAAAAATAGCCTAGTATGAGAGTAAACTATAGCTATAGGGTATATAAAATGGTAAGAATGTGGAGAAAATCAACCTGAGAAATGAGGGATTTGGGAGACATCTGGGGAAAAGACAGATGCAACTAAAACAGAGTGGTCACCGGGTGCCATCAGCGAGGATTTAAGTGGATTGGAAGAAAATGCAGAAGTGACACTGTGGCCAGCTGGAGAAGACATCTTAGATGGAAGGAACAGCAAGAGAGCCTTCCCCCTGTCACCTGCTTGGCTTTGCATTTTATGCCCCTCTGAGAGACTTTTAATAAAATGCTTACCGACATAATGTTTAGAGTAAAGCATATATTGCTTGCCCTGGCTTGCAAGTCAGATTTAATCTCCCTATCACTCTACAAGTCTTTTTCCGACACCCCTATTTCATCAGCTGTGCCTGTAGCAGTCTTCTTGCTGGTCCTTGGAGATGTGAAGCCATTCCTGTCTGGGACTCGGTAGTCACCAGTCTCAGCCTAGAAAGCAGTGTACACTAACGCCTTCTTCCCATAAAGGTCTGGCAACTGAGAGAAGGCTTCTCAGACTCACTGAAACTCTTTGGCTACCCTCCACCACGAGCTACCCCCCACCATGTTGTCATCAAAGTCCCTCCGATTAGGACCACTTACCACTTACAAATGATGCAGTCATTTCCTTCTGCAATGAAACTGGCCGGCATGTATAATGTGCTCTTTGGAGAGAAGGAGGTTATAAATGTGAAATGTAATGTGTTGGTGGAACTTACAGCCCTTTAGAATGTGGTATTCCTTTCCAGACCCTTCTATTTGTCAGATCTGGGTTTGAATTTTGAACCATTCCACTGTCATGACTGGCAGTTGTGACGTCTATGTCAAAGTAGGAGAGGATTTTGAATATCCCCAATATAAAGAAATGATAGCAAATATGCCAATTACCATCAACCAATCAGGACATATCGTACATATGTATTAAAAAAAAACCTGCTTCTCATAAATACATCTATCTAGTGTGGGTCAGTTAAAAATGGTTTAAAAAGACTCTTGGGGAGGCACACAGAGATCTCTATGTTTCTCAGAAAGTGAGATCCGAGAGCTACAGAAATGGATGAACTGAACTATTTTTCCTTCTCACAGAAGGAAAAATAGCAAAGACTCTGGAGTTTCCCCTCTGGGAAGGCCTGCCTGTGCTTGGTGCCCCAAGAAGAAAAAGAATTGTGATTGGCTGGAGGGAATTCTCTGGGCCTTATATTCTGGCAAGCCAGGCTACTCAATCGGACCAGCTGGAGGGACCCAATTGCCAAAGAGGGAAAAGGTATCTCTGTCTCCTTCCCCAACCCTGCTTGTGAACACATCTTCCTCCCATTGTGTAACCACGAATGAATCACCGTTGGTGTTTCAAATTTGGTACATCTTTTCCTTCTCAAACTCAGGAGATCCATCAATTATTGAGGACAGAGAGCTGCTCTCAGGCAGCGACACCTCTGTAAGTCTGCGTGGCTGCCTTAAGGGAAACCACCTGGCCCCCCTCACCTGTTCATCCTGGCCGTCTCTCCGAGCTCCTAAGGTGTGGCAGCCAAGAACAGCGCCAAAACCATCAATATTTCACAGCCGTAATTAAAGCAAGCAGAAAGACCTGAGCTGTGGGCCTCTTGCAACTGGCTCACGTTTCCAAAACAAACGCCAGGCACCTTGGACTGGAGTGCCGGTGGGGAGTGGGCGTGGGGCAGGTAATAGGCGTCCTGTGAAAGTTAGGTAGGGGGTGGCAGCCTAGAACTTTATTTATCAGGGCCCCAGGGAGTTGGAAAACTCCTGGAGTCCTCGGGTGCCTGTTCAGGACAGGCTTCTTGGACCCTCTCTTGGAGAATCCTTCAAGGAATTAGAAATTAGGCGGAGGAAGCTGCAGACTGACTGTGTCCACTCCTCTAACATCTAACCACAAATGAGCCTAGGGGCTTAACAAAGGCTTCTCTTTGTTGGGGCTAGGTATCAGGAGTGCACGGTGAGCTGCAGTGTGCATCTTTCCTGTCGCCCCTTCTTGTGCACAGTCCCCAAGTACCAAGGCACCAGGCAGCCTGGTGGGCGGGAGAGGCGGGAGCCCCGCGTTTATACATCTATTAATTACCTCCAGCATGGAAGAACTGCCTATAAATACAGTGGCACTTTAGATAAAACTTTCATGCAGCTATTTAGATCCTTTAAAATATAAATGATTTCCTCTAAATTTTTTATCATAAATCAGGGCATGGAGCTAGGCGACGAGACGCCGATTTCCCCCCTGATGGGAGCAAAGCCTTCTCTTGTTTTCTCTCTCTCTCCCTTTTCTACATTTCTTTTATTCTTTTTCTTTTCTTTATTTTTTTCTTTTAATTTAGGAAGAGTCCTTAATAGCTCTTATTGCTGAGTCCAGGACTTAAGAAGAAGGGAACGAATTTCACCTGCCCCCTTCCCCCACAAGCTGCCATGGTGAGGACAGGTGTGGTGGAGGCAGCTGAGGTGTTGGGTCACCCTAACTTGAGTTCTAATCCCATCTCTGCCTCTTATTTCTGTGTGACCTTTTGGGACACATTTAACTTCTCTGATCCCCAATCTTGCCACCACAAAAGAAGAGATGTTCTCAGTCTCATTTCCTAGTGACGTTTAACTGACAGAGCAAAGTGGAACTCCCAGTGTGAGTTCTGCCTGGGTCACTAAATTGCTTCACCTCTCTGAGCTCATCCATAAAGGGATCCATACAGAAAGGGGGAGGTAAGATTGCTTCTTGTTACGGAGCACCCTGAAAACTGAATGGATAGTTGTATGGCTCTAAGCTTTATAACTGGATGGGTGGGAGACACCAGCCCAACATGTGCTTGGCACAGAGGTGACACCAGCCCAACATGTGCTGGGCACAGAAGTGGTGTGGTATCAGTATGCATTTGTGACTATATCAGAGGACCCTGAAGAACCACCTATCTGAAGAACAGATAGATCTCAGTTCCTGTTTATATGATAGACTTGGTGTCTACTATCTTTCTGAGCATGTGTACACTTTGAACTTTGACTTCCTCGAAGGCCCTATGCAGCCTGTCTCCCTAGCCCCCTAGCTGATTAGGAAACAGGCCCTGACCCCACATGTTACTGGTTCAGGGTCATGTAGCCAGTTAGTCATTGTGTATACTAGAACCCACACTTTGAGGGCCCTGTCATCTACCTCTGACTTCCTCTGCATGTCCAAGCTTCCTGGATACAAGAAATGGCTAAAGTCTTTGGCTATAGAAAAGAAGACCAAGTAGATCATAAGGAGAAGAGCCTTAGGAAATTGATATCTCCCTCCTCCTCCTCCTCTTCCTCCTCCTCCTCCTCCTCCTCCTCCTCCTTCTTCTTCTTTTCCTCCTCCTCTTTGTTTTTTTGTTTTTGTTTTTCTTCAAGACAGGGTTTCTCTGTGTAGCCCTGGTTGTCCTGGGACTTGCTTTGTAGACCAGGCTGGCCTGGAACTAAGAAAGCCACCTGCCTCTGCCTCCTGAGTGCTGGAATTAAAGGTATTCATCACCACTTGCTAGCTAGAAATTAAATTCTTAAGAGGCATGTGAACCGGAGGAGAGGAAGGCAAACCCAGACCCAGTGGGCCAGGGATGGCCATGGGCCCACAGATGTTCTCAAAGCCTGGAGAGAACAAAATTAAAAAAAAAAAAAAAAGCTGTCACTGAATGCAGTGATTGGAAAGTCTGTCAGGCAATATATGTTAGATCCCAACTACTGACTCTGATTCTCCACAGGACACCTGGGGACTGTTCTCGCTCTTCTAGTTCTGCTGTGTCCAGAGCTGCATAGACAGCTAGGCTGTAGCCTGGGAGCAGACCTTACTGTCCTACCTGAATCTCTCTCCTTCCAGGACCTAGCTTCTAGTCAGCCTAAGCTCTCACTGTGTCAGTTCACTTCCTCTCCAGCCACCCCAGTCCTCTTGCTTATTAGCCCTCCAGCCTGGTGTCCCCTCTGGTCCTTTGTGAAGTGTTTACTTCTCATAGGCCAGTCTCTTCCTATCTGCCTGTGTACGCTCTACACCATCACTTCAGTTTACTTCTCTGCTGTAGCCACTTACCTTTTAAAATCTCACGTTCTGCACTGGCCGGTGATGGTGTATACATATAATCCCAGCACTCCGGAAGCAGAGGCAGGCAGATCTCTGAGTTCAAGGCTAGACTAGTCTACTGAGTGTTCCAGCACATCCAGAGCTACACAGAGAACCCCTGTCTCAGCACATACATATACACACATACACACACATACCTGTGGAAGTTCCTGATCTACAGGGCTTGAAGGTTTATGCAGGTGAAGGGCTGTTTTATCTACAGGTCTTACATTTGTACAGGTTACTACATTTGTAGTGACATTAGTAGAACATACTCATTGTCGTTGTTATTTTAACCGAGAAGCACTCCTAAAGAACCCTTAGCTGAATCCACTCTCACTCTTTTCTCCCTCTTATTTCTTGAGGACTAAGCTAGCTAACCTCAAACTCTTAATTCTCTTGCTTCTTAAGAGCAGAGGTGGGAGTGGGGTGGAGTTGTTGGGATGGGGGTGGGGCGATGGGATAGGGGATGACAAGCGGCTGAGATCATGGACCTTCCTATGATTCAGTGCTGGAAATAGGGGCCTCCCACCTGTTAGGTAAACTCTACCACTGAGCTTCGACTGGCTTTCCAGATGGAGAAACTGAGGCTGGTACAAAGCAAGGATCTGCACCAAGCCTGCTCTCAGCACGGAGGGGGAGGGGAAGAGGGCGTCGCGGCGCGTGTCTCACAGTTGGGATGCTTGGCCTTTGGCTCCCTGGTCCCTCTGGGCATCTCGGATCCTCCCAGGGCTGGGCAGACAATGAGAGGCAGCGGCCGACAGGCGAGTCCAGTAGCAGCTGTGCAGGCGGCGGTTACATGTGAGAAGTTTGTGAAAGAAACTGAGAGAAAGAAAGAGGAAGGCAAGGCAGGCTGCAGACACCTGGCCCGGGTGGCCTCACCAGCTGCCCTCCAGCGATGGCATCTTGAGTTCGGGCTGCTCCTATCGAAGCCATCTTGCCTGGCATCCTCCCCGCACCCTCTACAGCATGCCTAGATGAGGCTGGGCTGATGGTGGTTGGGATTAGCTGTGGTTCCAACTAATCGCCCCTGTGCCAGAAGAAGAAGCTAGTTTAGTTCAGAACCTAGCAAAGCAAACAGTCTGTAAGCGGTCCTTTTCTTCACCTTCACACTGAGCATCCATCTGGCCAGACTCCTGAAGATTTATTCATACCGCCATTCTTTCGACAGAAATTACATAAACGTCTTACAGGCTGTCTGGGACACATAAGAACAGATAAGATTCACCCTCTAAAAAGTCTCCACAGTCTTTCAAGGAGCAGAAGTTCATTGTCACATGCTTTTGAAGAGCTAGTAGAGCAGAGATAGTAGACCTGGTTCGATTCCCAGCCCCCTGTAATTCCAGTTCCAGGGGATATGATGCCTTCTTCTTGCCAGCACTCACACAAGACACAAATGTGGTATAAAAACATACATTCAAGCAAAACAAAAGTGTGTGTAAGTGTTTGTGCACCATGTGCATATTAGGTGCCTGGTAAGGCCAGAAGATAATAGTGAATCTCCTGGATCTCTTGTGAGCTGCCAGGTAGGTGCTGGAAATTCCCAGGGCCCTCTGGGAAGGTCAACAAGTGCTCCTAGGTGTTGAGCCATCTCTCCACTCCTTATATACATTTTTTAAAGGAATAATTTTTTTTTTGTACAGGCTGCAGGGGAGGATGAGGCACAAAGGTCTCAAGACCAAGGCCAGGCATAGTTACATAGAGTCAGCTTGTCTCAAAATAAGAGTGGAGTGTCAGGAGAGATGGTAAGAGCACTGTTGTTCTTACAGAGGACCTGAGTTCAGTTCCCAGCATCCATATGAAGGCTCACAAGGGATCCAAGATCCTTTTCTGACCTCTGAGGGTACCAGACACTCATACGGTAGGTAGACATACATACATGCAGCCAAACCACTTATACACATAAGCTAATCTGAAAAAAATTAATAAAGGATTGGAGGGAGAATATAACTCAGTGGCAGGCCACTCACCTTGCACAAGGTCCTAGGTTCAGTTCATCATATGGGGAGACTGTATGGAATTATTCACATCGGGCTAGACAAGAAGCAGAGAGAAGGGGGATGCTAGCTGTCTCTTTTCCTCTGTTGTTAAAAATTACTTATTTTATGTATACGAGTACAGTGTAGCTGTCTTCAGACACACCAGAAGAGGGCATCAGATCCTATTACAGATGGCTCTGAGCCACTGTGTGCTTGCTGGGAATTGAACTCAGGACCCTGGCAAGTGGAGCCAATGCTCTTAACCGCTGGGCTATCTCTCCAATCCCCTCCTTTTCTCCATTTTATTCCTTTGTGTATACCAGCCCTTAGGGGGGGGTGACACTTGGATTCAGGGTGAATCTTCTTTCCTCTATCAATCCTTTCAAGAAACACCTCACAGGTGTGCTTCTTGAAAGTTTTCTCTTTTTCCAAGACAGGATTTCTCTGTGTAGCCCTGGCTGGCCTCTAACCCTCTTTACAGACCAGGCTGGCCTCAAAATCAGAAAACCACCTGCTTCTACCTTCAGAGTGCTGGGACAAAAGGTGTGCTCCACCACCTGAATTCCTTAGGTGATCTTTAGGGTTGACACCCGCAATCTACTTCTTGTCTACTTAACACTGAAATAAATATCACTTCAAGCCACAACATTACAGTCTGTCCCTTAAATGTTCCGATATATCATATCTCATAATGCAAAGCATTCTATCCAACTTCGAGGGTTCCCATAGTCTAAAAAGTTCCAACATGATTGAAAAGTTCAAGTTCAACAAAATCTCGGGGTCTCAAAATAAATCTTTAGCTGTGAGCTCTGGTTAAAAATCCAGAAATATTCTACATCCAATATGCAATGGCACCAGGTGAACATCGCATTCCAAAGGACAGGAAGGAGAGCACAGAACAAAAGGACTGGACCAAATCAAGACTAAAACCCAGGAGAGCAACCATGAAACTCTGCAGCTCCATTTCTAGCACTGAGGGCACGTCGTACTCTGATGTGGAGTCGCACATGTTTGTTAGCTGCTGTGTAGGTCCTGGGTTCTCTAGATGAACATTGTCTAGTAAAAATTTTTTGAATGGGTGAGGCAGGATATGAATGTGGAGGTCAGAGGGCAACTGTGGAAGTCACTTGTCTCCCATGTGTTAGATCTGGGGAACCAGCTCAGGAATCTAGGTCCCCAAGCTTTGTGCCAGGCACATTTACTATCTGAGCCATCTCACTGACCTTGGTGCTAATCACTTTAACAACAGTTACCTGCATTAATGAATTAAATTAATTTAATTATTGCTAATACCACACAGCATTAAACTCAATCCTTTTTCTGGCCATACTATATGGTTTTCAAAATCTTTTGTTATCTTGAGTCTCATTATAAACCCGACTAAACACAATAACCATGACACCTAACTAAAGGCTATGCTCTCTTGAAATGTCCTCCACCAAATGAGTCTGTCACCCGGGCCCCCTACCACACACAGTTTATGGATACAGACAAGATACTTTGCCAGAATAGAATTCAAATGATCTTTAGTCACATTCCCAGTAGAGACCTCATTTGTATAAAAAATCTCAGGAGGCCAATCTTTTCCTCCTATGTATCTAGTCCACTGAATTCCAGACAGAATTCCCCACTAAGCTCTGCTCCACACACTTCCTGAGCCTCTCTAGTCTGCCTCTCCAAGCTCATCCAAACCCCTTCAAGCAGACAAGTTCCAAAGGATTGAGAATTAAGTGGTTAGGTTTACCCATAGCAAGAATGTAATTTCCAGGTGCTAACTTTTTGTATTACTTTTCTTGTCCCTGATAGAAACAACTAAAGAGAAGATTTATTTTGTATCCAGTACCTCAGTGTGGGAGAGTCAGTAAAGCATATCAGGCTGTGCTGGGTCAGGAGGTGGAGAAAGGAGAATGCTAGCCCCTGTTGACTTTCCCTCTTGAACCCATTTATTCCAGCAGGGTCCACAAGCCATGGGGACAGCATTACCTATGTTCAAGATGAATCATTTTCCCCCCTTTACTTAATTCTCATACTCACAGCTTGATCTCATCAGTCTTCAGGTAATTCTAAATACAGTCAAGTTGACAAGGAGGATTAACCACCACAGCCCTTGTCAGAATCTCTGAGTCTGAGTTTGTGTGCTCTATTTTAAGAAACTGGAGTTGCTTCTTATTCATACTAATGTTGAAAGCCATTAGCCCGCAGGAAAATGTCCTTGTCATTGTCTTGTATCTCTCTGGAGAACTTGCTGCTCTGAGTCCTGACTTATATAGTAACCACACTTCCTTGTCAAACTCTTAAGATCTTGGTTCCTTCCTTCCTTCCTTCCTTCCTTCCTTCCTTCCTTCCTTCCTCCCTCCCTTCTTTCCTTCCTTCCTTCCTTCCTTCCTTCCTTCCTTCCTTCCTTCCTTCATTTTTTTGGGATAGGGTCTCACTTATGTAGCCCTGGATGTCCTGGAACTCACTATGTAGATCAGGCTGGCCTCAAACTTACAGAAATCCACCTGCCTCTGCCCCTTCAAGTGCCACTATACCTGCCTTAAACCCTAAGATTTTGAAACAGTGCCTCTATATCCACAGAACCTGCCATGAAATTCAGCTAGCAGTGGATATTTCAGAGACCTCATAGAATGAAAAATGTGACTCTTTTGGTACCCTTTGCTGAACCCTGAGATTATTTTGGACTCCATGAGTATAGGGCATTCTTTTTTTATTTGTTGTTCTAGGTGGGATCCCCATTATATAGCTTTAGCTGATCTTGAACTATTGATGTAAGCCAGACTGGCCTCCCACCTGTCTTTCTATGTGTGTTTTAATACAGTATAATGCCATGGTATAAGCATACATTCTGTAGTTCACCGCAGGCCAATCTCTCTTGCATGTACCAATTACAGATGCTGGTTGACTGGGTTTTATTAGATTTTCATCTAATTGAATTTAAGTTTGTAAGTTCTGAAAAGTGCATTCTAAGGGCTATCCTGTACTTTCATCCTTTCTAAAAAAAAGATCTATTATTTTATGTGTATAGGTGTTTTGTATGTATATATGTTTGTGTATCACCTATGTGAAATGCCCCTGGAGGCCTGAAAAGGACATCATCAGATTCCCTGGGACTGGAATTAATAAATAATTCTGAGTCACCATGTGGGTGCTGGGAACTGAACTTGGGTCTTCTTAGCCTCAGGGTCACTGCTACAGCCCCAGTACTTGCTTTTTTTTTTTTTTTTTTTTTAGGTTTGTTGTTCCCTTGTCATCATATGTCCTGCCCCTCTGCCCCCTGCCCCCTCCCCCACCTTCACCGATTTCCCCAGTCTTATCTAAAGACCTTGATAAGGCTTGTGATGTGACAGAAAAGATTTGATAAAGGAGGTCCACATCATCTTTTTACAGGTCCTTTTAAAAGCCAAGTGAGTACATGTATGACCACACTTAATTGCTTTTTAAAATTTTAGCTCCTTTCTGTAGCTGGATGTCTTTGCATGTAGTTTCACTCTGTCTCCATCAATAGGTTAATGTTCAGACAAGGCTATAATCAGATTTTCTAAGAGTCATCTCTAGCAATAATTATTCAGGTCTTATTATTAATTATTATTTAATATTTAATTAATTGATTAATAATTATTATCAATTATTAGTTTTCTGTTATTGTTTGCTTTGTTTTCTTTAAGATCTCACATAGCCCAAGCTGGCCTTGAACTCTGTCATCAATGTGAGTATACAACTCCCAGTTTCCTCCACCCACATCCCAAGTGCTGAGGTCACAGGTGTGGACAACCACATCTATCTTTCAGATTTACATGGTTTAATGGCCTTTTTCTGACGCTATAGCATAAAGAAAACATATTTATTAAAATGTAAAGAAGAAAAAAATAATTCCCTTGAAATTTGCATTTCTTACCTTTCAGGCTAATTGATGGTTGAGTTCCAGTCATGTTGACTATAGCACTGTATAAAAGATTAATTTAAAAATGGGACACAAAAATAAATATTCAAAATGCACACACATACACGTGCACATGCACACACAGAGGCTGGTTTTACTGCTAGGTGTCAGCTTACTACTGACCATTGCTTACTACTGACCATTGCTAGTAGACCTTATGGGTAGAAAAGACAGGAGGGTGTTTTCTAGGGGCCCGAGGGAAATGGTAGTATTGTCCTGGTCAATATTTTTTAATGACTTATTTATTTTTATTCTATGTGCATTGGTGTTTTGCCTGCATATATGTCTGCT
Source organism: Grammomys surdaster (assembly GCF_004785775.1). Classification (NCBI taxonomy): domain Eukaryota; kingdom Metazoa; phylum Chordata; class Mammalia; order Rodentia; family Muridae; genus Grammomys; species Grammomys surdaster. The sequence goes on from NW_021604719.1 coordinate 257,624, forward strand.
TGACATTATTGGATCCCCTGAAACTGCAGTTACAGGCTGCCATGTGGGCATTGGGAATTGAACTCAGGTCCTCTGGAAGATCAGTCAGTGCTCTTAACCACTGAGCCATCTCTCCAGCCCCACCTAGTCAGTATTTTCCAAGTTCATGAGTGACAGAGGAGTAGAAGAGGATGGGTGTGAATGAATCTTTCCCAAGTATTTGTCTTCACAGACAACCAGAGTATTATGGCACAAAAAGTGGCCCTTAAGAGGCTCCATGGGCCAGGCAAAATATAGGTCCAATACCTCCATGTTTATGCTCCTGTCCCTTTAGACTCCACCCTGGGCAGGAAACAAGACTGAGGAGTCTTAAAAGCTAGTGGGAGATAAAAATCATACATGTTTGACTTCTGGGGACTTTGGGGGGGGGGCTTGTGTTATGGCACAAAGCCAGTACTGAAGGGGAAGAACAGTTCGCATCTGCAGAAAGAACACATTCCTGGAGAGACTGCAGGCTGCTCTTTAGGTTAAAGAAGAGGTGCTAACATTTGTTCCATCCTTTCACCGTGCCAGACAACATTTCAAGTGCTTACTACCAAGTAATCTTTACTCCACTGGGGGAAACTATTGCCTCCTGTATACAGATGAGCACTGTGATCCAGAGGCTTCAAGATGGCTGCCTCCTGGACTCTCAGTCAGTAGAAGCAGAGGCAGAAGTGTGCTTTGAGTCTGACGGCAGCCTTCACTGGGTTGTGAAGAAGTGTCCTGAGTACTCAATGCTTTATGACTTTAAATGCTCCTCCTCCTCCTCCTCCTCCTCCTCCTCCTCCTCCTCCTCTTCCTCTTCCTCCTCCTCTTCATCATCATCCAAGACCCAAGAAAGCTAAGGGAGCACCATTTCAGTTGGCCTCCCTCACATATTTTTTTGTTTGTTTTTGTTGTGTTTGTTTGTTTTTGCCACATCAAGGAAGGACCTAGAATGTGCTTTGGGATATGTAGAGAAAGGACTGGCTGGTGGTCCTGAGGAAAGAGGGGAACCAGGTCTGTATAGGGTGTCATCTAGACCAAATTCATCCCTAGGGCCTAGACTTTTCACACTCTGCCCCCTCAGTGTTAAGGTTCTGGGAAACCCAGCACTCTTGAGCACGGAGACAGTGCTGCAGGACACAGCTGGGCAGGAAGAATTTCTCTTCCAACCCGAAGGCAGCTCTCCAGCGGCCACAGTCCCAGGATTCCCCATCCATTATTCATGATGTTTATTAGCTCCCAGGAAGGGAGAGGAAAGAAGGGGAGGAGTCTAGGGAAATAGGGGACACAGGGGGTGGGGCAGAGCCAAATTTAGGACCCTTAAGTTGGGAAACTTCCTAAAAAAAGAAGAGGAGAAGGGGAGGCTAAGCGGTGAAGGGCCCAAAGTCAGACGTGGTGTTGGTGCCAAATCAGTGAGTGAATGACACTGCTCACAGCTAGGAGATCTTGAGCTAACTTATTTGGCTCTTATTTCCTTCGCTTGTCTAGTGGGCTAGCAGTAGTTATTCCGTGGTGTCTAGAACTTAGGTCCTATAAACTAACTCAATACTTACCCAATATCGAGTACTCAATACTTTCTTTATTATTTTAATAATAATAATAATAATAATAAATATTGCCTGAATTGCCTCGCACAAATTAGTAGTTCAAAAATGATGGCTGTTGTTACAGGTATTGGAGGCTGCTAAGTCGTGCCTCTCAGAAGTATGGAGAAGTATTGCCCAAGGCTAGGCCGGCTATCCTCAACTGTTTCTTAGCAAACTTTCTTGGTTTACGGGGGCTAGAGGAAAAGGGAGTGGGCCAAGTTCTGTTTCTCAAATGAAAGCAGAAACGGCGAGGGTTAGGAAGTAGTCACAGGCTTGTGGATCAGGAATGCCCTTTCTTCTGCCCAGGCCCACAGAGGAAGGGAATATCACCCGATGCTCATTCTGGTAGCCTCTGGTCCTTGCCCAGGTCGGTTTCTAAATTTGGAGGCACCTATTCAATATGCACCAGGATGCAGGCTTTGAGCTTCAAACCCTAGGAAATGGCCAGTTTGCCGAGTGTGTGTGTGTTTGCCGAGTGTGTGTGTGTTTGCCGAGTGTGTGTGTGTGTGTGTGTGTGTTGGGAGCTTGAGTCTGCCCTTTAATCCAGGCAATTCGAGCTGGGACAGGACAAAGGTTTAGGACTTTGTGCAAAGAAGTCCAGGAAGAAGAAGAAAGAATTTGTAAAGTCTGGCAGGCTGGAGCCAGGTGGGGCGGGGCGGACAGGAAGAAGCCCTGCCAGGCCGGGGGTATAAATGCTGTGGAGGGGGCGGCCGCATCAGGCTCAGAGTGGCGCGCCGAGACCTGCGGTCCCGCCTTGCCTCCCGGGCCGCCCCTGCGAGTCCCGGACGCGTGTGCACGCCTGCGCGTGCCCGGGCCCTTCCTGGCAGACTGCTTGTAAGATGAGTGAAGAAGCAGGTGGGGGAGAGGGCAGGCAGCAAGCGAGAGGGCGAGGGGAGCGCTGGCGCTGAGCGGCGCTCACTTGGAACGCGGAGAGCTACCGAGACGAGCTTGATTCCATGTCCCCCGCTGCCTCCCTGCCAGACTCCCGAAGATGATGGCCATGAACGCCAAGCAGCCTTTCGGCATGCACCCCGTACTGCAAGAACCCAAATTCTCCAGCCTGCACTCCGGCTCTGAGGCCATGCGCCGAGTTTGTCTCCCAGCCCCGCAGGTACGTAGCGGAGCATAATTACCGCTCTAAGGCACATTTTTTGACAGGCACTAGCTTCATGTTTTTTTCATGTCGCCCAGAACAATCGCCGCTGTCTGAACCCCTCGCCTTGTCTCCCCCGCGCTCTCTCGCGGCGCTCTCTCTCTCTCTCTCTCTCTCTCTTTCTCTCTCATTCATGTCTCTGATCCACACGTCTGTTCCAACAGAGAGGCTGCCTCCGTATTAATTTTTATGACCTGGGCTTTGAGGAGAGGCATCTCGGTTGCTTGAAAATGTGTTTTAATCCTGAGTTGACAGTATTCCCCACTGACCGTGCTGTGCGCCTTCTCGCTTGCAGCTGCAGGGTAATATATTTGGAAGCTTTGATGAGAGCCTGCTGGCACGCGCCGAAGCTCTGGCGGCGGTGGATATCGTCTCCCACGGCAAGAACCATCCGTTCAAGCCCGACGCCACCTACCATACCATGAGCAGCGTGCCCTGCACGTCCACCTCGCCCACGGTGCCCATCTCCCACCCGGCTGCACTCACCTCGCACCCGCATCACGCGGTACATCAGGGCCTCGAGGGCGACTTACTGGAGCACATCTCGCCCACGCTGAGCGTGAGCGGCCTAGGGGCCCCGGAGCACTCGGTGATGCCGGCGCAGATCCACCCGCATCATCTAGGCGCCATGGGCTCCTTGCATCAGGCCATGGGCATGAGTCACCCGCATGCCGTAGCACCTCACAGTGCCATGCCCGCGTGTCTCAGCGATGTGGAGTCAGACCCTCGAGAGCTGGAAGCGTTCGCCGAGCGCTTCAAGCAAAGGCGCATCAAGTTGGGGGTAACCCAGGCGGACGTGGGCGCGGCTTTAGCCAATCTTAAAATCCCCGGCGTGGGCTCGCTCAGCCAGAGCACCATCTGCAGGTTCGAGTCTCTTACTCTGTCGCACAACAACATGATCGCGCTCAAGCCGGTCCTCCAGGCCTGGCTGGAGGAGGCCGAGGCCGCCTACCGAGAGAAGAACAGCAAGCCGGAGCTCTTCAACGGCAGTGAGCGTAAGCGCAAACGCACATCCATCGCCGCTCCAGAGAAGCGCTCACTCGAAGCCTATTTCGCCATCCAGCCGCGTCCTTCATCCGAGAAGATCGCGGCCATCGCTGAGAAACTGGACCTTAAAAAGAATGTGGTGAGGGTCTGGTTCTGTAACCAGAGACAGAAACAGAAACGAATGAAGTACTCTGCTGTCCACTGATTGCGGCGGGTGCGGCGTCCGGAAGAGCCTGGAGAGCCTAGTGGCATCGCCCCCTTCCGATGGGAGGGGGACGTTACGGGACACTCCAGGGTGTTTCCTGGCAGGTCAGGCTCTTTCCCCCCCGAGTCACAGACTTTCCCCCTTTGTCCCGCTTAATTGCCTCCTGGCCATCTTTTCCTCCTTTTTCTCTCTGTTCCCACCAAAAAAGAAAAAAGTTCTGGCGCTAGGGGAAAAAAAGAAAAATTTTCCCCAAGGGAAAGCTTGGCCGGACGTTGTGCTGTCCGTGGTGCTGAAACTCGGCCTTGCTCTTGAGACCGCAGGACCTCAGGGCTGTATCCCTGAAGCACACGGGGTAGTGAATTGACCTGGCAATCCGACCGCAAGGAGAAAGTACCACTTCTTGGCTAGGCATCATTAGGTAAGGGCGAAGGTAAGGAAAAGAGCGGTAGATAATAATATAAAGTCTAGGATATTTACCCGGGACACAAACATGGAGATTAACTAATTTATTAGAGTATATAAAACACATGTTTCCAAAGGATAGCCTTATAATAATTCCTTTCTGCACCTAAATTCTTCCCATTGTATCGGTTGGTTTACCGTACATCCTCATAAGTAGCATGGGTTAAATTCAGGAACAGTGTGCGAGATGTTGGGAGTTCTGGGTGGTTGGTAGTCAATAGGATTTTCAGCAAAGTGGGCCCAACCCAGACTGAAAACACTTGCGATGTCTTCTTGGCTGTTGGTGAACAGAGGCCAGCTCTGGCTATCTTCGTCGACCTCCAGGAATTTGAGGAGTATTTGCTTTCTGGAGGGGCGGGGTTGGTGGTTTCAGATCAGATCAACTGAAGAAGATTCCTTCATCTCAGCTCACTGCTCTCATCAGAATGTCAGCCCAGTGTTCCCAAGTGACTGTAACTTCAGGAATTATATGCAAATCCTTCCAACACATCTAACCTAACTGTTGCACTTTTATGACTGTGGCTGCTGGCATAGCTAGTTCTTGTTACTTAGTTAACTCTGCGTTGAGTTCTCTGCCAGGCTTTGTGTGTCTCTTGTGGACAGTCTGGTATACTTTTGAGCAGCGTAAGAGCGGGACCACAGAACTGGACCCTTCTCCCTGCAGTCACAGTTCCCGAGCATTTTATTTTTCATTGCTTCGTGTAGTTTGTGTGTTGCCGTGTGACCTTTGGTTTCGTTTCTGGAATAGATACAAATAAAACATTGTGTTTCTTCTCTTTATCCCTTATACTACTTCTAAAATAAATGCTTTATTTTTCGACCTGAATTGCAATCATTTTCCTTTCCTGGTGCTAAAGATAACTGGACTTCAAAACTCTTCTCTCTTCCCCACTCCCTTCTCAGGCACTCTCACACCCTTACTATAAACTCAAGGCGATCCCTGGCTTCCACTCTCTGGGATCTGCAATGTCTTCAAAGGCAATTCCCTCTACTTCCTGATGCCAAACTGTGACTCTATTCTCTTAACTTGGAAACTTGGAAAGCTGGCTGATTGGGAGTTCAAACTCACATCCTCCCACTCAAAAGCTAAATCACCTTGGGGCTAGTTTCCTAACTTTTCTATGTCTCCTGGTCAGTATTGTTGGTCTACAGAAGGAAGGTCCATTATCCAATTCACATTGTTATGCTCAAGACTGGGTAAAACCATTTATTGAAGGTGTCTGGTAGGGGGTGTGTGACACTTTATAAGACAATACAATTTATAAGGATTCAAACAGCTGCAGAGATGAGGCATTAGAGGCAAAGGCAAGGGTGGGTGGGGGAAAAACCAATTCTTCCGACAGAATATCGAAACCTCTTCTAAATTTCTTCATTTGAAATTATCGCCTGAAGATCATCACAGAATAGTGTGTCTTGGCAGAGGGATTGAGATACCTGTTGCAAAATACCTATCAGTGCTCCGCACCCAACAGATGCCAGCAAATTCAGTACCTTTCTTTCTTTCCACTCAATATGAGCAGAAACTTTTCGAATGTGTGTGAGTCTTAGAAACACGTTCGTGGTTTAAAAAATTAATGCTACAGGACCAGGAGTCGTCTGCACATTTCCCGGTTGCGTCTTCAAAGAGCGCTGGCTCCTCTGCCTCTGGCCCGAAATTCCGAATAAAACAGGCTTTGGTTCCACGTCCTGTTCCCTAGCAGTCACATCCCTCCCCTCAACCTCTGTAAAAGCGAACTTGTGGATAGCCCCCAGTTCCTCAGGCCGCAGCCCCCTCGCACCCGACTTGCGCAACCACCCCAGCAATTCCTCCACCTCCTTCTCCATCGGTGTCCTTTAATAATAAATGCCCTTATGCCATTACATTATATTGTGGGTTTTGAAAATTTAAAATACGGCTGATGCAATATTAATTGCCTATAGTGGTATAAAACACAGGGCCGGAGCCCAGCCGGGCTGCAGACGAGGCGGCCGAGAACGTCCCGCGCCGAAGCGAAGCGCTCCAGAAGGGCGCGCCTTTGCCGGCTGCTGGGTTTCCTGAAGGTAAGAGCTCTCAGACTTTTTTCCCCCAAGAAAGATACTGGTTTTCATCTGTATCAACTTTTCGAAGGTTCCCTGGCGTTACTTAATTAACTTTTAGAAGATTAACCACCGCAAACGTTTGCGAGCATTTTTTTGGAGACACAGAGAGAAGCTGTCTGTCTGGAACCCACTGGGTTAAGAGTTCGAACCGCGCTTCTACTCCTCTTGGCGTTGCGGTGCCCCGCTTGAGTGAAGTACCTTGACCAGCTTCTACCTGCGGGCGGGAGCAGAGCGCCCCACCCTCTCCCTCCTGCTGAGTGCTCCCGGTAGGCGCCGCTGTCTTTTCCCTTTGGCTTGCCCAGGAAGTCAGGGGAGATGTGGTTTCCCCAAGATAGTACAGTGGCCTCTGACACTGTCCGGTGGAAGCACAGAGCCTGCAGGAGGGGAGGGGGTGACAGCAGATTGGGATTCTCACTGACATAGTTTGCATCAGTGGGCCATTTCCTAACATTGTGACCCTGGGCAAGTCACATCCCTTCAGCTTTTGCCTATAATAACGTCTAACTATTTTGAAAAGTAATCTGAGTGTGCATTTCAAGAACTTCTGGAGCAGATTTTTCTGTTTTGATCCCCCACCAGCTTGCAACATTCACAATTCAAGCCCCAGCTAGCCTTCTTTGGCCTGTATCAAGAGAAAGTGAGGCCAGTGTGTTGGGCTGTGTGTATAGAAGGCTGCTGTGGACCTCTGCAGGTGGGGGGCTTGGGTGCTCTCTGGGATCAGAGAAAAGGAGTTGTCTATCTTGACAAGGGACCTTAAGCGACATGAGTCAGGCAGACACTGACTGACTGGCAGAATCGGAAGGCAGGAGTCCTGGGTTCCTTACTGTGTAATCTCTGGTCAGCGGCTTTCTCTCTGTGTGCCTGAGAGAGTCTGCTTTCCTCAGTGTTTCTTACCCAAATGTTCAGCTCTGATTACAACCTGGAGTAGACTATGGACATCTGTTGAATGAATGAAATGTCAACTTTGTAAAGTGAAAACATCTCAGGTTAAAACAGAGTTAACAGGAAGACAGACTCTTGGGCACCCAGGTCAGGGTAAGGGTGGTTTGTGCTGTCTATTCAAAAGCGACGAGGTTCCTTTCTCCTAAAGCGGACAAGGCTGTCTGTGCCTTACCCAGTGGTGATCATGACTTCCATGTGGTGTGCCTGTGACATAGTGCCCTGGAATGGGGGGGGGTGTCACAGAAAAGGAGCAGAGAGTGACAACTGCCCACTGTGTGTGCCTGGCCATCCCAAGGCTTGCTGAGGTTTCTGATTTCCTGCCAAGAAGAAAACTGCTTTTGCTCTGCTTAGATCAAGGGCAGAGTAACTCTTCCTCCTTTTACTACCGGGCTTTCGCTTCAGACTCCCTGTGCCTTTGTCTGACAAACTGAAAGACAGAACATAAGAAAAGAAAAACTATCTCCCAGGATGACTCTGATGATTAAATGGGATCACATTACACAAAGCAGGGTCACGACTCTTGGCAGACAAGGAGGATACTCTCTCTTTCTTCAAAACAGGAAAGTGGGAGTGTCATGGGGTAAGTTCAAGGTTTCACCAAACTAGACTGACCTGCCTAATACTTGCCCCTTGGAGAGCCACAGTCTGGCCCTGTATAAAAGTGAGGGTATTGTGCCTCTGAATTCACTGTGTTGCAACAGGGAAAGCATAAAAGAAATAGCTCTGCACCCAGTGGGTGGAAGCTACACAGAGACGATGACTTTACCCTCTGAGAATTCCCTGAGAATATATTTTGTTCCCATTGGCGGAGCCCCGTCCCAGCCCCTTGACTTTCTATCAGGACGATGAGGAATGGAATTTCAGAGTCGTTGACTCCTCCCACTGTTTCCATATTTTGCCCTGAACCAGAATGCAGGAACCTAGGATATAGCTCCTGGACCCGCCTCCTTCTTTTTACTTTTGAAGGTCTTGATTTGGTCCCTTCTCTTCTTGGCTCCCCCCCCCCCCCCGCCACCACCACCAAGAGACGGGGTATCCTATACCCTGGACCTCACCTCACCTTCTCATACTCCCAGATAGCACCTTGTTTATTTACACAGCAGTAAACGAGCATCAGGAGAGCAAGTCTACCCGCCGCCTTTACATCTGCTTCCCAGAATGCTACTCTGGGATTCTCAAACAGCGAGCCTCTTACACTGATGCTTTTTAGTTTGCTGAACGATTATATCCAAAATATATAGAGGTTTTCCTGTATACCTGACCAGTTTATGCACTTTACCAGCATTCATTTTGTAATTCCTACACACAGTGAGGAGAATGATGGATGATGGGTGGATGCACTAACGGATGCTGGGGATGGAGTCCTGGATGCCTTGTTAGACAAACTCTCCTCCCCTTTGAAGGTAGGGTCTCTCTGTAGCTCCGGGTAACCTGAAACTGGCTGTGTATTCCAGACTGGCTTCGAACTCTCCTCTTTCAGCCTCCCAAAGGCCAGAAAGAGAAGTGTAGTCCTCAGTAAAATTTAAATTCCATTTTACAGATGAGAACGCAGAGGCACAGAAGATGCTCACGATAAAGTGAATACAGTAGTTAGAGTGAGAAATCTAGGTAAATTTCTTTGACCTTTCTGTTCCCTGTGCGGGAATGGGGGGTGGGGCCCAATCCATGCTGCAGCAGGGAAGGAGGACTACCTGGGATGAAGGTAGTACAGAGAGGTGGTGGGGAGCGAGACTGCAGTGGTCCAGTCTTGGCTCAGCGGCGCTCGCCCCCACACCGCCACCTCTCAGCTCTTACAGGCCGTCGGTGGTCCCTGAGCAGTAGTCCTGCTGCCTCCTCCCTGTTCCTCCCTCCAACCCGGCAGGAACCAGCTGGAGACCGCCCAGGGCCAGATCCCCCGGGCGCCGCGGAGCACCCGCCTGGGCGGCAGTCAGAGCCCGCAAGGGCCCCGCGGGCGAATTAGCCTCCGGTTCGATCGCTACTTTCCGATCAGGTCAGGTTTCCCTCCGCCCTGGACGCTGCTTCCCCGGCAGCCCGGCTCCCCGGGCTCCCCCCGGGGTCGAGGGTCATGGGCGCCTCCGGAGGGGCTTCCCCTAGGCTGCGCAGAGCCCCGGGGCTGCAGATCTCGTGTGGTCTTACTTAGACCTCTCGCCGAGACTCCGCAGCCTCTCGGTCCCCGAAGCAGTCTCTAGCCTCAGCTCAGCTGCTTTCTGGTCTGTGTAGGTGAAATTACACAAACACCTCGCTGGTTCTCGTTTTTTTTTTTTTCTCTCTCCTTTTTCCTCGCTATCACTTAATATTGCAAGGATTTTTTTTTTAATCTCTAGGATTTCAAGCACAAGAATGCCAACTATTCATCCCGGGGTAACCTAAATTTTTGTTGGTTCTCTTTGGGCCTTAGTGTCATTTTGAATTACTGGCAGGAGGCACTGCCCCTCCATAGTTTTATGGTCTGGTGGAATCCCACCCGGAATCTCACCTTCTCTCTCCCTTGCTCCTCTAAGATGTACGTGAGTCAGTCAGTCCGGCTCCACTCCCTACCGCTCCCCTTGCCCGAGGCTTTGCCAGGCGGTCCAGCTCTGGGCAGATGGAGTTGGTGTCCAGCTCTCATAAATCAGGACCATAAAAAGCTTACTTTCGCATGCACTCAATTTCTACCAAACCTAAACTAATTGCATAAATTCCTTTAGGCCACTCAGAGCTGCTCTCTGGGCTGGGATCTGATCAATTAGTCATTAGGTACTCCATTAGCTGGGGTTTAAGCTGCCTCATATAAATGTCTCCTGTCAATTTGCTTGTAATTGAATGAATAAAAAAGGGTACGATTATTAGCACAGAAGATCAGAGTGAGGAGAGGTCAGTTTTATTCAAATATGCTAAAAATGTCTGGATCTAACAACAACAATAGCAATTATCAGACATTTAGACAGAAGTCACACCAAGAATTCCCATCTACTGAAGGAAAAGCCCTGGCCAGAGGCGCATACCAAGCAACCTTAGTGTTAGACTCTAATGTACCACTGTGGGAGACTATGTTCTCTTCCACTCTAGACGTCGGAGCTTCTGTCAAGTGAAAGAGGTCGAAGTGATCCTTTTTCCCTCCCCTCCCATCCCCTTCCCTTTCCTCTCCTCTCCCTCCTCTCCCCTCCTGCCTCCTCCCCTCCCTTCCCCTCCTCTCCCTTTCCTTCCCCTCTGATCCCCTCCCCTCCCTTCCCCTCCCTTCCCTTCCCCTCTCATCCCCTCCCCACCCTCCTGTCTCCTCCCCTCCCTTCCCTTCCCCTCTGATCCCCTCCCCACCCTCCTGTCTCCTCCCCTCCCTTCCCTTCCCCTCTCATCCCCTCCCCACCCTCCTGTCTCCTCCCCTCC
>NW_021604719.1:268806-281334 GCF_004785775.1 Grammomys surdaster
TCCCCTCCCCACCCTCCTGTCTCCTCCCCTCCCCTCCCTTCCCCTCCGCTCCCCTCCTCTAACCTTTTCTCCCTTCCCCTTCCCTTTCCACCTCTCCCTTCCCCCTATTCTATTTCCTACCTCTACCCCCACTCCCACCCCACATCCATGTAGCTCAGGCAACTTGGTAAGTAGTTGATCTTGGATTTCTGATCTCCCTACCTCCTCCACCTCCTAAATGCTGGGACTACAGGTGTGGACCACTACACATGGCAGAGTTAAATTTTATTAAATTTACCCCCTCCAAGTGAGCCCATTTTTCTAGTAAGTTGAGTTTCTCCTTGATATACTCAGCTATCTTGGGTCTGGGGAAGACAGGGGCACCATACTGGATAAAACGCTGCCTGCGGAGCACACAAGTGTGGAGGGATTGGAGGGGACTCTCAGGTGGTGGTCTGGATTTTCTGCTGGGAGATATTCAGAGTGGCTTTGGGGTTGTTCATTGCAATGACAAGTACTACAGGAAACCAACTTAAAAGAGAAAATGTTTGTTTAACTTTTGATTGGCCAAAACCTCAAACAGCACCCTGAGTGTTCCCCAGCAGAGAGTTAAATGACGGAAACAGAATCATCACTAGTAAACCTACTACAAGGCAGAGTGCAAAAGAGCCTGGGGTTATTCACAAAGATCTGAGTTCCAGACTTACTCCCTTCAGTTTGACCCAGACAAGTCTATTGAAATCCCAATGCCTCAGTTTCTCTAGGGCTTTAACTTGAAGAAGTTGAACCAGATAATCATTAAGTTTTGTAGAAATTCATGGGATTCCTTAAGATAGTGAGGAAAATGCTCTCCCATCCAGATTTTAAAAGACACCTTTGCAAACTCAAATAATTTGCCAGTTTGTTGAAGTTCAACATGAACCTTCAGGACTCACGGTCCCAGGTCTCAATTAGATCTCAATTCTGAACAAATGACTGAGGTGCCTATTTAACATATCAGAGTGGACCTGGCCTCCAAGTTCTCCCAGCATCCCTCAGTCCTACCTGTTACAGGTGGTTGGTATGACTCCCTATCTTAAACTTCTCCAGCCCAGGGCTGGGCTGCCCTTCTTCCACTTGCCCTTCCCTGTATAACCCAGCCATTTTGATTACCTGGTCTTTTCTTCTACCCTTTATTTACCTTTCTCTTCTCTTAGTCTGACTGTTCCTCCCCCTCCGTCCCCACTCCCATCTCCTCACTTGGTCCAGCTCAGGGTCAAGTTCACTCTGGACTCTTCCAAGTTAGAACCTTAGACTAGGTGAGTTATATTTCTTTGTATGTGACTACCTAAATACCTTTGTATGTGACTAAATAACATTGTAATCAGTTTAGCATTAGGAAAGAAGCTCATAGAAGGCAAAACCAAGTTCTTAGCTGGACAGAGTTATTTCCAACAAAGTCTCCAAATGCAAAATGAGTTTTTATGGCAGAGGGAAAGGTCCATGATCTGTGCTGCCAGCAGAGACTTCACTCTTGCTGTGGCCTTCTCCTGATTTGTTCGCTTTTTAAATTTATCTTTATTTCATGTTTGTTGGTGTTATGCCTGAATTTATATTTGTATGAGGGTGTAGGGTCCCCTGGAACTAGGGTTACAGACAGTTGTGAGCTGCCGTGTGAATGCTGGGAATTGAACTCAGAACCTCTGGAAGAGCAGCCAGTGCTCCTAACCGCTGAGCCATTTCTCCAGCCTGGTCCTCTCCTGGTTAAGGAGCCAACACTTCATTGTGCTCTGTTTGTGGTTTGGAATATTTGGGTTTTGGCATGTATTTTGGCTTCTTTTCTTTTCCTTAGAGCATAGCAGTACAATTATAAGTAGGCTGGTGACCTTTAGTTTGCTCCTTGGGAGGATGAGGCAAGAGAATCGTTTCAGCCCAAGATTTATTGGTTCCCATCTTTTAAAAAAAATTAAAAACATATGTGTTTTAAAAAAGATTTTAGGTGCCTGTGCGTGCGTGCGTGCGTGTGTGCGTGCGAAAGTGAGTGCAGAGGCAGCTGTGAGCTGCCTAACCTGGGTGCTAGGATCTGAACTTAGGTCCTCTAGAAGAGCAACAAGTATTCTTATGAACTGAGCCATCTCTTAGGTCCTGCCCCCCATCACATTCTTTTTATTGAAAACATTTTTCTCTCACATAACACATCCTGACTATGCTTTCTTTCCCCTCTACCTACACTTTGTAGGTCCTCTCCCCCTCTCTTCTCAGCCAGATTCACTGCCTCTCTATCTCTCATTAGAAAATAGACAGGCTTCTATGAGACAGTTACACAATAAAATACATTATAATAGAATATAATAAGACAAAACAAAACTAACACATCATAACTGAACACACCAAATCAGACAGAAGGAGAAGAGCCCAAGAGAGGGCACAAGAAACAGAGACCCACATGTTCACACACTCAGGAACCCCATAAGAACTGAACTGGAAGCCATAATCTATATGCAAAGGAGCTGTAAGAGTAAAAAAAGAGAAGAAAAAATACATAATTAATTTTTTTTTAAAAAAAAAGAGAAAATTAAAGAAAAAATATAAAAGGAAAAGCCCTGGCATGACATTATGAAAAGAAACCTCATATGATTTCCGTGAGTTCCTTTCTGCTGACCATCTGCCCCTGGGCATGCAGCCTACACCTAAGAGTAGTTTGTTTCCCCAGTGAGACTCCCTTGAAGGAAACTGTTTTCATATTCAAGTGGTTAATTCATAGTCATCTCAGAAAACACAGCAGATCTGAAAGAAAGAGCTACCAAGTGTGCCGTGTCCTGGGACCATGTGGTAGAGGTATGAATTACCCACCACCCCCTTTCCTTCCCCTCCCTTCCCTTGTTTTTCCTTCCCTGGGTGCTGAGTGTATGCACATGCACCACATGTGTGCAGCTGTCCTTGGAGGTGAGAGGGGGCGTTGGATCCTGTGGACCTAGAGGTACAGATAGTTGTGAGCAACACAATGTGGGTGCTGTGAACCAAACCTAGGTCTTCTCAAGAACAGCAAGTGCTCTTAACCTCTGGCTAGCTCCTCAGAGCCCATATCCCTCAACTTATGGATGGTACTAATAGCATCCTGAAAGCCATTCTCCTGACCTAATTACATCCCAAGGCCCACCTATAGATGTCCCCAAGTTGGGAATTAAGGCTTCAGCTTAAAGATTGAGGTGGCACAATATTCAGTTTATAGCTTATAGCTTGCTGTGTGTCATAGAGTTGATATAGCATCCTATACACTAATATGTGGCCTATGAGAACAAAATATTAATTAGTGCAACCTTTTTGTTTTAGGGCAAAAATTTGATTCAAATACACATAGATTAAAATCATCCTCTCCCAGAACAGCAGGGAATGGATTCCACAACACCTTGAAGATATTAAAATTTGTAGGTACTCATGGCATTTATTTAAAACCCAACAGTATTTGCATGACCCTACACACATCATCCTTCATACCCTACATTATCTCTAGATTACATATAATCAATAATACAGTATAAATACCATGTGTGATGGCTGTTTTAGCTCATTAATAGATTCTCAAAGTAGGTATTCTGGTTAAGTTTAGCTGATTCAAGAAAGGATATGAGACATTGGTTCAAAAAAAAAGTAAAGTGGCAGATTTTAGCTTTTTTTTTGAGAAACAAAGTAAGCATTGGTTGGTTCTTTTTTTTTTCTTCTTTTTTTAAATACAGCTTGAATATTTTGAAATAGTGATAGTTCTGTAGACAGTGAAACAAAGTCATGCTTACTGTCTGTCTGAGTTAGGGTTTTACAGCTGTGAACACACCATGACCAAGGCAACTCTTGTAAGGACAACATTTAATTGGGGCTAGCTTACAGGTTCAGAGGTTCAGTCCATTATCATCAAGGCAGGAACATGGCAGCATCAAGCCAGGCATGGTGCATCTTCATCTGAAGAATGCTAACAGCATAATGGCTTCTAGGCAGCTAGGATAAGGGTCTTAAAGCTCACACCCACAGTGACACACCTACTCCAACAGGGTCACACCCTCTAATAGTGCCACTCCCTTGGCCAAGCATATACAGACCATCATCACACCATGCAAATGGTTATCGTGTTGTTGTCCTAGTTTGCTTTCTGTGGCTGTAGTAAACACCCTGCCCTGAAATTAGGGACTTAGAGAGGAAAGAACTTATTTTAGCTTACACTTCCAAGTAGCACACTGAGGAAAGACAGAGCAGGAACTCAAGGCAGGAACCCGGATGCAGGAACGGAAGCAAAGACCATGGAGGGATATTGCTTACTCCCTTGTTTTCCATGACTCATGTTGAGTCAGCTTTCTTAGAAGGCCCAAACCCATCTGTCTAGGGATGGTGCCTCCCACAGTGTGCTGAGCCCTCCTACATCAATCATCAATGAACACAATTTCTCACAGACACAACAATGAGCCAATCTAGTCTGGGCAATCCTACAATTGAGACATCCTCCTGCCCCACCTTTTCCTTAGTGACTCTACTTTGTGTCAAGTTTACCATAAAAACTAACCAGGACAAGTGTGTGCGTGCGTGTGCGTGTGCGTGTGTGTGTGCGTGTGTGCGTGTGTGCGTGTGTGTGTGTGTGTGTGTGTGTAAAATCATATATATTTGTGATATAGGCATGGTGTTCAAGGGTGAAAGCACAGCTGGAAGTCAGAGGTTGTCTTTGGACGTCTCCTTCCATCACTTTTTCGTCACTGAAGCATGTTTTCCTGCTAAACCTGGAGCTTGCTGACTCACCTGGTCTAGCTCACCAGCTTGCCCAGGGATTCCCTGTCTCTGTCTCCTGGACCACCATACTCACTGGCTTTTAAGTGGGTGCTGGGGTCCTCATGATTGCATGGTGCATGCTTTATCCACTGAATCATCTCCCCTTGCTTGTATTCTTTCATAGAAAATGAAAGGACAAGGTATGTGTGTGTCCAGTTCAAATATACTACTTTCTCTGTTATATCTGTGAATCCAACCCCCATAGATACAAAAAAATCTATTGCTTGTGTAAAAAAAGAAAGAAAGAAAGAAAGAGAGAAAGAAAGAAAGAAAGGAAGGAAGGAAGGAAGGAAGGAAGGAAGGAAGGAAGGAAGGAAGAAAGAAGCAACCACCTCCCAGTGATCACTTTGGAAGATTAGATATTTAGCAAATGTTTGAAACCAAATCAATGAATGAACTGTTCTATCTTCCTGTGGTTTTCTGGGCTCGCCACCATGCTAGGTTTGCTCCCTTGGGAGAAAATAGCTATTGCTTTCAAATATAAGATTCGAAGGGTTTTTATGGGAAAGGAGGCTTACACTTGTTCAATGGGGTCCTGTGGAGCATAACTAGATTGGAAATAAAAGTTACACAGAGAAAGGACTTCACCTGAAGCCATGGAACAAGGTCCTGGCAGGCATCAAAGCTGAGCTATGATTCCATCAGAGTAGAGCACTGGAGTAGAGTTCTCTGAGTTCCAGGAGGGGAGGGGAAGATGTCAGTGTTAGGTATATGGCTGGATAAGATGGCCTCTTGTCCTGAGAGCTGAGGCTGCCATGTTTTCAACAGGCCATTCCCAGCTTCCTCTGGTGAAAGTGTAAAGGTGCCGCAGAGTCAAAAGCACACACAACTTCCTGAGTATTGAGGAACACAAACATTAGCTAAGTATTGTTATTTTTTGCATTTGCTTTTAAAATATAAAGTTCTACCGATAAACTGTTAGGCTTCTCTAGTAATTTTATAGATTAGAAAACTCCAGGATTCTTGCCTGATTGTAGTGTTAGCACAGGAAGCCATGGAGCTGCCATTCAAAAGTCTGTGAAGAGGAAACTGGATTGGGTGTCTTTCTTGTTGTTGTTTACTGATATGACATTTTATTCTCTAATTTTTTTTTCCTTTAGAAAAAAAATAGAGACATGCTACATAAGGGCCTAAGGCAAGAGGATTAAAAGCTTAAGGTCTCTCTGGCCTGGAGAATGAACTCAAGGCTAGCCTGGAACTTATGAAGATCTTGTCTCTAAAAAAAATTGTAAAAACAAGAGTTGTAAGGTAGCCGAATGGTTGTGCATTCATCTATCATGGGAGAGGCCTTGCGTTCAATCCCAAGCACTTTCTTTAACCTGGTTTTGAAGGTCTTCCTTCTCATGTCTCCTTAGTTCTTTCTTTCTGTTTGTTTGTTTGTTTGTTTTTGACACAGGGTCTCACTCTGTAGCCCTGACCGGCCTGAAATTCTCTGTAGATAAGGCTGGACTCTAGAGATTCAGCTGCTTCTGCTTTCCTAGTGTCATTTCTCCCGTCTTCTGATCAGATTTGATGGTTGGGAGGCTCAATACCTGTTGCATGTTCTTTTAGGCCAGGGAGCATTCCAGAGTCAGCAGGCAGTGCAGAAAGCACTGAGTAAATAGTGATGCAAAAATTAAGTTAAACCAACAAACGCACAGCTTGGGCATCCATAATCATTTATTTTATTTTTACTCAAATAGGGATTCTTCAGGAACCTCAGACAATGGAAACCTTGGGCTACCATTCCCAGCGAGGTCATCAATGGTGAATGATGCCGGGTCCTGGGATCTAAAATGGAGAACCCTGGTCCAGGTGCCCCACATTTCATGTCACTCTTCAAAATAAAAGCCATCAGCAAAGATATAGAGCAGTGTTGTGATTTGCCCAGGGTCACAGCATTAAGAAATGGCACACTGATGATGCTCACTAGACCAGTGAGAACCCCAAATCTGAGTCTGCTGTCACACCCCTCCTCCAAGGTCGAGGTCACTGCACTCTCCTGGGGAAGCCACATCTCCCTGGCTTCCTGAATGTTATCTCCCAGCCCTTTTATTGAGTATACTCTGTGAACATTTTTAGAAAAAAAATTTTTTTTTTTGCTTTTTATGTTAAAGAAGGAAACTTGTGGGGCTGGAGAGATGGCTCAGCAGTTAACAGCACATGTTATTCTTACAGAGGACCTGGGTTTAACTCCTAGCACCTACAGAGTGACTCACAACAATTCATATCACAACTTCTAAGCATCTGATACCCTCTTCTGACTCCACGGGGACAGGTACACATGTAGTGTACAGATATTCGTGAAGGCAAAACAGTCATGCACAGAAAATAAAATTAATCTAAAAATGTTTTTTTTAAAGAAAGAAATTTTGTTAAGGTAAAAGTTACAATAAAATAACAGAAAGAAAAAGAATGAGACTGGTAACTGGAGAGTTAGTTCAGTGATTAGAGTGCTTATTCAGAGCTAGAGAGATGGCTTAGTGGTTAAGAGCACTGACTCCTCTTCCTAGAGGTCCTGAGTTCAATTCCCAGCAACCACCTAGTGACTCATAACCATCTGTAATGGGATCAGATGCCCTTTTCTGGTGTCTGAAGATAGCTACAGTGTACTCATATAAATAAAATAAATATATCTTTTTTTTTTTAAAGAGCACTTGTTCTTGCAAAGGACCTGGGTTTGATTCCCAGCACCCACACTGAGGCTCGCATCCTCTGCAGGAACGAGGAAGACCTATGGTTCACAGACATACTTGAGGACCAAATACTCATGTATACAAAATAAAATAAATCTTTAAAAATATTTTTTAAAAATGTTAAAAGAAAGAAAGAGATGTCATAGTTCTTTAAATCAAAGCACTTAGAAACCAGAGAAAGGTGGCTTTCTATGAGTACAAAGCCAGCTTTGTTTATATAGCTACACAGCAAGTTCCAGGGCAACCAGGGCTACACTGGGAGAATGGTCCCAACAACAATTCCTCGTTTGCTTGTTTGTTTGTTTGTTTTTAAATATGGATTCTATCCTTTCAGTGATATGTGTAAGATTATCACCAACAATTTCTTTCAGACATGTCTTTCTTCATTTCTGTCCCTTGTTGAAAACTATTGAATTAACTGAAGAAAAATGTTTGCTGTTACTAACCATAGTGGCACACATCAGTAATCCCAGAATGTGGGAAGCAGAGGAATAAGGTGTGGGGATTTGAGGTTAGCCTAGGCTATGGAGGAAAGCCCAAACTAAATAGATAGTTCTTATGTTGTGCTTTTTTCCCCCTACTGGTATCCCTTGAAACTGCATGGATAGTCCTGTCTGTTGCCCTCTCATCTCACCCTTGCTAAGTATATATCTTGTATCGAATTCTCAGAGGACTCTGGAGCCACCTCCACATCTGAGTGACATTTCTCAAGAAGCCCTATGTATGTATGGCTGCCTTGTGTTAAGCCTTCTAATAGATGAAGGTGCTGGCAAAAGGGTTAAAACAGACCTTGATATCAAAGTCAGTTGCAGTGAGAGCACCAGATACTATAGCTCTTATTTGTCTTCAAAGAAATTGTGTTTGCCTAAATGTCAGAGTACACACGTGTTGAAATTTAAGGTGGAAATTGACTGGTGAAACCTGTAACAGGTGCACAGTAACC
The DNA here is from genome assembly GCF_004785775.1 of Grammomys surdaster. Lineage (NCBI taxonomy): Eukaryota > Metazoa > Chordata > Mammalia > Rodentia > Muridae > Grammomys > Grammomys surdaster. The sequence goes on from NW_021604719.1 coordinate 277,195, forward strand.
AGCTCAGTCGCCAGAGGCCGCATCAACCAGGAAAGCTAGGAGAACAGTGCATGCCTAGCCTAAAGGTGATGGGTTTTCCAGCATCCATCTACCTGAGACTGCAAGGCCACACAGGTTGTATATGGAAGTTAACTCCTTTTAAAAATATTATATATTTTTACTTATATGAGTACACTGTAGCTGTCTTCAGACACACACCAGAAGAGTGCATTAGATCCCATTACAGATGGTTGTGAACCACCATGTCATTGCTGGGAATTGAACTCAGGACCTCTGGAAGAGCAGTCAGTGCTCTTAACAGCTGAGCCATCTCTCCAACCCTCATTTAACTGAATTTAAAATTTACAAGCCACAATAGCAGGTAGCTACCATATTGGGCAGTGTCTCCTCAGCCCACTTCTTGGGAGGCATGTGATAGTAGAGACAGAAGAAATTGTCTATTCTGTAGCTGTAGCTTTTTTTGTTTTGTTTTTTGTTTTTTGGGTTTTTTTTTTTTTTTGGCTTTTCGAGACATTGTTTCTCTATGTAGTCCTGGCTGTCCTGGAACTCACTCTGTAGACCAGGCTGGCCTTGAACTCAGAAATCCGCCTGTCTCTGTCTCCCAAGTGCCAGGATTAAAGGCGTGCGCCACCACCGCCCGGCTCTATAGCTGTATCTTAAGGTCTATACTCATACATGTATATGCACACGTTTTCTCTGATTTTTGTGGTTTCTTTGAGGCTGTCTGCTTGAGAGTGAGTGTGTTTGTTTGTTTAGAGCAAATCTTCGGTAGCCCAGTCTGGCGTTGAAGTCACTATGTACCTGAGGCTGGCCTTGAACTTTTGATCTTTCTGCCTGCACCTCCCAAGCGGTGGGATTAGAGTTGTGTGTCACCATAGCTGGCTGAGAACATGTTCTCAAATGGAGTGTGTTTACAGAAACACGCTTGCTAAATGTTTTTAGTAAATACATTCAACAAATAGTATGTGGGTGCATGCATATAGCACACAAGAGGATCACAGAATGACTGACATTTTGGAACTACCAGCTAATATAGTTAGTTACCAAATTATGGTCACTACACCACTGGTGACTCAGCGACCAGTGTTCCACTGACTGGTAAGATAAGGTCAAAACACTTTCAGAGTTGTTCCATTAACATGGTTATTTGCTTTGATTCCAGACCTTGGAACTTTTTAGACTTTTACAAATTAGAAATAAATATAAAATGTAACAATCCTTAGACCCATGTGACCAAAGCATGACCCTTTCTCCCCTTTCTCTTACTGGCCACCATTGTTTTGAGGAATCTGGTGTTTCTCAGGGCCCAGCTGCTCAGAGCCCAGTGGCACATAGGGCCCAGTGGCATGCATTTCAGCACGCACCTCATCTGTGGTGAGACAGGTTCCTGTCCATAGCAGGCAGAGTGCGAACACAGGCAGTGTGCCTATAATCCTGACTCTGTGGAAGTGGGCAGCTGGAGGTTTTGACTCCACAGTGTTGACATCTTCCACGAGTCACCCACATCTTTTTCTGGGTATTTTTGATTCCAGATCTCTCTGTCTTAAATGGTTGGTAGCTTTTCTGAGCCTTTCCAGAAGCTTCTTTGGCCTGTTACTCTCCAAAGACCTCCGGCCCTGGCCAATGATGATGTCAATTTTCTTCCTTGTATTTCTGAACGTTCACTTTAAAGAATAACATTGACAATACCCACCCCCACACACATACATACAGCCCCTCATGTGGGATATATTAAACGAGACCAAAAGAAAAACCTCCAAACCACAAAACCAGGCTCCGGCTCACAGAGCCTGCCTCTGTAAGCAGCTTGCTTCTGACTGCATAAAGTCCTCCAACACACAAACATTTTCTTAATACACAGAAGATCAGGTCAGAATCTGGCCAAGTTCTGGGTGATGGAGAAATCTGCTTCATAGCCCAGTCCACCTGGTATGTGAAAAGCTGAAAAACTGTGTCAAAATTTACACACCCTACACTCTCAAAATTTACAACCCTCTCACCCCGACCTCTGCCAGTCATCCTAAAGGCATGTGCTCTGGTGGTGGGGGTGGGGGGGTGGGGGGGTGGGGGGGATGGAGGGAGCAGGGGGTGAGGCATAGCTGTTTCCCTGTGACACCTTGCTTGTGAGGAGCTATCTTTTGATAACACAATGCCTCAGTGGAAGCTGGCCTGAAGTCAGTGTGGAGAGCAGTGGAGACTCTAGGTAGCAGCTACAGGAGCCTGAAAAGTAGAAGTAGGTGACCCTTGTCTGTAGGACTGATTGAGTAGAAGCGACTGAGAAAGTTCTCTCTGCAGCCACCTTGCAGCTACCACAGAGGGTGGACTAAGACAGGAGGCAGCAGAGACACAGGGCATGCAGGCCTGGTTTGTTCTCATGGCAACCTGAAAGTGGAGATAAGGCTTTGGGTAAGAATGGCAGTTGGGCACTTGCAAGTGATATGACCTTGGGCCTCCCCACTGCTGTCTGGAAAATGTCTGGAAAATGGGGGTGGGGTGGGAACAATAACTTATAGTCATTCGTATCTGACATATGTGACGATTTGACTTAGACACACACAGTTCCTGCCCCAAGGAACTGGGGGTTTTAACTGGGGATGGAGGGTGGTTCAGCTGTATAACAGAAAGACAGTGGACGGTGAGATAGGAGAAATGACTGTAAGGGGTTGGGAGTGAGCACTTCAGTGAGGTTTAGAAAAGAACAGGCGCATCCTTTACTGAGTCCTTATGACCAAGCCAAGTACCCACCATTAAATGCAGGGCCTCATTTAAGACCAGCACTAATGTTACAGGGCTATGGCAGAGAGGTTCAAGATATTACTCAAGGACACATAGGTTGGGAGGGTTCAAGTAGGAACTTTAGCCAGGAGAAAACACCAAATTATGTATGTATGTATGTATGTATGTATGTATATATGTATATATATGTATATATATATTATGTTATATAGTTATATGTAAGTAAATGTGAATATATAGCTATATAAAATAAATATGTAAGTATATATAAATATACATATATTTTTATTATTTCTCTTAGTTTTTATTGCTGTGTGTTTATGTGTGATTTTTATTTTAGGTCTGTGTCCTGTGTAGAGGATGGCTTTGTGGAGTCAGTGATCTCCTTCCACCTTTCCGTGGGGTTTATGGCTCAAATCTGCGCCAAGTGCTTTACTGCTACTTTACTGGCTGGGCCATTTCTGCAGCAGGCTCTGGCTTCTTTTACACCCAGCTTATTACCTCACAAGCTGTACTGAAACGTAAATAAAAATCCCTATGCCTGCCGAGCCCACAGATATCAGGAACTTAGTAAGAACAAGGGGCCAACCAGCCTTGCTCTCGGTTCTGCTCCCCAATAACTGGCCCTTCCGGGGCGACTCCTCTGGAGCCTCTTGAGTAAGACTCTAGAGAGCATTCTGCCGGATCCTGCAGAGTCCCGGAGGGAAGGGCGCGGAAGAAAGGTGTGCACCGGAGAAGCTCTTCAGCGGTGCCCCACCCCTTCCTCCACCTAGCCAGTAAGTGGGCGTGGAAACAGGGGGTCGGTCAGAGTAAGGATCTGAATCCCTGCCTGGACTTCCAGGAGAGTTCACCCGGGACCCAAAGCGAGGTATCCTTGGCAGGTGTTTGACTCTGCAGGCCCCTTTACTACTCTTCTTCTAGTATGGTCCCCCAGATCCTGCCCCGTTTCTCCCAGGAACCGGTTCCTTGGAGATGAAAGACCAGAAAACTCAACAAGCCATCGGCGGCTCTCACTCGATTGATTTTTACACAAAATTTGCCTTCATGCACGAAGGATGGAAAAATGATCCCATAAATAATGGATAACAAAAACAAATGCAGGGAAGAAATCAATAGTCACACACTTGATACTGCAGGGAGATGGGGGAGGAAAATAAGGAGCCTGTTCCAGCCAAACGGCACCTCAGGGAACCCCTTTCAGTACTTCCTTCTGGGGAGGGAGAGGCCCGGCTTGCCCTGGGGACCTCTGGAGCCAGAGTGGGAAGTCCCTGGAGGGGAGGAGAGGGTGAGTTGAATCCCACAGACATTTGGCTTCCCAGAGTCCTAGATAGTGATCTCTCCCTCCCTCCCTCCCTCCCTCCCTCCCTCCCGTCACCCCCCCCCCCCCCCCCCACCCCCCCGCGG
>NW_021604719.1:281734-340100 GCF_004785775.1 Grammomys surdaster
CTCGTATTCTTGATCTGCCTTAGGTCAACTGTACCTTCCGGGGATGCCCTCATTTCCAGCCCGTGCTCCTCTCTGGGCTGTCTGTGGGACCTGAGCAACTCTGGCTTTTCAGGGCTGCCAAAATAACTTCCAAGCTTTTCTGCGGTTCTCTTTCTACGGAAACTCAGCAGGCTGCACACTCACTACAGGCGCCTCCAGTGTGGCACTGAGACAGGAGTCTGAGTCCTGGTTCTCAGTTACTCTACTTTCCTCTTCTGTCAAAAGGGGTGTGTAGAGATGCTTAGCCTGTTGAGAAGAGTTAAATGACTTGGTATGTATAAAATTCTGGGCATTTAATATAACAAACAGTCAAAATAAAGCAGGCAAAACCACTCACAAAGGACATCAGAATCCACACTTCCTCTGTCTGTCACTTCTGGACTCAAGGTGCTTCTACTTGGAGACAGGACACAAGCTTCCTCCTTGTTGTTCTTCATGTGATTCTTCTCTCTTCATGCTTATTGTTTTCTAGAGTCCCCACTTCACTGGAAAAATATGTCTTTTATGTCCTACGCACCCAGTGATATGCAGCCAGAGCCCCTCCTATCCCTCCCATTACCCCAATCATCCTCCTTGAAGACATTTTGTTAATAATAAGCATGCACGTTTGCTTATGTCCATACGTGTGTGCATACATAATACATCTATGGACGTATATCTTTATGTGTCCTTCTCTATATGTAGCAAAGTGCCTATTATTCTATACTTTTCCTATCATACATAGCACATCTTGGTATTCCATCAGCATGTCAATTTTCTTTGATATTTTTTGTTTGTTAGTTTGTTTGGTTTTCCTTTTGAGACAGGGTTACTTTGTGTAGCTGTGGCTGGCCTGGGACTAGCTCTGTAGGCCAGCCTGGCCTTGAACTCACAGAGATCCACCTGCCTCTGTGCCCAAAGTGCTGGGATTTTATAAAGATGTGTGCCACCACTGCCTGGAGGTTTTTAGGTTTTTGTTGTTGTTGTTGTTGTTGTTGTTATTTAAATAGCTGCCCATTTTAATTTCAATTAACAAATGAGCCATAATTATTTAACCAATCTCTGTTGATGGCATTTAAATGTTCTCTAGTCTTTTGCTTTGAAGGGGACACTGTGCTAAGGAGCCTCATGCATTAGATAACTTTTCAGCACATCAACACGGTAAGTGCCCACATGTGTAATTGCCAGGATAAAGGGGATGCATACTTTTATTTTTGATAAATGTCCAGTAAAATGAAAGCAGCAGTTTGTGCTTCATAAAAAATGTACCCACCTGTCTGTCATATGGGAGTGTCTGCTATCTCCATTCCTGAAGCACACTTAGGAAGGCTTCAGTATGGCTTTCGACAGCCTCACTCCTTGGTAGGAGTCTCTGCCCCAAATACTGGTGAGTGTCATCATGTCTGCATTCTTCCATCTTGCCTGTTGTTGTAATTCACATGCTCCTCCTCTGTCTGGCAGAATTCCATATATCCCCCAGACAGCCCTTGCTCACACACCATGCGTGGGACACTTCCAGTGCCCTCCTGGTAGAGTCAGTCTAAAGACCACTTCTCCAGCACTGGGCACGGAAGGCTGCCACAGTGCTTACCACAGTGTCATATTGTTTACATGCTTACACCCCATTCGCTGTATGCTCAGAGGGAATTGTAAGTACTGAATATCTATTAGACAGATGTGCAAGGTTCTATGCTGAACACTGTTGGGAGGACAAGACTGTAAAAGGCTGGCTCCCATCCCTCCAAGAACTTACAGAGCTTTCTGGAACTCTGGCTCTCTAAATGAAGATTCATATTAATAACTTCTGTAGCTGTCATATGAGACTGGACATATAGTGTATGTGGTGGAGCTAGGCTAGTACCCAGAAAAGTCCATATGCTCTTGGGTCTCCAAACCCCACAGCACTGGGGTTATAGGTACCTCCATGTGCTACTACATATCACCTGGTATTTGTTTGTTTGTTTTTACCAGACAGGGTTTCTCTGTGTAGTCTTGGCTGTTCTGGAACTTGCTCTGTGGATCAGGCTGGCTTCGAAGTCACAGAGATCCACCTGCCTCTGCTTCGCAAGTGCTGGGAATAAAGCTGTGTGCCACCACCTACCTGGCTTTTTCAATGTAGGTGCTAGGATCTGAACTTAGGTTATCCTGCTTGAACAGCAAGTATCAACCCCCCAGCTCCCACCATACCCCATTTTCTTCTTCAGCAACTTTTCTTTCCTTTGTGGTGCTTAGGGTTAAATCCAGGGTCTGAGCAAGTAGTCTACCTTGAACATACATACCAAACCCATCCTTCCCAGTCAGTCTCTCCTTTCTCCTATCCTTCCCTCCCTCCCTCCCTCCCTCCCTCCCTCCCTCCCTCCCTCCCTCTCTCCCTCCTTCCTTCCTTTCTTCCTTTTTGGAACAGGTGTGGGGAATTGGCTTTGCTAGAGCAAAGAGGAAACACTGAACTATGAGGGGCAGGCCAGGAACCTGTGTAGCTCTACTTCTCAGGGGACACTCTACACCATATAGTGTGAATCAGATGATAATCGTCCACCAAGAAGTGGCGACAAGTGTGGGTTACCATTCAAGGGTTTGCACAAGGTAAAGTTATAGGAAGCAGAAAAGGTTAAATGGGAGAAAGAAGCAAATACCAGAAAGTTCAGTGTGCACAGCAGGGCTGACCACTTAGCTGAAGGAGGCGTCAGTTTCACGCTCTCTCTCAGCAACCTGATTTGAAACCCCAAACCTATCAGAAAGCTTGATCCTTAATGTGGATTATTGTTTTATAAATTATTAAGAAGAGCAATATCTCTCCATTTACTGAATGTCATAACAAAAGAGTTAGGAGGGAAACCAAGACATTGTCTACCCAAAGAGCCCAGCATTTGGACAGTGTAAAGTCACTAAATAATTCAGCAGCTATTTGAAAGTATAGTGTTTTGTAATTTCGACAGAACCATCTTTGTCTGGCTCTCTGTAGTGCAGAATTTTAAAAAGATGCTCGCCTTCATGAAGATCTGTTTCTAGGAGAAATGGGAGTTGGTGGGAACGCTGGTCAGGAGGAAAAGGGCTGTCTAATTAGAGAGCTGTGTGTTTACTTGGTTTTTAAATTTTCATGAGACTGTGAGACCTAACCATTTTCAAGTAATATCTTTGATTTTTTTTCCCCTCTGTGCCCACACATGTGTTATCTGAGAATACCTATCCATGCCTTCTTTCCTTAAGCCTCTTTCTGTGAATACCCATGGAAGGGGAACCACTCATATGAGATGATTCTAGCATACCAACCAGAAGAAGGATGAGATGCTAACACAGAACATGTAGGATCAAGTCTGCCCTGGCTCTCATGCCACGGAGTCAGAAGCATCTGCTTAACGTTACCTAGAGCATGAGGTAAAACACAGGAGGACTGACCTGAAAGGAAGCCATCATTCATCATTTTTGGTTTGCTTATTTCTAGCTGATCTTACTAGAGAGGATTTATGCAGCTGACCGCAGTACATAAAGCTAAAATAAAACATCCTGAGTATTACTGGAAGTAGAGCAGTGGTTCTCAGCCCTCCTAATGCTGTGACCCTTTAATACAGTTCCTTGTGTTGTGGTGACAACAACCATAAAATTATTTTTATTGCTGCTTCATGGTTGTAATTTTGCTACCATTATGAATCATAATGTAAATATCTGTGTTTTCTGATGATCTTAGATGACCTCTCTGAAAAGGTCATTTTTCCCCCAAAGGAATCGTCACCCACAAGTTGGGAGCCACTACAATGGAGTATTACAGACAGGAGAACAGTAGGTTTGTATACAGCCCCAACCAGCCAGCCCTATATGAACTGTGGCAGAATACTTGATCTTGTGCTTCAGTGTCCTGGTCTTTAAACTATGTGTAGTAATTGTGCTTGCCTACAGACTCATCATGAGGGTTACACCAGAAGACAATGTAAAGTGACAGGACACTGCCTGACATGCTTCAACAGAAGCCCACCACTTCTGTCTCAAGACTTAGAGTGGGTAGGTAGCTAAATTCTAGAAGCCAGAGTTCTGAATTTAATGTGGCTATTGAATGAGAGCCTTCTGCAAGTACTTTATTGGCAAGACAGACTCCTGTGGATGAGTTATGTGCGTGGCATCCCAGAGGTCCTGGCATGGATGCAAACCAATTAAGTTAAGCACTTACCGCAATCACAAGTGCAAGTCATAGGTTTGAAAGTGGGAAGAGGGCACTGTGAACTTGGTTTTGCTTTGTGGAATGTATTAGAAATACAGTCCATGAGTACTTCCCTCTAGTTCTTAATTCTGGAGCTTTTTTTTTTTTTTTTTTTTTTTTTTACTAAGGAAGCACAGAATTCCAGGTCTGTATCTTATTGTCTGTGTAACCTTTATTTAGGCTCTTTATGACTCTCATTTTTTCACTTGTAAAAACGAAAGTAGTTTCAGTGCTAGAAACAGAAGTCACCCTAGTAATTTTTCAGCACAAGGGATTATTTAACATTAGAAATTAGGTACCCATAAAATTACTGGAAAGGCAAAGTGTGGGCTTTAGGGTAGGCACTTGGAATAATCTGTGAAGTACTGCAAACTGTCAGAGAAGTAATAACCTTTGCCAAGGTAAAGATGGTGAAAGGGTAACAACCTGCTTCTGGGTGACTAAGGACTTGAACATATCATTTGGCTATTATTTGTACTTCAGGATTCCTTCATTGGTTCTTAAGTTGTCTGGTTCTCAGATTAGTCTCTCTACCAGTTGAAAACTAAGTGAAGCAAAACTACACTTCTATTCATTTCTGACTTCAAGATTTGCCAGGGTATTTCTACATCATAGAATTTATTGATTGCTCATGTAAACCTTCGCTGCAAGAGAGTCCTGGAATGAATTACCTTTCTCACCTCTGGAAAATGGAAAGATTCCTAAAAGAAAGTAAGAACTTAGTCTACCCATTCCGGAAAGCAAAGAGCCTTTACCCAAAATAATGCCATAGGTATCTATTTAAAAACTTTTAGTCTGTGTGCTAGGACATCAGGGAATTTTTGTAGGCCACGCCCTTTCCTTTCTACATGAAACCTCCTGTCCTTTATCTTGGACTTTACGATTCTCAGCCTGTTGCTTTGTGGGTTAGATGTCTGAGTCTCTATCTGTCGTCTTCACAGGGACACTGAGTAGAAACGGATTGCTTGGCTTGATCCAGTTTCATATCTATGCTATTCCTACCTGACGTGGTGACTCTATACTAGAAGTGGGGGCTAAGATTCATAGGATAGGAATTCAGCAGGAGAACTATAAATAGAAGACAAAAGAAAGGACTGGAAAGAAACAGTTCAAGTTAGTCTGAGGTGAGCACATAGAATAGTTGCCACCCTCACCTCTTCTCAGATGCTCCTGGCTAGTTCCTATTGAAGTCTGTTGGTTGTATTTGCTTGTTCGTTTGAGACAGGATCTCATGCAGCCTAGTCTGGCCTCAAACTTATATGCCCTAGAGTGACCTTAAGTTTCTCATCCCCTTGTTTCCTCTTCTTCCCACAGGAATTACAGGAGTTTCCCACCATGCCTAGCTTCCCATTTATGCGTTACATTTCAGAATTGCCCTTTTATCCAGGAGCACAACAAGTTTACTTATTCTGTACTTTACTTCTTTTGAGTCTTTTATAAGGTGATCGGTTCCCAAGGTTCTCAAGGATGCCCGGGCTTCAGTTCAGCTCATCGAAATTGAACCAGCATTTCAAGGGCATAGTTGAAGTTCAGGAGGCAGACAGTTGAAGAAGCTGTCCGGGAATAAGAATGATAGCTGAAGCTGGTACTGAGACACATGGGGTGAACAAAACTGACAACATAATGAGGCCTGGCATGTCAGCAGAAGTAAATGCCTTAAGGAACTGCCTCACTAGGATGGGGAGTCCTCTTTCACAGGAACTATGCACTGCTAATGCATAACTCAGGATAAAAGAATGACACCATGTTTCCCAAAGCCTCAAGCTTGACATCCTCCCTGGTGACTGCGACACAGACTTGAATGTAGGTATTTATTTTCCTTGGGACTTAACACTATGGAGCCTGATAGAAAGAGTGACCAAAGTCAGACACAGAAGAGTGGGGGGTGGTGGTGGAGAACGCCCTTGATCACTCACCATGGGTGTTGCTGGCATTTAGCCCTCCCTGGGGACTCTCTGGAGACTGATCCTTGGCTGAAATTTCCTTTGGGAAGCTGAGTATTATCCATGGACTTCTATGTCCATCGGTCAACAACTGCTACTTGAAGCTTTAGTCACCCAGTTCTCAGGCTGTCCTTTGTTTATGAAGGAAGGGCAGGAGAGACTAGCAGATATGGGGTTGGGCGCTCGAGAGTGGAGTGCTGAACTTGAGCACAGAACTGTCCATATGCTGACATCAGGTGGGATAGACAGACAGACAAGGTACACAGCAGCATCCAAATATGCCTGCTGTTTAAGGGCTCTGTCCCCATTTCTTCTGCTCAGTGTTTGTCAACAATTGAGAAAACTGAACGACAGGCTTCCCATATTTGGGAACAGGATAGGTTTAGGAATGAAAGTGAATTCAATGAGTAACAACTTTTGAAAGCGGCTGAACTGATGAACCACATTAAGGATGGATTTCAAGAAAGAGGAATGTAAGTTAAACATTTATACATCATTCTTAAAAACCGCACATGGCTTATTGAAAAGAATCATGCAGCAAAATATATACAGGATTGAGTTTCTATTTCCAATAGAAATTTTGGCCAGCCTTGCAATTTTTCATCAGATAGAGGACTAAAAGTATAAATAAGTGCTCAATGAATGTTAGCTAAGATCTTTTTAAAAAGAGGGACTTCTCAGGAAAAAAAAAAGAAAAGAAATTAAAATCCAAATTCCTTGTCCCTTGTGTATCTGTGAACATAGGTTTTAACCCAAGACTAGAAGCTAATGATCTAAGTTTAATCTACAGGGTGTCTCTGGTACCCTCAAAGTGGTTCAGAATTGATAGGCTGACATTGGGAGAGTGACATCTGTGACATTGCCTACTGTCAGATGGCCTTTGGCTGAACCCTTGGAGGAGATGGCTCAAGAGTGCTCTCAGAATCCTACGCTGGGGTATTCATTGTGCCTTTGCTGACCCATGTGCTTGTCCCAGAGTCATCAGTGGTCAGGTTTCCATGGGAACCATGAAGGGTCCAGAATTCTATGTCTAAACCCCAAATCCCAGAGGGAAGAGACAGCACTGAGGGGGCCTCCCCAGTAATGGTACGCATTTTAAACTGCCTAATTAAATATTAACCCCAGAGACAGAGCATTATCGGGCCTCCTCTGTAAACTCTGAGTGTCTCATAAACACCCAGAAAGGAGTGAGGTGGAACATGCCAAGGAAATTCAGTTTATACGTACATTGTTCTGCTGTGTGGTCACTGACAAGGGACACAGATATCTGCTCAGAGGTCACTGCATCTGGTCTAGCTCCTTTGTTGTCCAGAATGGACCTTCCACTGGTGTTTGTGGTGAAGTTGGGCAGAAGGGTTACAAAGGAGGACCTGAGACAAATGATATCTTCTTCCCTTTCATGGTCTCAAGTTTTTTCTTCCATCTCTGTAAGTCCAAAGTACTGGCTCTTTATAGGGGATGTCACAAGAGATAGAAGAAATGGTGTCATTATTTCAAGGTTAGAAAATACAGGACAAAAAAAAAAACAAAAACAAAAAACAAAAAAAAAAAGAAAAAGAAAATACAGGACAATTACAGAAAGAACTGGGAATCGGGAGGCTTGGGCTCTGGCGTTACATTTATCATTTTGGATGTGTCTGTTGACATCTGTGGGCCCAGGTTTATCTTCTGAAAGAAGAAAAGGAGGATATGAACTACAGGGTTTGGTTTTGTTTTGTTTTGTTTTTGTTTTTGTTTTTGTTTTTTTTATTTCTGAACAAAAAATTTAAGGATCTCTTGTCCAGGACCCAGGAGTGAGTGAAGTCAGGTTTCTGCTTCCATGGGGCCCTGAGGATTGTAGTCTAGTTTCTATGTATCTCTCAGCAGCCAAGAAGTGGCCCTTCTGGAATGGATCAAGCCTCTGTAACTTTGAAGGGGAAAACTCTACTTTCATGGAGGTCCTAGACTTAAAGTCCCAAGACTCCAACAGTGAAGGTCCCTGACCCTCTTGCAGTCCTTCCAAATTCTCTGTCACTTGTGTGCTTCTTTATCACTGCTACAGAATTTAACTATAATTTTCTCTTTAAAATAGAGTTGGGTTCATGATCACAGCTACTTTCATAATTTCATATACATGAAATTATGGATTTGGTGGTATAAAACACAGATATATAATGTATGCTTTAAAGTAATTCAGGTCCTGGTTTTGTTTTTAATAATAATAATAAAAAGTGCTGAGGTAGGGATATAGCTCAGTTGATAGACTGTTTGTCTAGCATGCGTGAAGCCCTGAGTTGGATCTCTACCATAGCATAAATTTGTTGTGATCGTACATGTCTGTAATCCTAGCACTCAGGAGGTGGAAGCAGGAAGTTCATAAGTTCAAGGTCACCCTCAACTATACAACTTGTTTGAGGGCAGTCTGAGATACTTAATATCTTGTCTCAAAAATGTGTAATTTAAATGAATAAATAATTTCTCATGAATATACAATAGCCAATATTCTTCAATGCCACTCAAACTACACACCTGTCTAGTGCACAGTTTGGGAAGTTTGTCCCGTGGTCCCTAACATCCATGCTAGTTACAGGGACAAACGAAATTTTCACCAACTTTCCCTCTGCCCCCTCCTCCAATTCTCTGTAGCTAGTCTTAAGGGCAGAAATTACCGTCCTGCTTTCTGCATTGTTTGACTTTGTGATCAGACATTGTATGAGACAGCTGTCACACCCCAATGCTATCCCTGTACCTAGGCTAGCAGCAGAGGACTGGTTCCAGTGTTTGCACCTTGAGCGTCCCCTCCCTGCTGTGGAGACCTGAGCTACTGGCCTTGCCGCCGCCTGGCAGATTTTCGCGTGAATGACAGGGGCTGGCAGAAGGTTGGCAGTGAGTGGAAGCAGTCCTGACACTCGAGCTGTATGCCGCGCGCTAATTACACTGATGTGGGGTCTGGGCCGCGTGGTCCTTTGCTCAGAGGAAGGATGCGAGGCAGGCACGGGGAGCGAGCGGCACTACAGAGGAAACGCGGGAACAGCCGCACCTACGCGCATCCATAATTAATAAAATGCCAGCAGCAACAAAGGCAAACAGGGACCAGAAGCAGGAGAACAGAATGCCATAAAGCTTTTTAATGGTCGTTTTCTATTAATGTCAGATGGGCGACCGTTTTTTCAAGTGGGTGGAAGGGTTCCAAGGCCCCCATGGTTCAGTCACAAAAGCTAAATGCTGCCATTTACCCCTCCTCCCGGAGCTTTGGGGAAGAGCTTAGCTGTCCTACAAGCCAAATGTAATCTTTGAGGTTCGAGTGGGCATCTGATCCTTCTAGCTGTTTGCTCTTTTAAAGAGGTTTCTAGCTGTAGAGCTGAAGCTGGTTTTTTTTTTTTTTTTTTTTGCCATGACAGTACCACGGCAGGTTTAGTATGTTATGCACAGAGAAAGGATGGGGGGTGGGGTAAAGATTTTAAGATTATAGGCTCTGCAGTGGGGTGGATCTCTGCAGTGAGAACTTGTTCCCTGACTAAACAGTGCTGTATCCTCTTGGAAATGGCGGTAATAGTCGACCCACATTTTGATGGTATTCTGAGCCCTTGGTGATAATGTCCACAGACTTTTCTAACAGTGTCAGGTCCAACTAGGACAACAGACCTACTTTTGGGCCCTTACCTACATGGTCTTAGAGCCTTTCACATTTCAGGGCTTTCGCAGTCATGCCTACATTTTCTGCTATTTATCACCCCAGAAGTTAACTAGCATGTGTTTTTCCCATATACATTACATTTTTTTTCCAATGTGAGTATTGTCACAACAAATCCATACTTCTACGATTTGTGCATGCCACCGCACGTAGCTTCGGCTCATGGTTGAGCTCTGTTTGCTGTGTAGAGTCCCATGCCTGACCTTTCTACTTTCCAATTGCTGTTCAAAGTAATGACGAGGCTTTCCTGCTTTGGTTCCGTTACTCAGGTTCCAGTGTGTTTGAGCTTCCCTCTACTCTTTCCTTAGTGGGTTTTTCCACTTGGCTTTCAAGTATGGAAGTTACATCGTGGCCCAGAAATATCTTGCTCAGTGGATGAGTGTATTAGGTGTTTGGAGTAGGAAAAGGAGTCCTCCCACCATACTTTCTACAAGTGAGTTTTTTCCAGTGGTGGCTGCGTGAATCAGGGGAACCTTGGAATACAAAATATTACTTAAGGAATATCACTTACTCCTCTCACTTTCTCTCCAGAAGCAAGCACCCCTCAAGTGAGGAAATAATCTCCCATATCTAGCTGTGGGAGGGACTGTTGTAAGTTATAGTCAAGTCTCAAAGGAACTGCAAATGTTTCAAGATGAAAGAGAACAGGAGGGCTCAGTACATAGAATTAAGGAGAAAACAAGCAGCCGAGAAATCAAAGGAGCAGCACGAAGAAGTCGCACAACATGACAAATGAGGCAGGGGGCGATGGGGGGGGATGGTGTCAGACATATCTGAGTTGCAATACCCACTGACTTCTTGTCGTTTGGATGCCAAGAAGACTCATCGCAATGCGTGTTAATTAGTTCGCTAAGGCTGTGGTAACAATGTGCCTGCCACACAGTGGGTGGAACTAACAGCAGAAATGGACTGTTTCATAGTTCTGGAACCCAGAAGTCTGACATCACCCTGTTGGCAGCATTGGTTCCTTCTGAAGGAGAACCTGTTACAGGCCTCTCTCAGGAGTCCTGATCCAGTCTGTTGGAAATCTCTGGCATTCCTTAGTTTGAAGTGCAGCATTCCAGTTTGTGGCCTCGCTTCTGCACACTCCTCTGTTCATGCCTCTGTGTCTACTTCTCTCCATTTATTAAGGATGTGATCCTTGTAACCTGATCATTTGTGATGATCTTATTTACAGCTAAGGCTTATATACAGGTGATAGAATTAGGACTGTCTTTTTTAGAGACACAACACAGCATGACGTGTGGGCTTTAAAAAAAAATACTTTTTACAATGCACAATCCAAACTCTTTACCAGCCTCTGGTAGAGCCTACATGGACCCTCCAGTCAAGGACTCAATCATAAAGTGACACTTAGCCATGAAAATATAAACAGGAAATTTTATAACAGTAGTACCCATAATTGCCAAAAAGTGGAATCTGCCAAAACATATATCCAATGAGCCCTATGGACAAACATATTGAATTTTATCTATAAAGCAGAGTATTATTTACCCTTAAAAAGGAATGAAGTACTGGTGTATTCTATACTGTGGATAAATGTGGAAACACCAACGCGCTGAAGGCAGTAAGGCAGGCCTGAAAGAGCACTCGGCTCCTGCTTCTACTGACACATTCATACAGACAGACAGTAGATTAGTGGTCAGAGAGCTGTAAGAGTAGGGAACGGTGAGCGCTCACTCGTGATTGTTGTGGAGTTTGTTTTAGGAATGAAGAAACTCTTCAGGAAACAGATAGTGCTGTTTTCTTAAAATTAATTAATTAGTTAGTTAATTAATTAATGTTCTTTACATACCAATGCAGTTTCCCTTCCCTCTTCTCCCAGTCCTCCCCTGCTCCTCCTTTTCCCCCCAACCCCATCCACTTCTCCTCCTTTTCTCTTCAGAAAAGGTGAGGCCTCCCATGGGTATCAACCAGCCCTGGCATATGACAGCAGTAATCGAACAACATTGTGACTATCTTCAGTCCTTTCTTCCCAAGGCTTCTGAACCAATATTTTTAGAACTCACAGCTATCCTGTATACATGTGGATATCTTCCTGGCTATCTGTTTTCTAAGCAAATTGGTTGCTATTTGCCTATTATATGAGACATATTAATTAATTAACATAATTAATCTACAGATCAAACACAATTCTGGGTCCTCAGTTTGAAATGGTTCAACTCATGATTTTTCAACTTCATAACAGTGTGCAAAGTGGCATTCATTCAGCAGATATCACACTGGATGGAGTTTCATTCTTTCTCCAAGCTGGTCATATTTGGTGTGATTCTCTTGTAACAGCAGTAACCTGGACAGCCAGGCACAGTACCTGGGGAATAGCAGTATCCTCTGGGGTTTAGAACCTTTTATTTTGGAGGGAAAATTCTTAAGTCATGGGAGATTAAAAAAAAAAAAAAAGGATGGAGGTGAAGCATTTTGTGTTCAGGGAAGCTTGTTAAACTCTGGAAATAAACAACTCAAGGACTTCAGGAAGTGAAGTAGAAGTTTCTGATTAGGTCGTGTGATGCCCACTCACGTGGTGTGGTCAACTCACGAACGTGGTGGAGCTGACTCACATCGTGTTTTGCTAAGGCCACGTGATGTTTGGAGAAATTTTAAATAGGGTTCAATGAATGCACAGTGACTGTGAGCTTGCATAGCTGGCCTTGCGACAGCTTTGTTGGTCTCTGATCTTCATCTTCATCTTCACTGAGAGGCAGAGCAAGGAAGTTCCTGAAATGATCTGGATTCACCAGGTCTCTCTCTCACTACGCCTATATAAGTGGTAATGACTGCTGAAGACACTTGCAGACGAACATGCAGAATGTCCTAGAAGACTCCCAGACCATAGGATCAGCACAGAGGAGACACAGACTGGTTCAACTGTAGAGAAGAAACGAAGACTAGCTTAGGTACCCGGAAGAGGCTCAGACCAACGAAGCCACCTGCAAAGGACCTATTGAGCTGCCCACAATTGTGCTGTGAGCTCCCGGTCTCCAGCCTTTGTGAGATGTCACCCATTCTGGGGTGGTCTTCAGTGATGCAGCTCTCTGTGAGTGATTTCTCCCCTCACACATATTCCTGTAAGTAGCTCCCACAAAGGTTAATTGGTTCACTACATTGGACTTTAGCAATGTCTGTACTTTAGTCTATGGTCACTTGCCTACCTCAGGTAAACAGATACTTGTGCTCTCACACGAATGCTGTCCCACAACAGCTTCACAGTGTGTTGGGCTGCTAAGCTATGGTGTTTTTCAAGTTATGATAGTAGAGCGTTTTAGGATTGTAGTATCTATAACCTACCACGGATTTACTGGTGTGTCACTTCATGAGAAGTTCATATAATGGTTTGAATTGGAATGTCTGCCGTGGGCTCAGGTTTTGAGTACCTGACCCTGAGCTTGTGGCACAACATTGAAAGTCACGGAGCTTTTAGGAGGTAGGGCATGGCTGACAGAAGTAGGTCACTAGGCATATCTCTAGCTCTGGCCTCTTCTGCCCCGATGTGGAGGGTTCATCACATATTCTTGCTGCCATTGATGAGGCTGTGCCAGAAGGACTGCCCCTCTGAAACCACGAGTTTCAGAGTATTTTGGTTACAGCCATGAAAAACACCAACCAATACAATTTAAGAGTATCTGTGCTCACAATACTGTGCATAGATTATATGCAAGCATTGTGCCACATTCTACAAGAGACTCAAAGAGCTGTGACTCTTAGCACCTGTGAGAGTTCATGAAACCAATTCTCTTCGAATGCTACCAGGGTCTCCTTTCTGAAAAACACTGAATTAAACACTTTCCTTATCTTAGTTTCATGTGTGTATGTTTTCTCTGTCTGTCTATGTGTCTGTGCCCCATGGGCACCCTGGTGCCCAAGGAAGAAGAGGGTGTCATATTCCCTGAAACAGTTTATAGATGGTTGTGAACCACCATGTGTGTGCTGGGAACTGAACTCAGGCTCTCTCAAGAGCATTAGGGGCTCCTAATCACTGATCCATCCCTATGTCCCCCGATAATAACACTTTTTAAAGATTTGTTTTCAAGTTACTAATTCTGTAGCATAGATGGTGGGTACAGAAAATGTAAAGATCTAGAAGTAATAACAGCTACTAAAATTTACTGAGTGTTTAGTTTCTGCTAAGGCTGCTACTTGGCTAAGACGTAAACTACCGTTTACAAAGATGAAAAAACAAAGATGAAAAACAAGTTCCTAAAACACTAGGCAATGTGTGCAAGGGAATAAAGCTAATAAAATTTGGAGCTGGATTTGAATTCAGACTGGCTGCCTGTGATGGCAGAGGACTTTGCTAACACATGATTGTATTTGTCAAGACTGAGGCTGAGGCAGGAATGATCACATTCTTCACTTATGAGACCATGGGAAAATGAATTCAGATTAATTTAACAACAACAAAAACCTCTGAATTCTTTGCCAGTGTCTTTCCATAAACACACATGCTTTGCAAAGCAACACACGCCTATAAAAGATGCTTGTTTACCTACAAATTTTCCAATAGTTCCTCCATAATTGAGTTAAAAAGAGAAAGATCTCGCCGGGCGGTGGTGGTGCACGCCTTTAATCCCAGCACTTGTGAGGCAGAGGCAGGCGGATTTCTGAGTTCGAGAGTTCGAGGCTAGCCTGGTCTACAGAGTGAGTTCCAGGACAGCCAGGGCTACACAGAGAAACCCTGTCTTGAAAAAAAAAAAAGAGAGAGAGAGAGAGAGAAAGATCTCCATATTTCTTTTTGCATACAATTTAATGCTGGCTGAGATGCATAAGGGAAAAGTCTAGTCTGGGGTAGCAATGACGTTTGTGAAGTTATTTAACTATAAGGGCATTAAGGTTCTCAGCTCCCTGCATGTGCCCAGTGCAAAAAAAGGAGTGGGTATTTGATTGCTCTCCAGTTCTTCTGTCTGGGGATCAAGCCAAATGGAACCATTAGACTCAGAACATACTCAGGGGTCTGAATTTTCCATTCAAGCTGTCTGTAATAGTCAGATGAGGCAGGTAAGAGTGGTACCCAC
Organism: Grammomys surdaster; assembly: GCF_004785775.1. Classification (NCBI taxonomy): domain Eukaryota; kingdom Metazoa; phylum Chordata; class Mammalia; order Rodentia; family Muridae; genus Grammomys; species Grammomys surdaster. Next base: position 296,570 of record NW_021604719.1, read on the forward strand.
TGTGGATGCTCCATCCATCAACGTCCCAGGATGAATTCTGGGATTTGAACTTTAATTCAGAGCCAGGAGGAAGATTGGGCCAGAGAAATGACAACAACGTGCTGTCTTCCCCAGCATGTGAAGATTCATGTTTAAGCCCAGGAAAAAAATGGAGAATGAGGACACAGAGAGAGATGAGTCACAGAAGGAATGTCAGCAGCAGTGAAGGTACACCGGAGGGAAATCATCAGAATCTTCTCCTGTTCAGGGCTCAGCAGGATGCCTTGTACACAGCTAGACAAATACTCTTAGATCTTAACTGCTACCTAAGCCTCCTATGAGGTCTGGAGAATGTCCAGCCTGTTTCCCCTTTAGGCGCCTATGCCTTGGTGGAACTCTACTCCACCTGTCATGGCATTGCCGATTAGGACACCTTCCTTCCCCTGGCCAAAGGTTAGCTTATGGCCACCAGCAGGCTATACCCCAGTGACTGCACCTTCAAGGGATTGTTTTTCCCCCTTCCAGCCATGAAGATACCCAGCTGTTCTGGTTCCTGTCCTTCCTGTCCTGTGCTTTAGTTTGTGAGGGCTCTCCCCTAGCCTTTAGATACATCCCTTTTGGGGAGCCATCCTTTCTTTGTTTAGCTAGTCAGTTTCTGTCACTTACCAGATGAGTCCCTACTGTATTTCCTGTTGTCAGGTTTCTGTTTCCTGATGCTTCAGTGATTAAAGAGAAACTCAAAGAGTTTGGGAGCCATTCTGAGGACAGTCACAAAAGTAATTAGAGGGTGGTAGACTTGCAGAGCCTCATTAAAGAGATGTAATTTTGCTTCAAGAAAGGAAATTTGTGATGAGTTATAACACCCGTCACTGGCTGAGGCTGTGCCCTCAAACAAGATGGAGAACTGAAGTCATTATCTTAAAAATTCATGTGCAAACAGACCAGTGTGTCGCTTAGGAGATTATTCACGTGAAGATTTGCTCCCAGTTTCCCGTGTTCTCTCTGTTACATGTAGGTACCAGGGACTTCCTAAAAGTGTTTGCATTCATCTTCTTAAAAAATCCAATTCCTGTCCACTCCTTAATTCACTGTGGTCTGGACTCCAGCTTCACAGTTGCTATGCTCAGATCCAGGGCATCCCTGACGACCTCCTAGTATTTGGCCTTTGGCAATATTGGACGTTATTGACCACTTGCTTATGGCGCTTCAGTCACTTTGAATTCTCGGTCTTCTGCCTCCAACCTTTCTGGTTGGTCTTAGCTCCTGGAAGCCCCTCTGTCTGCCCTTCCTTCTCATGCTGGTGTTCTGCAAAGCTCTGACTTATCCTTTTCTTTCTTGACACTGTGCAGCTGGTGGCTTGTGTACTCCAGCCCTGAAGCTTCTGTTACCATACATTTACAGATATCTATTAAATGTGTATTCCCTGTCTCTGAGTATAAGATTCTATGTGCCTTTTAGAATATTCCTCTGGATATGTTACAACACTTCAGAGCCAATACCCCCACTCCCACCAAATACCACCAATACCAGCCAATACCAACAAAGATGCCTCTGATTACTTCCTTTTAGAACACACTTTTCTTGATGCTTTCAAACCGGTAAACCACAAGGACCTATCAATTCAACTACCCCAACCATCTTTGAGACCAGGCTCTTATCTCCACTGTCCATGCCTAGTTCAGGATGCTATTGTCTCCCCAGTGACTGCCCCTGAGTTTTTGTTTGTTTGTTTGTTTTTGGTTTTTTCGAGACAGGGTTTCTCTGTGTAGCCCTGGCTGTCCTGGAACTCACTCTGTAGACCAGGCTGGCCTCAAACTCAGAAATCTGCCTGCCTCTGCCTCCCAAGTGCTGGGATTAAAAGCGTGTGCCACCACCACCCGGCTGCCCCTAACTTTTTTTTTTTTTTTTAAAATGTTCTCTCTCTCTTTTTTTTTTTTTTAAAGATTTATTTACTTTATTTATGAGTACAGTCTTTAGACACACCAGAAGAGGGCATCAAATCTCATTACAGATGGTTGTGAGCCACCATGTGGTTGCTGGGATTTGAACTCAGGACCTCTGGAAGAGCAGTCAGTGCTCTTAACTGCTGAGCCATCTCTCCAGCCCTGCCCCTAACTTTTAAGCTCATTTTTCAACCCCTTAATGTGCTGCCTTCTTCCAGTTTTTTACCCATGCCAGGCAGCCAGAGCGAACCTTGCAAGGCACAAGCTGATGGTACTCGTGCCCTTGGAGTGGAACCCCCATTATTAGACTGGCTGAGCCTTCTTAATGTCCCCTTGCTGGCCTCTGAAGTCCCATGTTGGTTCTTTGCCTCTTGGGTTCCAAGAATAATCACCTTCTCACACCCTACTCTCTGTAGCAGGCTTTCACACACATCCTCACTGCCAGGAACACATTTATCCCCCTGCTCCCTTTCCCCCAAGCACATGAGGATTCTCTATCTCTCTTTCTGAAGTTGTTCATGCACGTTTCTCTTCCTCAGCTGTTTTAGTGCCCCTGTTCTGTGTTCACAGGAGATTCCAGCATAGCCTTTATCGTAACACATTGAAACCACACACCTGTAAAAGTAGGGAGAGAAAAGAACATGCCTACTGCTGCGTATCTGGTACTGAGGTGTTTACATACTTATTGGATTCATATTAGTCAGTAACATAAAAGCCCGTTAAAAGCTCGGTAAATTGCTCTTTATTCCTATCAAGAATTCAAAGAGGAAGTACTTAAGTTGGAGAGTGGGAAATTTGATTAAGCTCTTTGTGAAACGTTTCTGTGCTTTGGTTAGTAAATATTGGGAAGCCTGTCTCTGTAGAGTCACGACATCTCTTGGGAGACATTGAATATGAGACTCTTACTTGAAAAAAAAAGTGGGCAGAAGAGACAAGGAGAAGTCTGTAGACCTGTGTTGGCCCTGTGAATCCATGCCAACTTTGCCAAGTTTGCAGTGTGGCTGACTCAGCAACACACTTTTGAGCCACTTGTGCAAGAGTACATCTGGATGGTCAAAATGCACATTGTGGAAAGATGAGTGATCTAACTTTGGGCAGTAGTCATAACTATCCCTTTGCATATGTATTCAAGGACATAGTCCTTCCTTCATTTTGTCACACTCCATGAGAATTACGGCTCTGTCTAACCCCACTTATTCTGAGCTCCTTGGATCCAAAACTTAAGATTATACTTTAACCATCACAAATCCTGTTAGCTTTTCCTTTCAAGCTTGCCCACTTCTTCCCACCTGTAATAGGGTCTCATGATTCTACCTTGCCCCTCTTTGTCTGGCTTAAGTAAAGCAGCTAAAACTGTGGAAGCCATCTTGTGTCGTCTTTATGCTCAAAACTAGTTCTTAGGATAACAACTAAAGCTTCTCTTCTTAGAGATAAGGTCTCCCCTATGTGTCTCAGATTGTCCTGAAACTTGGAATCCTCTGTCTGCCAAGTTCCGAGATTGCAGGAATGCACGGACATAGCTTTAAATACTGAAGTCTTTCCAGTAACTCATCTGATCCTACATGATCTAGATTGCTGATTACTCAACTTTTCCATTAAAAAAAAAAAAGAGTACCCGCCACTGTCTAGTGTACTCACTGCTTTCACAGTCTACCTTTGATTTCTTATAGCATTCCTATTCTACAACAGCTGGGGTCTTCACGTGTTTGGGATGCAAATTCTCCACACATCTAGAATAGCCTTTCTCATTTTTGGCACTACTGACCTTTGGCCTGCATAATTCCTTGTGGTGGGGGTCTGATGTATGTGTTATAGGATGTTTAGTGTCATAGTTGTGACATCAAAAAAACACTTTGGACTTTGCTCACTGTCCCCTGTGGATTCAAGTAGTTCTCAGTTGAAAATAACTGTTTTAGAAGAGTGCATGACACAAGTAGACATTTAATAATTACAACTTAGAAGAAAGAAAAGAGAATGAGCAATTCATAGGTACATTTATGTTGTTGGTATTCTCCCAGAATGAACAGTCCATGGGTACATTTACGATGTCTGTATTCTCCCAGAATGAACAGTCCATGGATACATTTGTGTCTTCTATACTCTCCCAGAATGAACAGTCCGTGGGTACATTTATGTCTTCTGTATTCTCCCAGCATTCATAATTTAGCACAGTCACCACCAGGAACACCTTTCAGCCTAGAAAAGGAGAAAGCCACAGGCTCTCAGGGACTGCATGGGCTTTCTGTGTGATGACAGCACATGGCAAGAAAGGCATGAAAATAAGGGCAGTAAAATAAAGTTAAGTGATGGGATTAAAGCCATACTCAAAGGTTGCTTAGAAAGGCCTCTCTTCTAAGACTTATATGGGTTTGTTCAACCATATTTTTAGGTCCTGACAGCAACTATATTGGGAGTGAGCTACCCCAGTACAAATGAGCTGTCACAGCATGACCACAGACATCAAGGACTCCAGTTCCTCAGACTTATGGGAATGGCAACACCTTCCCCAAGTCAGGCTCAGGAGATGCCCAAGCCTTCCCCTAGTCCTTGTTTGGATAGTGACATTTAGCTAAAAACGGTAACATGGAAAGGCTGGGATTAAAGGCATGTGCCACCATGCCCAACTTAAGACAAATTATTTAACCAAATAGTGTAAGCAATATTGTTCTTATTTAAATGGTATTTTTACTACTTGTCAGAGATGGCTTCAAGATAGCATCATCCTGAGACTGCTCCCCACAAAGACGTTTCTACTGAGATTAGCTAACCTGCCTCCTTGCTCATGCTGTATGTAGCAAACATGGCTGAGTAGCCCAGCTGCTGGTGTGTCTCTATCCCCCCTGATCCCTGATTTATGTTTCTTGTGTCTTTTTTCTCATTCCTCCTTGCTCCTAGTCAGGTTCCTAGAACCCAACTGCACCAGCTGTGGCACAACTGTTCTTCCAAATTACTTCCATTCCATCATTTCCTTTCAAAGGGAATGACCTGTGGGTTGGGTTGACTTTTCGGTACTCAGTTCTCTCCAAGGACAGTAGTAGGAAAAATAACATTTAAATAAGAATAGTATTTCTTCCACTATCTGGTTAAGTAACTTGTCTTGAGTGATGAAGCTGATAGATGAGTAAGGTAGCACTGCTAGATTTGAGGGTGTGCTCAAACGATGCATCAGTAAGTATGATATTCTTAATATTAGTTATATACAATGACTATCATATAAGCTATACAGTAACAATCGCAAGGTTGTACAAAAGCCCGTCTTGCTCATTGGAAGCAGTGTATGCCACCTGAGGCCATCGGGATTCTATTAGTACAATCAGAAAATATCTAACAAGTCAAACCATGTAGAATAACGATGAAGACAAGGGTTATGGTTTCGTGTACAGCATGTCCTTAGCACCTGTGAGGTCTTGGAGTCAATCATCAACACACTACTCAGCCCCCTCCTCCAACACAATAATTAAACGATGTTCTATAGGAAAGGACATGGCTGCCATTGCTGTTCTATGATTTTGGAGGCTTTTTTTTTGGCCAAGGAAGGTGCATGGCGCATGCAGGTGGTGGTGGGGGGGCAGGGGGATAGAAGGAGTGGATCTGAAATTCCTTTGAGCTAAGAAAGTCGATGTTTTCTGTCAGAAGGTAAGACACCACATGGCACAAAAATATAGAACTGACTAACAGATCTAGAGCAAAAGGCCCATCAGCCCCGACTTCCCATGTACCAGCTGTCTGCTGTCTCTGTCTACAAGCAATTGCTGTCTCCAGCTCCATGAGTCCTTCCAGTCCTGTATGGAAAGGAGAGCATAGTGAGGGACTGGGGGGATATCGAGTTGGTAAAATGCTTGCCCTGCAAGCATGATAATTTGTGTTTGATTCCTAGAGCCCACATAAAGAAGCTGGATATTATGGTTCTGGGGACATGTAGACAGATCCCTGGGGCTAAGTTGACCACCTAGGCTGGTAAAATTAACAAGTCCCAGGTCTCAGAGAGGAACCTTGTTTTTAAAAACAAGGTATAGGGCACCTGAAGCATGACATTCAATAAGGTTGACCTCTGGCCTCCACATGCACACACACACAAACACACACACACACATCCACATAAACCCTCACATAAATGCTCTACACAAACACATACATACATACATACATACATACATACATACACACATACATACGTACTTACGTTCATACAGACACACACACAGAGACACACACATACACAGACACACACACACACACACACGAACTCACACAGGCACATAGTAAATTTAGAACTTTGGCTGTTGAGGCCTTGCCTGCTCCCAGAACACATTCACCTGCCTCGTCTATTCTGATTCTCAGAGCAAAACTCCAGCTGCATGAAAGAAATTTGTTGATCAGCTTTACACTTGCCCACTTTCCATCACTCATCCAGGGTCCCTAGACATTTAATGAGTCCTGGCACTTTGCCCACAAGTTGCTGCTCCCCCTATATCCTCTCAGAAAACTCCGAACACAAAGGGTCCCATGAGCATTTGGTAGTAAGACCCAAATAAAATGGACAACACTCGCGGCGGCGGGGGGGGGGGGGGTGGCTTCTCGATCTCTGTTTTAAAAAGTCCTGGTCCTTGAATTTCCCTTATGTGTACACCTCTCCCCTCTTTCCTGGGCTGAGATGCCAGCTGTACGTTGCCATGGTCCGAAGAAGGACCTGTGGGTCTCCCCTGGCAGATGCTGCCACTGTTTTAGCCTGAGGGCCCTGCAGGCAGCCCCTGGCAACATTTTAAATTCAACATCAAACTTCAGCTTGAAATTTTAAAAAGAGGGGGAGAAATGACAAGATGTCAATGTCTCAGAACCCAGCAAGTGGGGTTTGTAAATGTACAGTCTGGGTTTCTTTGAGCTGGGGAAGTTTCTTGTCCTTTAGTGGCCGCTGGGGATGACCATGCCCCATCAAAGAGACCCTAAAGGATTCTGTGAGAGCTAACAGGATGCTGCATCTGAAAAAGAGACCTTCAGACCAAGCCAGAGAGTGCTATAACAAGAAACAAGGGCAGGTGGAAAGATGGCCCATGGATATTCTTAACTCCAAAAGGCAGGCTATAAAATACTGTATTTAAAATGATACAGTGGGCAAGAAATGTGTGTGAATGCACATCGAGTAGTCTGGAAGGCTCAAATTTTATCTCTCATCATTGTCTAAAATTTTTTTTTTTTGGCCAGGATCATACATTTTTATAACTGGAAAAGAGTATGTATACAAAACTTGAGATTAAAAAAATGTAGCTGGGCAGTAGTGGTGCACACCTTTAGTCCCAGAGCTAGGGAGGCAGAGGCAGGTGGATCGCTGAATTTGAGGCCAGCCTGGTCTACAGAGTGAATTCCAGACTAGCCACAACTACACAGAGAAACCTTGTCTTGAAAAACTCGATGATGATGATGATGACGGCGGCGACGACGACAACGACAAAGGTAAGAAAACTAGCCTCCCATTCCTTCATTATCCCATTAACTCCTATAAGCGAAATCATGAAGCCCTGACCTGCCCAGGAAGCTCCACTTAGGGTTCAGCTCTCCATCTGTAGTTTAGGGAGATCCAGCTGTAGTTCACCCAGCAAAAGTTTGACCCCCAAGTAGCTCACAACTTCCAGGAGAATAACCTCACAGTCTACCGCTGAGTTTGTCACCTTTAACCTCTACAGCATCTCTGGAAAGCTTAGGGAGCTACTGTCTTTATTTTCAATTCGCACATAAAGAAATAGACCCAGAGAAATGGAAGTAATGGGTTTGGACGGCAACCTCATCTGAAGACTTAAAGTCCCAGCATGTGGAGACACATGTCTGTGCGCATGTATAGCAATAGGGTAATCATATGAGTCGCCGATAAATGGTGCTTGTGTGGGGTTGTGAAGAAAAGTTTTCTCCAGAACAGGATCATACATTCTGAAATCACTTGTGGGTAATTGTCCCTGATAGTCGCACTGCCAAGTAAAAGGCTCACTCCTCTCAACAGGTGTACACTGTGCTCGGTCACTTGTTTTCCAACACAGATCTTGCAGGATCTTAAAGGGGCCTGTCTGTTGTTTAACCACCTACCCCTGGATCCTAGCGTGGGATCCAATGCAATGGGCCTTTCTCTTTATTAGAAGTGATGGGAGTGAAGGCCTTCTTTCTCTTAACTTCTCAGTCTGATTCTCAACTCCCAAATCCTCAGCTTTTCATCTCCCACCAGAATGACAACTTTCTCATTTCCTCATCGGAACTCTGATATGGAAATGAGTGGCGTGGAGAGTAGAGGGAGGGAACACAGGGTGTGTAGAAAAGGGACATATTAAGACGGTAATAAAATCCAAGATGTTAAAAATAATCCCTTTACTACCCATCGCCTGGAAAAGGCGTACACTCTGCCTTAATCCTAGCAGCTCTGAGAACTAGCTATAAAAATAAAAAATGAGAAACAGAGTCAGTTGCTGTCATTTCCAATACAAATGGGCACGTACATCCAGCCTTTATGACTGGGTAACTTCCCCTTCCAGTGCTCAGTATTTATTGGTTTTGACTTATTGATAGAACATTCTGGGGCTTGACGTCCTCCTTCCCACAGAGCTAAGACACCATCAGCTACTGCTCTCTCCTTTCAACCCTGAGTACTAACGTGGGTGATGATGGCGGTGTTATTATTATCATTTGGTATTTAGCCAACATCTTTCCCCGAAGTACTTAGGCCACTTTATAGGCACTGCCTTATCGTTCTTCACAATACTTCCCTGGAGAGCGAGGGCCAGAACAGAGTTCTGGTTTTCAGTTCACTGGGTGCCCCGGAACAATGAAAGGCTGCCTCAAGGTCACCTGGAGAAATCAGGCTGAGGTCAGGACGAGGACCAAGAGCTGGTAATGACTGTTTAAGGGCGCCTTCCCACTGGCCACCAGGGAGAATGAGTCATTAGCTCATTCATTGAGTTCTGAGTATAACAGAACATTAAAAGGGGAATTTTGGCAGACATATGCTCTAAAGGGAGGCGCTAGAGTAAGACAAACACTTTCAGAGTGGATGGCTGAGAAGCCCCTCGCTTACCTCTAGAGTATTTTATAAGAGCCATGGGTTGGAAATCCAAGGACTTTTGAGGAGGATTTCTTCACACCAAAGGAAAGTATGAGGGCAGCAATTCATCTCAAGCCTAAGAACTCCAAAAAGATTGCTCAAACAGCTTAAAATGAATCCATTGGTGTGAGCAGAGCACCACGAATAGTGTGAGCTATTTCTAGACCGCCAAGGAGCGAGAGCCTAGCTGGAAGGACTCTGGTCCCTGGACAGGAGCTGGCACTCTGGAAGTGGCTGCTATCCTGGAGTTTAACAAAACAAACATTACAGGAGAGTGCCTCTTGGCTTGATGTGGTCCACATGCAAGAGCAAGTCAATGTGGGCTGGTTTAGATGTTGCCCTGGATGATCATCCTAAAGCAAGAGGACCTCAGAAGTAGAACACTGGAAGTACAATCTAAGATGCTTGGGCAGTCAGCTAGAATCAGAATACACCTACCTGTGACAGGGAATCTAAAGCCAGCACTCTATGCTATGAATATCTCCAAGGAACTCATGAGAGCCAAAGAAAAGAGAATCTTTGTATTTCTGTCCAGCTCAGAGTAGTGATCACTACCGTGGAAGTAAGAACATTGCTGCTGCCTCTAAGCCCCATCCTGCTTCTGAAGAGTTAAGGATCCAGCTGAAGAATGAATAGTATTTAAGGAAGTATAGACATCTCACTCTTCACCTCCAGGTCTAAAGCCAGAGAGAGAAAAGGGTGAACATTTGTTAGAGGCCCCCAGACCTTAACAGGTCCCTAGACCTTAGCACAACTGATGCCATGTTGGAAGTACCATTCAGGCCTTGGAGCCCAGCATGTAGGTAACAATACCTCCCAAAATGAGAATAAGAAGACCCTGCCCATCAAAGTCCACATGGGAAAGTCCCTATACATACTAACCTTGCTTGTTGGCTTCTGTAGTTCAGCTTCTGGCTAACTGTTTTTATTAACTGAAGTATGCTAACCCACGATGTGGTTTTTATGTTTAAAAGCTTACCTCAAGAGAGGCTCAGGACTGCAAAGAGGTACTGTACACCAGTGTAGTAACCAGCATGCTAATAAAGACTTTCTATTGGCTTGAACTCATGTCTGAGTAGTCTTTTTTGGTGGATACATCACAGTATTTCAAGTAATAGCAGATAAATTTCTTATTATATGATGATTGGGCATCTTAGTTCCCAAACTGAGCTGATGTTGTATGAGTTAAAATGAATAAAAATTACCTGACATTAAACAAAGAAGTCATATATATCCTTCCCGTAGCAGGAGAATGTTTCCCACAGAAAGAATGAAAGGAGATAGGGTGGCCTGGGAAGGTAGCTCAGTTGGTAAAGCATTTGTTCAGCATGTGTGAAACACTGTGTTTGGTCTCCACACAAACTAGAACAGCTAGAGAGAGATGGTAATTCTGAGGCCAGTCTGGGCTACAGGAGACCCTGTCTCAAAGACAATGGCAAGCGGAGGTGGAAATTAAACTGTACATTTTCTAAGACAAGATATACTTATTCAACAAAAGGGTTGATAATTTTTTTTTTTGGATCAAGAGTTATGCAAAACAACATGGGTGTACCCATTGCTCAGCATGTAGACCCAATGGTATAAGTATCATAAAAAGAGCTACTGTTTGTTGTTAAATTTATTTTATTTCTTTGTTTATTATTATTCTATCACAATATCTATAATAAATATAAAAATAAAATAAATATTATAATAGTTATAGTAAATATATGTATAATAAATGATATCCTAATAAATACAATAAATATATTACATAATAATAAATCAGTTCATTTTTATATATTATAGAATCATATAAAATATTATGTACTATATTATATAATTACATGTAATTATATAACACACATAATATATATTATATATATAATTTATATTATATATAGTAAAAATATATAATTAAAATATAATATTTAATGTAATAAATTTACTTATTTATTATTTATTTATTTAATTGACTCAGTCATTCCATGTTAAACTGACAGGGTAAGGCATTGACTCTCTACAAAGAGGAAAACCTAGACTGCTCCAAACTAGTTTTAGTGTAGTGGTTGAGGTCGGAGCCAGCAAACAAAGATGCTTAGTTTGCGCTAAGCTGCGCCATCAGCAGACAAACTGTTAAACTAATACAGCTCTTAATTAGTGTTGTTCTTTCACATCAGCTGAGATGCACAAAAATAAAACTCTGATTTTTGAAAAAGCTTTACCCGAGGCCAAGACAATAGAGGGCTTTCAACTTACCAGGAATGATGGTCAAAAACCATGAGAAGGTGGCTTTCTCCACAGGGCTGTACACAGCTATTTGTATCTGCCATAGACATGAAAGCTACTAGGAGGTTGGAGAAATGGTTTCATGGTTAATAGCACTTGCTTCCAGAGAACCCAAGTTTGTTCCCAGGGGTGTCTTACAATTGCTTATAACTTCAGCTTTGGGGTATCCAGTGCCTCTATCTTCCCTGGGCACCTGTACTTACACACACACACACACACACACACACACACACCAACCCCTCATGCATATAATAAAAATCACAAAAATTAATTCTAAGAAAACTACTGGCTTTGAGGTACAGCTGAGGGGCCCACGGCTTGTCTTTGTCAGCATCTTACTGTTCCATTTCTGCATTCTTACAAGTGGATTCTCTCATGTCTTCACTGAAGGCAGTGTCTTAAAGGCTATCTGTTCAGGGCAGCTTTTCTTGAAGATCTAACCTAGAAGAGGTGCCTCTTCCCTTCTCAGCCACCACAGCACTCTACTTCCTTCAGAGCAGTGATCCTAACCTGGGCTTATTGTATGTTCGTCATTTGCATGCCCACTCACGACTCTTAGACTCTGAACTCTAGGGTGACCAGGTTCACAATGAATATCCATTTAAGGAATCAGAGAGAAAAGGGGTGGGTAGACCTGCCTAATCACACCATCACATAGTATGACTTCAGTACCCACCCAGCGCTACTACAGATGTGGGCTGCTTACAGGCTCTCAATATGTTATTCCTTCCTGCTTTTATTTTTTCTATGCTCCTCACTATCCCCCCTACCCCTGATAAAACAATTTTTGAAAGGATTTGTCTCTGTTTGCAGAAAGCTTCTTGGTGGGTGATGCCTGGGAAGTCATCCTTTCAACAATATGTGGCATCAGGTTGGTGACAGAACATGCAATCCCAGCTCCAGTACTCAGGCTGTATAACCACTGAGATGCAGACCTTCCAGTAGGCAAAGGGCATCCACCTTTGCCCAGATAAATCTCCTGCTTCCACCCACCCCTAATACAGGTCTCCTCAAAGGGCTTTCCTTCAGCTAAATCCATTGCCCAAGAATCCATATCTAAGCCTTCTGATGAAAACCCAAGGTTTTGGGAGTTTGAGGAGGGTAGGCAGAGACGCACCATGGCTTAAAGCTGGTCAGGGACATCACCACAGTGCCAGGTTCTCTGCCCTGTCCTTCCCTTGCTGGTCAGTGGTGCAGATGCCATGAGCAGCCTTCAGAACTCATCAGTTACTGAAGAGACCCCGAAAAACAGGTATGTGAATGAAGATCAAAGAATTCAATGGAAGACAGGCAGGTCCTTCAGCTTGGGGAGAACCTCACCTACCATGTCCAGGGAGAGCATTTTGTTTCCTATCTGGTGTTGGAGGCTGATGAAACTGCTCTGGCAAAGGCAGACAGTGGTGGGCTGGGCTGCTGCTCTAACTCCTAACCCTGCTTTTGTTGATGAGAGGCAGGTGCTGTGAGTCTGGCAGCAATCACAGATCTCTCCTCTGGTGGTATGGTGTGTATGTATTGGGGCATACATGTGTGTTCATGTTCCTATGTATATACATATGTGCATGCTTGCATGAGGAGGCTAGCGGTCACACTGAATACCTTGCTCAATTGCTCTCTCTCTCTCTCTCTCTCTCTCTCTCTCTCTCTCTCTCTCTCTCTGAGGCAGTCATTCCCGGAACCCGGAGCTCATCCATTTGTCTAGCCTGGCTAGACAGAGAGCTTCACCTATTCCTGCTTCTCCAGTGCTGGGATTATAGGCACGTGTTGCTGTTCCTCATCTTTCAGATGGATGTGGGCTCTGAGCTCCGGTCTTGTCTCATGCTGTGTACAATGCACAGTGTGTTATGTCTATATGTATGTATGTCTCCTTAGGGTCTCTGCTCATCTTTTGCCTTTTTCTCCCTCCTGTGGCTCAGTCTGGCCTAAGGCTCATGATTTTTCTGCCTCTTGAGTGCTAAGATTTTAGGTGTATATCACCGTGCCTGGCTCCTAAGACAGGGAAGAGTGGGAACTGGAAATCCATTTGGGCTGCCACAGCCTAACTTCCTGACTGCAACCTTCAGAAGTATGGGTAGGTGATAACGGGTCTCTCCCTAGTCCTTGGTCCAAGGTTTAAAAACGGGGAGGGGGGATAGAAATGCGGTGTGCAGTGTGAAACGGCAGGCCTTCCTCAAGCATCTTCAGGACTGTGCCTGCCACTTGTATGAATGAAGGAGAGCAAATTCAGGTCAAAGCGGAACCTTTTTTTTTCCCCTTGGCACTAGGAATGAAACTCAGGGCCCTGGACATGTTAGGCAAGGTACTCTTCCATATCCCCAGCCTACCCTTTCATGACTCTGAGGAACATACATAGGTACACACCTTGAGACAGCGTCTCACTGATTTATTCAGGCTGGCCTTGATGTCACTGTAGCACAGCTAGGTTTGAATTTTTGATTCTTCTACCTCAGTCTCCCAAGTACCTGGAGTTATCGCCTGCTATATGAAGCTAGGCTGTACCTGGAAAACTATTTTTTAAGTAATGAATTAAGTATGTGTGTATCTGTGCATGTATACGTGTGCACGTGCCGCAGCATACATGTGGAGGTCAGAAAACAACTCTTGACTGTTCTTTCTGTGGATTCTGGGGCTAAAATTTAAGTTGTCCGGCTTATTTGGCAAGCTCTTTTAGCCTCTGAGCCATCCCTTGCCCCTGGACCACTTTTAAAGGGGCGGTGTAAATGAGGTATCGTTCATTTGAAGCAACTTCGTCTTGTCCTCTTTCGGAGGACTAAATGAAAAAAGAAAAACAACAATAACAACTGGCAAGTATTTATTAAGGACTTAAAAGAATCCAGTTACTGTACTAGTCAGTGAAATAAAACAGAACCTAAAGCTGAGAATGGCTGGACTAACGCGCGGTGGTGGCTCACACCTTTAATCCCAGCACTTGGGAGGCAGAGGCAGGTAGGTTTCTGGTGAGTATGAGCCCAGCCTGTCATAGCAATAGTTTCAAACTAGCGAGAGTATCTAGGTATGCTCACACACACACGCCCTTCCATGGCAACCACTGAACGTCTAAGTTTGTCGTTTAGTACTAGTGGGGAGGCTGAGGAGGCTGCGAGCTTTCTGGGATCAGGGGCTTTGCCTGCCTGCCGCTCCCCATCTCTGCAGTGTTTACAGTGATGTCTGCACCCTACAAGAGGCTTGGTGTGTATTCGTGGGCTGGAGGAAGGTTATGTGTGTTTAAAGTAAATCTGGCACTTGGCTGATAACAGGGTTCCCTTTCTTTTTTATCAGGGGTTCCCGGACTCTCTGAGTTTGTTTCCTCATCTGGAAAGCCAGAGACCGAAGACTCTGTTTGCTCTGACCTGAGTCTGTACACAGGGCCGTGTGAACTCGGCAAATGATGACTGCTGTTGGTAGCCCTTCTCGGTTTGTTATGACAAACAATAAAAATGGAACTTTACTAGAGTAAAACTTGTATTCTAAGATTGTTGAATAAACAAAATTAAACGGACAATGAAATCCCAATTTTCCTGATGAAAGATAAACAAACAAACAAACAAACAAGAGAGCAAAACGAAGCCACTTTTAGTTGTTGTGGAATCTAAAATGGTCATTTTGCAATGGAGCAGGCATCAATGTATGTGTCTATCCATATCTGTTTCAAAAGACTCAAATTAAATGATCATAAAAAGATCTGTGAGAAATACCACTAAGGGAAGAAAGCAAGTTATCTAATTATGTATCTGTGAATTGTATCTAATTGGAATACAAATTTATCATAAATATATTCATTTATAATAAAAACCGAATGAGAATTTAAAAGCACCCCATTCAGCTTTGATTTTAGAGTGAAACACTTAGGCGGGCACACAGATTGGATGTGATGTATCTAAGAGAGCCTATGAATATTCATAGTCAGAGTACAGACCACATGTTCACATCCGTATAATACATTTCTTATTCAAGCTGAAAGAGGCACCCTTTCTCCTCTGGAAAGGAAATAATTAGGGTGGGGTTGATAGATGTAAAAATCAGAAACACTCCCTTAAGTAAAAGTCACAATGTCCAGAGGGGCTGGGAGTCTAACAGATTGTTTGTTTAACTCGCCCACGATGATGAGGCAGACAAGCCGACACAGAGCTTAAAGGGAAATATGCCAAGGTGGCCAGTGTGCCCCGGGCATAGGCTGCCTCGGGTGCTTCCATCGGCAATGATGAAAGTCTAGAAGCCCCGAGTGCTCTGCTGGAAGCAAAGACAAAATCCGTTGACCGATGTCAGTCAGAGATCTTGCAGGGCCTCTTTCAAGCACAGGCAGCCTTGGGCTTGGGGCTCAGGAGAGACTTACAGACTTCATCCTGCATCTGTCTGCGCTGCGCCATCTTTCAAACAACTGCCCAGCAGAGATATCTCAGATTACAGTGTGGGTTTCTGAGCAAGTGTGTGCACACACACAGGTGGACTTTAGTATAGTCTTTAGTTGCTCTTCCCTCCCTCCCTCCCTCCCTCCCTCCCTCTCTCCCTCCCTCCCTCCCTCTCTCTCTCTCTCTCTCTCTCTCTCTCTCTCTGTTGTGTGTGTGTGTGTGTGATGTTTGTTGGGTATCTTCCTCAATTGCAGTTCATTTTATTTTTGAAACAGGATCTCTTACTAAACTTGGAGTTCACTGATTCTGCTAGTCTGGCCATCCAGTTCAAGCAAGGGGTACTCCTGTCTTTGCCTCCTCAGCCCTGAGATACACAAGCATCAAACACGTGGCCTCTCACATTGGGAAACCTGTTCCTTTTACAGCTCCCTGAACCGCTGGTTCTGTCAAGGGCAACGAACGTTTCACCTGTACTTAATCTTTTCTTTCCCAGCTCCGGGGATTAGACTCAGGCCTTTCCATGAGTGACAAGAGCTCTCCCACTCACCTGCACCTTACCCCCACCGGCAGTCATCAACACCTTTCACTGCTAATGTGTTCTCTCTCTTTTTAAAAACCAGCAAAGCACCAGTCTCAGGCAAGACCGGTGGCAGGCATAAGTCAAGGGCTGGAATCCAATACAACTGTTCTCATTCATTTATGACAAGCATATTGGTGGCCCGTTTATGTTCCAATATTGTTTCCTTTGAATTAAATTTATTTGTTGATGTTTAAAAAGTGTTGATGTCAAACAAATGTTAAGGTTAGGGATGTAGTTCAGGGGTGGATCCCTGCCTTCTATGTGCGAGGTGATCACCTTGATCCCTAATCCCGAAACAAAGGAAAACCTACAAGCACCCCAACTGCACAGACACACATGAAATCCTAACTCACTAACTCTGTAGGTGACATGTGGCTATGCCTAAACTGCGAAAATGGGACCCACACTCACTGCAGCCTGGGAGGAACTCATCAACAAAGCCAGGACCCCTGGAGGGAAGGTTTAGGGATGTTCTCACTTCTTTTTTGTCTAGAGAAGAAGAAAATTGGCTTAGATCCTGTCTGTGTGACAGACACAGTCAAAATCATCTAAGATGCTGGTCTTCAAACCAAACAACAGGATGTCTCCCAATCCCCTGTGAGGAGGAAGAATACAGAGAGTATGCAGGCTTGTCCATTATTGTTCCTTAGGTAAGGCTACTGCATAATTATACTCTGTCATTTTGTGTGAGTTCATGTGTGTTACAGGGCTCACTCTTCAGTGCTGAACTGATGATGGTAGATGACTATCATCTATTTGTCAAACCTAAAAGCCAACGACCTTGTCTTCCCAGTGCCCTCCTCTGTGCTTTCTTCCACATACCATTGAACCTCTGTGCCAGGAGACTTCAATTGCAGGAAACAGCTCACATTCTATCGCTAGAGGAAAGAGATATTGATAGAGCCCACATTAGAATTGTGGTCACTAACAACGCAAAGCAGCAAGCCATAAATCCTCATGAGCTCAGGCCGTGCTGTTTACCATCAAAGGGATCCTTCTTCCTCTGCAGTGTAACTAAATAGATGAGCGATAAGTGAAACATGATAGCTGTTAAATTAAAGACGAAAACCGTTCAAGTTACAGAGAGGCTGTTACAAAAACAAACATGCCAACCAGAGGCCTCAGACCCCTACAGCAATGATGTGGCTCTCCGTGCCTTTGCAGCCTATCTTTCTGAAGATCAGGGAGCTGACAGCTCATCAAAATCACAGCTCCACCCCTCTCATATTCTATCCATAGAAATGAATGAGGGTATAAGTGATAGCTATAAGGATGCCCATTCGAAATACCACTTAGGGGCTGGAGAGGTGGCTCAGTGTAGTTAACACCTCTTCCAGAGGTCCTGAGTTCAATTCCCAGCAACCTCATGATGGCTTACAACCATCTGTAATGGGATCCGATGCCCTCTTCTGGTGTGTCTGAAGACAGTGACAGTGTATTCATATACATAAAATAAATAAACCTAAAAAAAAATGAAGTGTCACTTAATATGTTGAAAAGGTAGGTTTAGCTGAATTATCCAACACCAAGGGATTGGCTATGCAAACTGTATGTACCTTTTCATGCAAGAGAGCAAACAAGCCTAACCAGGAAGTAGTGGCACATGTCTTTAATCCCAGGAATTGGGAAGCAGAGGCAGGCAGATCTCTGAGTTCAAGGACAGTCTGGCATACAGAGTGAGCTCTAGGGCAGCCAAGGCTATATAGAGAAACCCTGTGAGAAAAAACAAAATGAGAGAGATATAAGGAGAGACAGAGATAGAAAGAGACAGAGAGACAGAGAGACAGAGACAGTACATATAAAAAGTACTGTAGAAAAGCACCCAATATTACCAAATATGTAAAAATATAGTGTTAAAATGGAGGGGAAGATGGTGCAATTATAATCTCAAAGGGTTCTTCTATAAAAGGAGTCAACAGGGGGCATTTTGTTCATTGAGTTTTGAGTTATTTGCCAAAATTATTATAAACCTCCCATTAAGATGTTGCAAAAGAGCTAAATAAAATATTCCTTTTCTAGGTAAAAAAACCCGAATTGTTAAGGTCAGCAGGTTGGCTCATTGGATAGCCATTTACTTATTGAAGCCACTTATTAAACCAGCTTCGACAGGGATTTTTCCAGATGAACCTGAGCAAACCCCAGCCAATCTTTAACCCTCCATTAGATACCATGTTTCCTGGACGCGCACCATGACCATCTCCATGGAAGCATGACAATCTCTGTCACTCACAGTAAGTCAGAGAGAACTGACTTCTGAAAGTCTCCCCTGGCCGGGCAATGGTGGCGCATGCCTTTAATCCCAGCACTTGGGAGGCAGAGGAAGGCAGATTTCTAAGTTCGAGGCCAGCCTGGTCTACAGAGTGAGTTCCAGGACAGCCAGGGCTACACAGAGAAAGGACAGCCAGGGCTACACAGAGAAGCCCTGTCTCGAAAAAAAAAAAAAGTCTCCTCTGACCTCTACAAGCAGGCTGTGGCACACATGTGCACGTGTGTACAGACACACACACACACACACACACAGAGAGAGAGAGAGAGAGAGAGAGAGAGAGAGAGAGAGAGAGAGACACCATAATTAAAGTAAGATTTGATTGCTAAATGAGAAAAGCACAGAGAAGCCAAAGAGATAAGCAAGGATAAATACTCAATACAGTATGACTTGATTTTATTTAAAAACTGATGCAGTACACAGTAAAACTGATGCTAAGAGGAAGGGTGAACTCTGTTTTCTTCTTTTACTGGACGGGTGTTTTCTAAAATGTCTATGGTGAAAGCGTACACTTTTACTTTAAGGGGGAAAAAAAGCAATGTCTTTAAGCTGGCCCCATTTAACCTGTTTAAATGGGTCAGCAACCCTACTCATCACCTTAAAAGTGTGTGTTTGTGGCCTTGCATTTTGCTGTGCTGATGTGCTTCCCCTAGAACCAAAGGGAGACACGAAACCTCTCTGCAAACTCTTTGTAGATTCCCATCTGTGACTTGATAAATATTTGATGCCGTGGCCAGTCAACATCCCTACATTAGCGAAACTTCTGCCCAGGAGCAAAAACTGCACAGCTCTCAGCGATGAGACCGGAGTAAGTTAAAAAGAGTGGATTCATTAACTACTTCAAAGGCTTTGGGTTTTTCTTTTTCTTTTTTCTTTTCTCTTTCCATTGGCAATTTTGTGGACTGGATTATTGGTCCTGCTTTCTATACTGTGAGGACCACAACCACTACCATACAGAGGAGCTTGCTTTCCCCTGTAGCAGCACATTCTTTTCTTTGTGTTCACAATCGAGGAGCAAATACAGCCTGACTTCACCCATCTCACCCCGAACCCCACCCCTGCCATCTTCCCCTTGGTTAATCAGCTGTGAATATTTATGATTGAGTAAGCTCAAGATCTGCATGGTAAATCTGTAGTCTGGTCCCCATATCTGATACAGGTTTTAGACAATTAGGTGGACCGTTTATTAGATGTGCCATTTCCCCCTCTCTGCCTCCGTGAGGATGGCTGATCCTAGAAAAAGCAACACAATTGTTCCTAAATACTTAGTTGATGGACACAGAGGGAGGGAGTAAAATGAAGCGGAGGCTGGTTTTAATCCTAAATGCAGGATATGTGTGTGTGTGTGTGTGTGTGTGTGTGTGTGTGTGTGTGTTTCATCATACATATATCTGTATATGTATACAGAGAGAGAGGGAGAGAGGGAGAGAGGGAGAGAGGGAGAGAGGGAGAGAGAGAGAGAGAGAGAGAGAGAGAGAGAGAGAGAGAGAGAGAACACTATTCCATCCTAAAGAAGAATGAAATCCTGTCATTTGTAACAATATGGAAGAAACGCAGAACATGACGTTAAGTGAAGCAAGTCACACAAACAGAAGTTGTATGTGAACTATCCCAGCACTTGAGAGGTAGAGGCAGTCGGATCTCTGAGTTTGAGGCCAACCTTGGCTAAGAACCAGTTCCAGGACTGCCAGGACTACAAAATGAAACCCTTCTTAAAAAAAAAAAAAAAAAAAAAAGCCTCAGGGAAATTCACAACGGAAGTGAAGAACAATAGACAGGAATGCTGGTAACTAGGATCCCATGGATACTATGTTGCAACTGGATTTGAATGAGAAGCTGGGGGAAGGGAGTATGGAGAGATGGCTCAGCAGTTAAGAGCATTAGCTGTTCTTCTAGGGGTTCAGGGTTCACCTCCCAGCACCCACATGGCAGCTCACAACCATATGTAGCTCCAGTTCCAGGGGATCTGATACCCTCTTCTGGTCTTTGCTGACATCAAGCACACATGTGGCACACAGACATATACATGCGTGAAAAAACACTCACACACATAAAAATAAACCACCTTTTTTACAAAGTCCAGCTATGATATGCAGCTACACAAGAGGATGAGTCTAGACAGTGACTGTGTGCTGTAGCCACAAGAAGCTAGAAGAGTGGATTCTGATTGTTTCTGGCATAAAGAAATGAAGATGTGTGTGTTTGATCTGTTGACACAAAGTATATATGTATGAAATACTTCTTGGTACTTTATTAATCTACAATTAGTGTTTTACCACTCCATTAAACAAATAATTTAAAAAATGTTTCTTGGGCTGGAGAGATAGCCAGTGGTTAAGAGCACTGACTGCTCTTCCTGAGATCCTGTGTTCAAGTCCCAGCAACCACATGATGGCTCACAACCATCTGTAATAGGATCTGATGCCTTCTTCAGGTGTATCTGAAGACAGCTACAGTGTATTCATATACATCATATACATAAATACATCTTTTTTAAAAAGACCCGTTAAAAATAAAATAAAAAAAATGTTTCTTAAGTAAGAAAGTTGTTATCCTTATCAGAAGGTCTTGGGTTTAGTTCCCAGCACACAAACACACATACACACACACACACAATTAAAAATAAAATAAATCTTTATTTATTTATTTATTTTTGTTTTGTTTTTGTTTTTTTGTTTTTTCGAGACAGGGTTTTTCTGTGTAGCCCTGGCTGTCCTGGAGCTCACTCTGTAGACCAGGCTGGCCTCGAACTCAGAAATCTGCCTGCCTCTGCCTCCCAAGTGCTGGGATCAAAGGCATGTGCCACCACCGCCCGCCCAAAATAAATCTTTAAAATGTTATTATCTACATTAGTTTTTATGACTCTCACATGCTTCACCATTTTGGCATGAAGTTTATTTACATTACTTTGGTTTTTTTCTAAGGAACTAGATCATTTCCATTGTCTTCTATGAATACTGTTCTATTGGTATCACACAAGCAGGCCTGAATGTGGATAACCTAGTGGTATTTTTGTGAGACTCTTACTGGGAAGCAGCAGCGCCCACAAATGCATTTGTTTCCTTGTTGAATGCCTTGGATTGTTTGCTATTATTTCAGACTTCTTTTCGGTTCTACGATTTTTCCCTTGTCCCCCTTTTAGTGCAACTAACATTTTCAGTTCTTTTAATTAGAAACCTAAGTATTTCTGGCTATGAACTCCATCGTTGGGGGGAAAATAACTACGAAGATGGATGGGGGCCGGCATAGCAACAGCAGCAGCAAGAGCAGCAGCACGCTGTGTCTTTCCACTTTAGACTATAAGAAAGTTTCTACAATTTCTCCTTTTGAAAATGTTTTACCATGCTATGAAATGCTAATTTTTCTGCCAGTTTTTACAATGAAGAAAATCAATAATCAATGATTTGAATTCAGCTTGCTGTCCTGGAAACACGCTCCTGAGTTCAGAAGGCTTGAGCCATGTGTCTCCAGATTCTCCTTCCCGTGAGGATTTATAAAGATTGAGAGCTTTTCTCTTGCTTCCCAGATTCACCAGTTTCCTTGCAATTTTTCTTTGGGTGGCAGATCCATCTCGAATCTGCTCCCTTGAGTTGTGAATTAGATACAAAGAAAACATTTTTTTAAAAATCTTGTTTGGATCTAGAAGAAAAACATTCATTAGTAAAGAATATGAGGTGAGAGGGAGTTCATCTGTCCCGTGAATTTGCTCTTATTTTAATTACTTTGCTCAGTGACTAAAACTTCATTAAATGAAAAGTTTATAAGGCTTCCTTGTGAGTTTTTTGTAGGCTATGCTTGGCAGAAGGCTGCTCTCTGTCATAGTCTACCATGTACAAGTGCAAGGGGAAACCTTTCTGAACATGCTCTGTTTCTTAGTTTTCTGCCCTTACTTTGAGCTCCACTTTCTGGCTTTGTAATTCTGCCCCACAGTCTCATTTTGTTTTGATTCTCAATGATACAAAGAAATACAAGAGGTGGTGGGGAGATAGCTAAGTGGTAACAGTGCTTGCCATGAAAGCATGAGGACCTGAGTTCAAATCCCAGCACCCACATGAAAGGGTGGATGTGACTGTGCATGTGACTAGAACCCAGACCCGTGGAAGGGAGAGACAGAAGAATCCTTAGGACTCGCTGCCCAAGTTCCAAACTAAGTGACAGACCTTGTCTCAAGGGAATAAACAGAGTGATAGAGCTGGGTACCCAGCATCCTCTTCTGGCTCTGACTTCTGAGCATGCATGCTGTATGCAACCACACACACACACAAACATATACACACACATATACACACACATGCATACACACATACACACACATATATACACACCATGCATACACATGCATGTACACATACATATACGTGCATACACACATGCATATACACATACATACACATTTACACACAAACACACACACATATACACACATGTGCACATGTGCACACAATTAAAAGATAACACTCAAAGGGCTCCAAACTGAGTATATCCCACCAAAAATGTATTTGAAGTAAATACTGAGATATAGGAAAATTAAACATATTTCATTAACTAGAATATCAAGGTTATTTTTCTTCTAAAACATCTAAAACTCTCAATTAGCATATAATAGGAAAATACGTATAGGAATGAATGAATGTTTACATAAATTAAAATTTTAAATAAAAGTAATTGCTTAGTTCTAAATAAAATTTTAGTAAACATTTTTACAAATATTGATTATGTATAGTTGTTATGCTCAAAACATATCAGTTGCAAGTTTAAAAAAAAAAGATAATTTCATTGTGCTGGCTAGCTTTTTGTCAGCTTGACACAAGCTAGGGTCATTTGGAAAGAGAGAGCCTCAGTTGAGGAAATACCCACTTCTCATTTTTTATTGCTGTGCCAAGGCCACTTATAGAAGAAAGAGTTTATTGGAAGCTTATAGTTTCAGAGGGTGAGTCCATGACCATCATGGCAGGGAGCATGGCAGCAGGCATGGCACTGGAGAAGCAGCTGAGAGCTCAGTTCTTGAGACACTGCCATGGTGGAGGGAGAGAGAAAGACACAAAGAGATTCAGAGAGAATCACTAACTGGAAATAGGGTGGGTTTTTTAAATTTCAAAGCCCATGTCTACCAGTGACTTACTTCCTCCAGAACAAGCATTCAAATAGATGAGCCTATGGGGTCCATTCTTTTTCAAATCACCATATGTACCTACCAGACTGGCCAGCCAGTAGGCAAGCCTGTGGGGCATTTTCTTGATTAATGATTTATATGGAAGAACCCAGGCCACTGTGGGCAGTGCTGCTCCTGGGCAGAAGGTCCTGGGTGGTATGAGAAAGCAGGCTGAGCAAGCCATAAAGAGCAAGACAGTAAGCAAGGTTCCTCCATGGCCTCTGCTTCAGTTTCTGCTTCCCAGTTCCTGCCTTAAGTTCCTGCCCTGACTTCCTTCATGAACTATAAGTTGTAAGCTGAAATAAACTCGGTCTTCCTCAAGTTGCTCTGGTCAAAGTGTTTAATCACAGTTATGGAAAGCAAACTCTAACAGTTATGCTTCATGCTTCCAACATACTGAGTCTATGCTGTTTCTAAAGACTAAGAGTAAATGTTTAATATTGCTAAATGTTCTTTGGCTGCCATGTGCAGCTGTTGCAGACACTGCATTAGCCTGTGACTGCCTGTGGGTCCACAAAGTAAAACTGGAAGAAGCAAGAAAGTGGATGTTCATTACCCCTGGGAAACAATACTTTATTATGCAGGAATCTATAGCATTCGTGACATCTGAGAGGAAGGATTTGACAGGTTAATTAATTTGTCTTTTCTCCTGCCTAAATGCTGCCACCGCTCGAATTCTCCTCCTTAGGACTGTCCTTCCGTGGCATTGGCAGCAGCACAAGCCACAACCTTCATGACATTTGAAGAAAGTCACCTTCTGCTTCCAGGACGAAAGGCAAGAAAGAAAAAGGCAAGCACATTTGAGATGGCTCAAATGATGCACCCTGAGGGGCATGACTGCGTCACACAGTGGGCACCCGTGCTATTTACTAAACTTGCTTTTCATTGTGAGTTTGTGATGCTGGAATCTAGGAAGAATGTTCAGGAGGGAGCTCCTTGTCCAGTCTAAAGGCTGTCCTAAGCTCGGTATAAAATCCAGAACCATCGATAGGATAACCCCCATGTGGAGAGAAGTAAGGGACCCAACCCACAAGTACGCAAATCAACTATAATATAGACATTGTTGTGTTTGCTTTTCTATAAAAATTATACTAAGATGCACATGGTATTTTATGCATTTATTTTCTATTTCTTCCAAGTCAAAGTTTCTCTGTGAATCCCCTGCTTTCCTGGAATTTGCTTTGTAGACCAGGCTGGCCTCAAACTCAGAGATCTACCTGTATCTGCCCAGCTTTGTGTGTGTGTGTGTTTTAAACAGAGAAGGAAGATTACTAAATAAAAGCTTTGATGAGCTTCATTTCCATTTAAAATATTTTATTACACTTTCCATATTGCTGCTAAAGTTTTGTTGACTTTATCTTACATCAGTAAGATTGAAACCATTCCTTCTTTTTTTTTATGTTTTAAAGATGTATTTATTTTATTTATGAGTACACTGTAGCTGTCTTCAGACACACCAGAAGAGGGCATCCAATCTCATTACGGATGGTTGTGAGCCACCATGTGGTTGCTGGGATTTGAACTCAGGACCTCTGGAAGAGCAGTCAGTGCTCTTAATCGCTGAGCCATCTCTCCAGCCCCGATACCATTCCTTCTTGACTGACATTTTTTCTTCGAGTTTATCATTATCAAAGTAATATAACAAATATCCTTTGGAGGTGACCTGATTTTCTCTGTGTTTAAGTTCATGGCTGCTTTTGGTCAATTTTAAATAATTCATAAATACTAGGACCTAAATATATATGAATTTATATATTTATGTATATATGTGTGTATATAGTATATTATATATGTATATCTATATGTATATGCACATATATATATGTATATAACATATATATGTTGTAAAACTGCTTTGTTCTTACTCATAGTTTTCACCTTCTGAAGAATTTTATGAACAATTAAGTTATAGATGAAAACTTTACATTAGGTAATCTGTCTGATACTCAAAGTAGATGAAAACAAACTACCAAAAAAAAAGTGATAAGGGCTGGAGAGATGGCTCAGCGGTTAAGAGCACTGACTGCACTTCCAGAGGTCCTGAGTTCAAATCCCAGCAACCACATGGTGGCTCACAACCATCTGTAATGAGATCTGATGCCCTCTTCTGGTGTGTCTGAAGACAGCTACAGTGTATTCATAAATAATAAATAAATAAATCTTTAAAAAAAAAAGTGATAACTACCAAAATATTTATAAATTCAAACTGATAAGAAATGTTGTATGGAAATATATATTTACACACATAAATATTGCAAGTATGTTATATATTGAAACAAATATATCTTTATACTATTATACAGCTTACATATATAATCCATATAGACATAATTAAGATTGGAAATATATATGTGCAATGTGTGCACATTGCTGCTTGCAGGCTTTAGAAACTGAAGCCAATCCAGAATGAAGATTCAGGTTTGGCTGACCCCAATGCCCCCAAACCACAGTCTATGTGACATTAGAACTCAGGATGCCTCAAGGGCCATTTGAATATAGGAACAAATCAAGAAATACATCAAAAATCACAGCAGTCCCACTTAAGGGGTAGAGAGAGGTTAAAGAAAAAGGTAACAGGAGATCTTAACATTTGTGTATTTCCTAACTTATTTAAATACTAAAAATGGATTTATGTTATACTTGTAAAATCTTAAAAAATAATAAAAAATAATATTTTACATAGTTAGTTGGAGTATGAAATGTCATAGCCTCTTTGGGAACAGCTTGGTACTTGCTTATGGAGTTAAGCAAACATTTAACACACAACCCAACAACCCATCCTTACTTGTTTACCTAAGGAAAAAGAAAACTTATGCCTTCAGAAAAATAAGTGCACAGACAGATGGTCATCATGGATTTGTTCACACACTTATCTCTAAAATCTAGAAACTATACTTTTGTTCACTTACAAGTGACCACACATACAAGTTATGGGATAATCATGCAGTAAAACAATACAGTTGTTTAAAAAAACACTAACAAACTTCTGATATGTGTTACAACATGACTGAGTCCCTTATGCTAGGTGGAAGATGCTTAAACAAAGGGTTATTATGTTACATGATTCTGTTTTCAGTGGTTCTCAACCTGTGGGTCATCACCCTTTGGGGTCATATATCAGATGTCTACATTATGATTCATAAAAATAGCAAAATTACAACTATGAAGTAGCAACAAAATAATGCTATGCTGGAGGGGATTCACCACAACATGGGGAACTGGGTTAAAGGATTAAAGCATTAGGAAGATTGAGAGCTGCTGGTTTACATGATCCTAAGTAAAAGGAAAATGACAGGGTTAAAAACAGATTAACAGGGTTCAGTGGTTAAGAACATTGGCTGCTCTTCCAGAGGTCCTGAGTTCAATTCCCAGCAACCACCTGGTGGCTCATAACCATCTGTAATGGGATCTGATGCCTTCTTCTGGTGTGTCTGAAGACAGCTACAGTATATATACAAAATAAATAAATAAATCTTTAAAAAAAGGATTAATGGTTATTGGAGATTGGGAGAGACATTGAATAGAAAATGTTGCAGGACTGTTTTTGCAGTGATGGAAATTTTCTACATAATGGTTACGTTAGTAATCACTAATATATAGCTGGATATATTTGTTCAAACTCTTTATTGCTATACCTAAAAAGACAATTTATAAATGAAGTCATAAATTATAGCTTGTATCATGGTCATATTGTAATCTATCATTTTTCCCACCTAGCAGCATTTATTATACAGATTATCATAATATTATTATAACATTATAATAACATTATATTATTATGTTGCAGATTATCATATTGTATAATTGCATGTAAAACACAGGCTATCTATTAGGGCCCCAAAGGCGGTTGGAAGAAGGGTCCTGGAAGTGGGTGATCAGTTCAGATAGCAGTTTTGTATGTCCCCAAATGACTGACTTACATTGGCAGTTGGAGCTGAACCATCAGCTAGACTCTGAAAGTTAATTGCACCAAGAGAATCTGAGGAAGCCCAACTGCTCCACTTCAGTCTGCAAAATTTGTGTTTAAACAATGAGTCAACAAATAAGCCAATGTGGAAATACAGTAACA
Organism: Grammomys surdaster; assembly: GCF_004785775.1. Classification (NCBI taxonomy): domain Eukaryota; kingdom Metazoa; phylum Chordata; class Mammalia; order Rodentia; family Muridae; genus Grammomys; species Grammomys surdaster. The sequence goes on from NW_021604719.1 coordinate 324,254, forward strand.
GTGGCAGCAAGGCTTGTAAGTCCTTCCAAATCCTCTTTTCCCATAAAAAAAAAGGAGAGATTAGGGCTTGGGAGATGGCTCAGTGGGTAAGAGCACTCCCAGAGGACCCAGGTCTCATTCCCAATATCCACCTGGTTGGTGGCTCACAGCCAACTGCAACTCCAGTTGATCTAACATCCTCCCCTGACTTTTGTGGGTACCAGGTATGCATGTGGTACTCACACAGACATACAAGCAAAACAGTCATACTCATAAAATGAAATAAATATGTATTTAAAGGACAGGTTACACAGCAATGTCCATGGCCCAGTGTTTACAGCTTAAAGCTATCTCAATGGAAAAGACATCCCTCAAACCCTGCCCCAGCCCGCAGGGATTCGACGAGACCTTAGGGAAGGGGGCGAAAGAATGAAGGGACAAGAGACACAAGGAATGAGAGCAGGTCTAGGATTCTGATCAAGCTCTGAAACTTTAATTTTGGGTGCAGGTTATAAAGACACAGCAAACCAGGAAGTCTGGGTGAGGGCCATTGCTTAGGGCTATCCCACTGTCATATCCTTATTGCCCTAGACCATCCCACTGTCATATCCTTATTGCCCTAGACCATCCCACTGTCGTAACCAGCTCCCAGGAAATACCAGACGTTCTTTAAGTTCCTGGGGCCTGAGATCCGCGCACGTCCTTTCTTAACCTTGCACTGACTAGGCTTTCTGGAACAGCAGGTAACTTCCTAGGTTCTCTTAGGACAGCAGGTAGTTTCCCGGGTTTGGCTCCCAAATCGGAACAGACCTAAGAAAGCCAACAAGGATAATGAAAGATGCACATTGTGTCAGTGCACACGGAAGAGAACAAGGAGGCACGTGGGTGGCAGAGCTGAGTCAGAACTCAGCGATGGAAAGAAGTCATCACTGGAGAGCAGCGGAGGGCAGTTTGTGAATACAACTAACACCATAGTGGATATGAAAGTGTGCCAAAAGGAAGGCCTGAAGAAGAGGCAGTCTTGGCTCTGTGACCTTTCAAAACTAAAAGGCTCCTTTAGATTAAAACTTTCACCTTAAAGGCAGACTCAGTGTAGAGAGCAAATTCTAAGACAGGAACCCGCAATATGAAAGGAAATAGACCCAGGTTACAGGTGAGGGTCACACACCATAAAGTTCTTATAAGGACACCAAAAGAGAAGAAGAGAAGCTATTCTGACCCATCTTTCATCTTGAAGGAAAATCCAAGTTTGTATAAAAATGACAAAAAAAAAAACCCTTCAAATAACTTGTTATAAGAAGAAAAGGAAGCCCTGGTCAGAATAGCATTCCAAAAATGAAGACAAACCAGAACGAAATGCTTACAAAGACTGAGAGCCAGTGTAACTTCGTATTTCAAGATGACCTTGGAGAAGACCACTAGGAGAGAGTGGATGATTCAAGTCGGATATTAGAAACCTCGGAAGGTAAGACTCACAAGTCAAGTTGATCGTAATCATTTTAGAAGTGAAGACTCAACGCGAAGGGACAGAAGTGGGAATAGACACGGCAGAGAAGGATTTAACATAAGGAAAAGTTACTACAAAGAGAAGGTAAGGAAGGCATTGCAGCCATCAGACAAAATGAAGGCTGAGAAGGATTCCAGACCGCTGTTCACGGGTCTGCATGACAAAGCCTGCGAGCTCTCCCGAGTTCTAACTCAAGCGGACCTTCCCCTTCCCTCTTTCTAGCTCTTCTTTGGATATCTACCCAGTACTAACTGAGGATGCTTGCCAAGACACTGGGCTTTTCCCACTCTTTTCTCTGACAACCCTCCCTCTCTCCTCCTCCCCTCCTCAGCAGCTTGGAGAACCTACATTGCTGACCCTAGCTCCAAAGACGTAACTACATCTTTTTCATCTGCCTCCTACCCGCTGCCAAGACGATCTATGAGACCTGACAAGTTGTTTTTATTTTGCTTTCTCCCTCCAGTGAGTCACCTCCCTAGGCTGCTTTGTATATGAGCATGCATACCCATGCACGTGAGTGTGTTTGTATGGGTATGAAGGCCAAAGAACGACCTAAGGTTTTATTTTTCAAGAGAATAATCCACTTTGTTTTTAAGACAGTGTCTTTCATTGGCCCAGAGCTTACCCATTAAGTTAGGCTGGCTGGGCAGTAAGTCCCAGGGGTCCATCTCTTCCTCCCCTGGGCTGAGATTACAAGACTGTGTGCCTAACCCTTAGTCTTTATGTGGGTTCTGGGGATTAAACTTATGTCCCTGTGCTTGCAAAACAGCACAGTACTGACTGAGTTATTTCCCTAGCCCGACAATTGGAGTTTAAGATTTTTGTATTATATGATAACATAATTACTGTTAAATCTATAACAGCAATAATAATAGCAGTAGTAATAATAATGATGATGATAATAATAATAATTCAGTTCTATAAAAGAATGTCCTTGTTTCTTAGGCGATAAGAGTAGAGGAACTCCACGGTGAAGCTTCACTGAGTCTCTAATTTCTTCTATTTACAGACCTGCCAGCCAGAATCTATCCTAGGACCTGAGAGACCTGGCCTGAAAAGATGAGCTGACCCGAACTGGTCAGGATCATCTGGGCTTCAAGTAACAAGACATCTGAGTCAAGGCAGCTGAAACTGTAAGGACACCTGATGTAATAAGAAGTCCGAAGGTAAAGAGCTCCAGGAGCGTTGATCCACCAGCTCCGGGATAGAGAGCCCTCCTCTGTCAACTTTTCTCCCAGCTTTACCTCTGTTACAAGACACCTACCCAACTTTATGTATCATGTCTTCACATGACACACCCGAAGTGGATCGGAAGGGCAGGGGTAGAACCCTCTTTGGTTCATCCTCATGTATCATGGATGATATCCTTCCCTGTAAGTCTCTTCCCCCTACAATTTCCCTCACACCTCATTGCTCATACAGTTTAATTATCACTCACCACCTGGGAATATTCACCAATACAAAACTAACGACCGATGATTGTTGAGCAAGCAGCTGGCCATGTTTTGTATATGACCTGACCAGATTCACCTGCTCAGGAATCTACAGGAAGAAACCCAAGTGGCCATTGCTGTCAGCAGGTAAGCTGGCTCTGAGTCAATGATAAGAGGCTGTGACAAGGCCAGGTCAGGCAAAGCCAAGAACAGGCTCTATCAGCTACTCGTACCCTGTTGTTTTCTGCTTACAATTTCAGTTCCAAGCCACATATAGAATCTACCTGGTAGAGCCTCACATTGGCCAGGAACAGAAAATACTTTTTAAAAAACCCACCACCCTCTCACAATAGAGGCAATGGTTAGAAATGCACAGGGATGTCTTAAACCACCAACGTCTGAAGTGTAGTTGCACTTTAGAATTATTGAGGGCAGATGGAGCTCACACCAGGTGCCTACTTCGTGCCTCTTGCCTCTTCCTTATTCTAATAATTGCATGAGGGAGACTCTGTTTACATGTCCCTGTTTACCCCACCACCACGCCATCTCCTGAATTTGCATTAAAGTTTTGACTTCCACTAGGACCCCATGTGGTGGTTGGTTTGTCCCTTGATCTGAGTTTCAGATTCCCAGGGGAGAGAAACTGAGAGGTGAGGTCAGGTCAGGTGTCCAGTCTACCAAGTCCAGAGGCTTCAAGTGACAAGAGATACACATGGAGTAGGGAGAGCATAGCTAACACAAGGATCGGGATGCCAGGCAGCAACAGTATCCCTGAATGCTCTACCGCAGTCTCAAAGTAGCCGTTCAAAGGATTGGAGACAAAATTTCTTCCAGGGGATAGTTGGCAACATCTGGAGACATTGTGGTTATTGCAGCCTGTCTGAACTAGCTAGTTTTATTTCAATTTGACACAAGCTAGAGTCACCAGAGAGAAAGGAGCCTCGTTTAAGAAATGTCTCCATAAGATCCTGCTGTAGGGCATTTTCTTAATTAATGATAGATGGAAGAGTGCCCAGCCCATTGTGGGTGGTGCCATCCAGGCTGGTGGTCCTGGGTTCTATAAGGAGGCCAAGCAAAGCATGGGGACCAAGCCAGTAAGCAGCATCCCTCCATGGCCTCTGCATCAGCGCTTGTCTCTGGGTTCTCACCCTGTTTGAGTTCCTGTCCTTACTTCCTTTGATGATGAACAGTGATGTGGAAGTGTAAGCCAAATAAACCCTTTCCTCTCCAACTTGCTTTCGGTCATCGTGTTCCATCACAGCAATAGTAACCCTAACTAAGACTCTGTTTGTGGAAACCAGGATGTCACGAGCAATTTAGAATTCTCCTCTATTATTATGTGGGAAGGACCTGTCTAGCTCAAAATGTCAGCAATGCTGAGGTTGACAATCCTCACAGCCCATTCTTTATCAGCAGTACTGAGGATTGAACCTGGTACCTTGTGCACACGAGGCAAGTGCCCTGATACCAAGCTATACCACCAGCCCTTTTTGTATTTTTCCTTTTGAGACAGGATCTCACTAAGTTGTCCAGTTTGGTCTTGAACTGGCTCTGTAGTAGCTCAAGCAGGCTTTGAATTTTGGATCCTCCTGTATCAGCCTCTCAAGTTGCTGGGATTATAGGACTGGGCTAGAAAGCCTGGCTCCTTATGGCCCTTTTGATTATATTTATCATTATTTCAATCAAACGTAGTAGCTCTACCCACAGAGCACTGACCTATGTCCGAGACCTATAGGAATTGAAGGAAGTGCTGGCAGAGTTAGGTAAATGAAGGCACTGTAGGTAGCGGAGACACTATGTCTGGTGATCCAGGTTCAGCATGAAGTCAGTGAAAGTGCCCAGGCAGCCCACAAAGGCAGGGGACTTAGACCTTGAAATTCTTGCCCCGAGGGGCCAGTTGTTCAAGACGTTAATAAAAAGAGAAGGTGGAGTAGAGCAGAGACAGATGTGGAGAGGAGACCGAAGCAGACACAGCTTGTTCTTACTGGAACTGGAGCTCAAACCGCACACGCTCCCCCAACTCGCCATAAGGGAGAGCTGTAAATCCCTAAATCCCAACAGCTGTGGACTGTGAAGTGCGAATCTCCTCCCACTTCAGGCTTGTTCGGCAGGCAGGTACAGGCTTCAGGCCTTTGGGCTTCTTTTTGGCTTAGGCTCTATAACATCTGCCATTGTTTCTTAAGGGTACATTGGCAGCTTGAAATCTTAAACAAAAACGCCTTGTAAGTGATTCAGAGCGAAAAATGCTCCGTGGATAAAGGAGAGAGAAGAGTCTGTTTGGGTGAATACATACCTTTAATTCCTGATGAACTCCAAGTTTGCTCTTTGACAAAGAGCAAGATGTGACAATTTAGAAAAGTTTTAACAGCAATGCCAGAAGTTAGACAATTTCGGGTCTTTGCTGCCCTCTACTGTTAGAAGTGAAAACTGCAGGTGGTTTGCTAAAAGAAGCCGGGTTGGCTTTTCTTCAGAGCTAATTATGCCTTTTACTGTGTGAGGCAGGGCCCACAGCCTGAAAGTGTGCTTGATGTCTCTCTTCTGGTGGAGCTTGTACTCTAGTTCAGGAGGCAGGCCAGAGATGTTTTAACGGTGTCTAGAGAGTTTTGAAGTGGGAATAGGGCTCCTCATGATGGATCTACTTAAATGGAAGGATAGAAGAAAGCCCTGTGTTCTGAGTTTGGGCCAAGAGCTTTCCAGGAGTTAGAGTATGCGCCGGGACTCCAGAGGCAGAAAAGAACATAGTGGTCCCTGAAGTCAGAATAAGAGCCAAGAGTAATAAGAAAGAAAGACAAGGGAGAAGGGAGCAGGGTGCCAGCCATCCACGGGAGGTCCTCTGAACATATGGATTTTTATTCTGGATAAATTTCTTTTATTCAGAATCAGCTTTCAAATGGTTGCTATATTTTCGATTTTTTTGTTTGTTTTTCCAGACAGAGTTTCTCTGTGTAACTCTGGCTGTCCTGGAAATCACTCTGTAGACCAGGCCGGCCTCGAACTCACAGAGATCCCTTAAAGGCTTCTGCCACCACCACTTGCCTATTTCAATTTTTTAAAAGAATTGTATGCCTGTCTGTGTGCACACAGATGCTACAGATTGTATCCTTGTGGAGACCAGAGGTCAGTGTTGGATTTCTTCTTCCATGGCTCTCTGTGTTTTGGGACAGGGTCTCTCACTCAACGTGGAGAGCTCAGAGACTGGCTAGGCTAGTTGACCAGCAAGCCTATATACTCAGCGCTGGAATTGCACCACCCAGTCATTGATTTACATGCATGCCAAGGATCCAAATTCAGATCCTTGTGCTTGTACAGTAAGGGCTTTTCCAACTGAGCCATCTCTGCAGCCTGGGGAAAAAAGCTCCATAACTTGTAAGATATATATATATATATATATAACATATGATCTAGGGAGGAAGCCTGGTGAATAATGTGCTTGCTTTGTAAGCAGGAGGGGCTGGGTTGAATCCCCAGAACTCATCTTTAAAAAGACTAGCGTTACAAACTTGAAATCCCAGTACTGGGAAGATGAAGACAGGTAGGGTCTCTGGAGCCTGCTGAACAGCCAGTCTAGCTTAGTTAGCGAGCTATGGGCCAGCAAGAGATCCTATCTCAAAACCCAAGGTAGATGGTACCTGAAGAATGACAACTGGGGGGTTCCCCCTGGAGTGAGCATGCATCACACACACACACATACACCTATACACTATATGTTTACTACAGGATATCCATGACAATTCCCCCCCAAATGTCAGTAAGTTTAAAAACTGTATACAAAGCGGAGCATGGTATACAGCACATGTCTTTAATCCCCGCCCTCGGGAAGCAGTGGTAGGTAGATCTTTAAGTTCAAGGCCAGCCTGATCTACAGAGCAAGTTTTAGGACAGTGAGGAGCTACATAGAGATGCTGTCTTGAAAAAAAATATGGATTCAGTCAGTGAGTTGAGGTCACAGCTGTCCCCTGGGTGGATGAAGGGTGATCGGCAGTGGCAGGAGATAAAGTAAGCAGTGCTGGTAGTGGAGTGGGGTAGGCTGCAGGGTGACAGACAGAAATGGAGGATTTAGGAGTCCTTTGGGGTCTTGGCTTCAGGACCTGCTGGTAGGCTGGATGTGAAGGCCAGAGCTAGACACAGTTGCTGAGGCTGCAGAGGGCAATCGATGAGTCTGTTCTGCCCCTGACACCTTTGAGGAGCAGTGACATCTGAAGACCCTGTTCCTGACTCCTTTGGAGGCAGTGTGGGCACTTTGCTCTGTCCTGATCAGCTTGGGTGATGAACCCTGGCAGGACTCAGCAAGGCAGTTCTCATAAAAATGGCCATGAAGCCTCTTGCTAACATGGAGGTGCCATAAATGTCAAGCGAGGAGAATTAGTGCCCCGCAGGCTCATAAAAGAGAAAGCATGTCACGGCTTGAGGAAGCCGCAGCGACTGTGAGGGCACCGAGCTGTCTTTCCAAGCTGTATTTGAGTTGCAGGGAGATGTGATGGGAGGAAGCAGAGAGTTAGCGGCTGGCTTGGGGCCTTCTGTGAAAGGCCCAGTTATCAACCTGTCAGTTACGCTATCCTTCTGCTCAGGGCTGCTTCAAGGTGAAGTGGGACATATTCTGAACATGTACTAACTCAGCCATGAGGAGGAGAAACGATCGTAACACACCCTGCCTCGGGCAGCCTCAGATTCTGCGGGAAAAGCAAATCCAATGTCCTACCTTTTCCAATTCTTGACCCACCTGTCAGCTAATTAGTAGGGAGCCCAGGTGTTCTCCCTGCCTTGATCCGATCCCCTGCTAACCATCTGTCCAGTTGGCTTTTGATGCACCCCACATGTCTAACAGCTCTGGCCCCTTTCTTTCCCCCCTTTTAATTTTGCTTTCTCTTTTGCATGCAACCGCCAACTAAAAACCAGTAGGATCTGATGTTAAGCACAGCATTGTGCTGGGCCCTGGAAGTAGTATGGGGGAGGGAGAGGGGGGGAGAAATGTGATCTGAAGATCCTACCTCAAAAGAACTAGCAGCCAGCTATGTGAGTAACTTCTGGTAGTGTACACACACACACACACACACACACACACACACGGACGGACAGAGGAAAAGTAGAACAATTGTATAGAATACCAGTTAATGGCATAGAATAGCAGTTATTTTTTTAAAGATTTATTTTATGTAATGTATGTGAGTACACTGTAGCTGTCTTGAGGCACACCAGAAGAGGGCTCTGGATTCTGTTACAGATGGTTGTGAGCCACCATCTGGTTCCTGGAAATTGAATTCAGGACCTCTGGAAGAACAATCAGTGAGTGTTCTTAAACACTGAGCCATCACTCCAGCCCCTCAATAGTAGCTATTTTTAAAATAAACTTTATTGTTTTAAAAAGTTGCAAGTAAAATTGTAACACACCAGAATTAACCAGACAACAAAGTCTATGCAACTTAATGAACTTACATGCAGTTAGAGTTGCCACAGCTCGTGTCTACCTGAAGCTACACAGGCGTTGTCTCTGTGGCCTTTAGCTGTCAGATGAGTGAGCACTGCAGCAAGTCCCATGTTCAGAAGAGGAGGCTTAAGCCTGGGGTAATGGGAGCTTCTTCAGGGTGTCACAGGTAGAGAATGCTAGAACTCTTTCTTAAGGGCCCAACCCTGACATTTGCACACTGTTCTATTGATGTGTCAGCCATGATAAATAATATAGGATTCCTGAGAGCACTGAGGGCAGGGTCTGTAGGGTGCTTATTCTGAGGACACTATGCCCTTTGTTTCCCCTTAACACCTCTTCTGTGCACATGCACCCCCCCCAATCTGATCCACACCCCACTTCTGAACCCAATCCTTTGCACCCTAGTAATAATTTAATAACAGATCAAAATTATATAAGCATTGCTGCATGCTCATAGAACATTTTAGATGTTCTGACAGAAGCAGTTCTTCATTCAAGTCTCCTTCATGATTAAGATCAAACCCAGGGCTTTGCCCACGCTAAGCACTTGCTCTGCCATTGAACTACATTCCCAAATCCTCTCCCTTAAAATTTAGAGTGAAGGGGCTGGAGAGATGGCTTACCAGTTAAGAACACTGACTGTTCTTCCAGAGTTCAATTCCCAGCAACCACGTGGTGGCTCACAACCGTCTGTAACGGGATCTGATACCCTCTTCTGGTGTGTCTGAAGAGAGCAACAATGTACTCACATACATAAAATAAATAAATCTTTTTAAAAAATTAGAGATGTAAAATTAATCACCCAAGAGTTCTGTATAGATCAGAATCAACCAATTTGAGTTGTCTCTGGCATGAAGTCTCTTTGAGTGCTGTTATCTGTATCAGATGCAACTTTCCAGGGTAAATTTATCTTCCCCCTTTAATCAATACTATGTTTTACTGCATACAGTCATAGTCATTTTAAGTTTTAGTTTGTGCTAACATTGCCAGCAATAGCCATTCTGAATCAGGCCTCAGCCTAAGAGTTCATATCTATTTCTTAGCTAAGGCATTGAGAAAATTGGGGGCATTCTGTGTCACAGAGAGGACTAGAAGAACAGACTCAGACTCAGGCATGGAGAGATAAGAAGAGGATGTCCCACATGATGGCTAGTGTCAATTGACATGTGATCGAATCTATATCCACCTGGAAGAGGGGCCTTCGGCCATGCCTGTGAAGGATTATCTTGACTACCGTGACTGATGTGGGAGGGGCCATCTTGACTGTGGATGGGAGTGTTCCCTGGCAGGGGATACTGGCTGATAGACTATGCAGAAAGCTGGTTGAGCATTAGTTTTCCTTGATTGATCTCTTTTTCTTTTTCTTATTCTGAAACTTTATTTATTTAGTTTATGGGTATTATGTGCCATAGTGTACGTATGGAGGTCAGAGGACAACTTTTAGGAGTCAAGAGTCAATTTTCCCCATTGGTTTTGTTGAATCAGGATCTCTCTTATTTCTGGTGCCTCACTGCACACTCTCAGCTAGCTAGATGGCCTAGTGAGCCTACAGATGATTCTACCACTCACCGTACGAGTATGCGGATCACACACACTGAAGCATCCAGATTCTTATGTGGGTTCCATGGATTGAGCTCAGTCAGCAAATGCATTTACCTGCTTGGCCATCTTTCCAGCCCATCCTCTGATATTTGATTGCAGATGCAACACGGCCAGCTTCAAGTTCCTGGTGCCTTTCCTGCCAAGGTGGACTGGAGGTATGAGTCCATCTTTCAGGGAGTTGAGACAGAAAGGATAAGCTTCAGCCACACAGTCAGATGCTGTCTCAAAACAACCGAAGAAGAAAGACATCAGAGGAAAAAAAACAAAAATAAAAACGGCACTTCTAGTAATCCCAACTGTTGGTGTTTATTAGAACTTACTAGAGCTTGCCTGAAATACCCTGAGGTGGTTTGAGTAGGTATGGCCCCCAGAGATACTCCCATAAACTCCTCATGTGCGTGAATGACCCCTGAGGAGTATCACTATTTGGAGATGTGGCTTTATTGGAGTTGTTAGAGGAAGCATATCACTGTGGAGGTGAACTTTGAGGTCTCATGTTCAAGCCATGCCCAGTGTGTGATCTGATGCCTACAGATCAAGATGTAGAACTCTCAGGTCCTTCTTCAGCCTACACGTCCTTCATCGTCTGCCTACACGCTGCCGAGTTTCCTGTCATGATGATAACAGACTAAACCTCTGAAACTGCAAGACACTCCCAATTAAATGTTGTCCTTAACACGAGTTGCCATGGTCATAACGTCTCTTCACAGCCATAAAACCCCAACGAAGACATACCCCAAATGGGATTATATTCACTTAACCTTCATGGCAATTTTTTTTTTGGGAAGATACAGTTATTTCTGCTTTAAGATGTGTTAACGCTAGGAATAAATTGCCCTAAATTACATAGTAAGAGGCAGATCCAGGATTCAAACTTAGGTAAGCCAGGATCAAGGAGCTGCCACTGTTTGTGTTCATGACTCCTTTAGTTCTTGATACTGAAAGAGGGACAGAGAGGGCTTCTGTGACAACCTCTACCCCCATCCCCCAAAAGTAACAGCCTAGACAGAGCACCATTGGAAAGAACTTTAAAAAATTGTAATAAGGGGGCTGAAGAGATGGCTCAGAGGTTAAGAGCACTGGCTGTTCTTCCAAAGGTCCTGAGTTCAGTTCCCAGCAACCACATGGTGGTTCACAGCCATCTATAATGAGATCTGGTGCCCTCTTCTGGCTTGTGGGCATACTTGCAGGCAGAACATTGTATACCTAATAAATAAGTTTTTTTAAAAAATGTAAAAAGGATGCTAAAGTGTAGTGCTCCAGTATCAAGGGCTTCTGATGGAGATCCAGGTGGGGAAGGACTCCGTCTTCTTTAAGCAGCTGGTCACTGGGTGTTTGACAATGCTCCAGTGAGGATATGAGCACCAGAAATTGGACTTGGTTTTGTTTTTAATTTTCTTCGTGTGTGTGTGTGTGTGTGTGTGTGTGTGTGTGTGTGTGTGTGTGTGTGTGACAAGGTTAGGAGGTATACCTGGGAGGTGAGTATGATTAGGGTGTGTGATGTGACATTCCCAAATAATAAATAAAAATATTATGTTGAAACAAAATAAAGAGAGCACCCTTTGGGAGCAAACGCCTCCGTACCATGCCTTTCTGCCCCTGACCTGCTTTCTTACACTGTCTGTGACATAGTCAGATGCCACTTCTTGGAAATGTAGCCTGGCACTGGTAAGGAGGGCACACTGCCCACTGAGCTGAGCCCCAGTCCTTTGGTTGGCTCCCAGCACCCAAGCTAGCCCCTGGTGGAAGTTTAAGCCACATCTCTAGTTTCTTTCGTTTCTTGGTATTCCTTATCAAACAACAAGCTCCTTGGCAGGACTGGGTCTAGGAACCACTGCCTTTATTTCTTACTGTAAGACTGAAGCAGAAGGGTAATGAAAATATTGAATAAGTGACTAACTCCACTTCCCTTGGGGAATCTCAACAATACTGCCTTGAGTTGGTGTGTGCTGCCCAGACTGGCCTCAAACTCACTGTATAGGTGAAGCTGATTTTGAAATTCTGATCCTCCTGCCTCCACTTCCTGAGGGATGGAATTATAGGTACATGACACTGGATTTATATGATGCTGGGGATCAAACCCAGAGCCTCATGAGTGCTAGGTGAGGTCTCTACCAACGGCCACATTCCCAGGCCTCTGTTCTTGTTTTGTTTTGTAGACAGTACCAGGAATTGAACCTAGAGAGTCTCCAACATGGCAGGTAAGCACTTTACTTGTTTTTTTTGTATTTTTCTGTGATGGTTTTACTTGACACATTCTTCTGTACAAAAATTACTTGTGCTCTTTCATAGCAGTTCTGGAAACTTCTTATTCAAAGGTAATAGAGTTTTTATGTACCAATAAGACTGATGTGGGGGCTGGAGAGATGGCTCAGTGGTTAAAAGCAATGGCTGTTCTTCCAGAGATCATGAGTTAAATTCCCAGCAACCACATGGTGGCTCATAACCATCTGTAACTGGATCACATGCCCTGTTCTGGCGTGTCAGCAACAGTGTACTCATATACATAAAATAAATTTTTAAAAATATTTTAAAAAAAGACTGGGATGTGGGTAAATAATTTGATTTTCACATCCTTCATCCTTCACTTTCTATTTTGCTCTTAAAAAAGAAAAAAGATAGGAACTGATGAAAGGTTTATGTATCATAGCCTCAAGCAGAATTTTACTGGAATGCTGCTGTGCTTGGTCTGTATACTAGATAAGTTAGCGCTACTTACCGAAATCTTTTAAAACATTACATGCATGTTAACGTGGTTTTTATGAGTGTTTTGCCTGCCTGTCTGTCTGTGCACAACATGAATTCGGTGCCATGGGAACTGGAAGAAGGTGTTGGATTCCTGGGGACTAAAGTTACAGATGGTTTCAAATTGCCTTGTGGGTGCTGGGAATCAAATCCAGGCCCTCTTGAAGGACAGCCAGTGCTCTTAACTCCTGAGCCATCCAAACAATCACCTTGTTTTGTTGAATCTAACTCTGAAATAACTCCCAAGTCTTCCCCTCCTTGCTGTCAGTCTGGCGTCTCATCAAGCTTAGTTTCAAGAGCATCATACCAGAGCTCTAATCTAATGTAAGCTTGCTCTGCTCTGAACCTCCGTTCTCACTGTGCTCACACTGGCCTGCTCTGTCCTCACCCCCAGACACTTTAAATACTATGTTCTACCACTCAGAATAAAATACAACTCTGTCTGCCTCTATCCTGCTGCTGCCCTGTACATCAGGGCTTCAGTCTTAGTGACATTGTTATTGTTCCTAAAATTACCTCCAAAATGCTGTCTTTAAGGTATCCTTCAGTTATCCTTGTTTGTCTCCTTGTTTTTTTCCATAGGAAGAGTTCTCTCCATACAGTCCCTGTGTCTGTATCACACTGGGATCCAGAGAAAAACATGGTAGCACAAGATTGCCTGAGTATAGTAACCTGAATTATGCTTAAACTTCCTAAACCTCTTTTTCCTTGTCTGTGGTTGAAAGTAGTTATTATGCATTATTGTCATGTAAGAGGCTTGTATATGCTAACTGCTTAGTGAATACTAAACAGTCTTTAGTCTTGGCCAAAATTTGGTTTATTTGACTTCTTCTGCTAGACTGTGCTTCACGAACTCTGGCTTTAGCAAGCATGGTATTTACTGAAGCATAATCAACAGTACACTAAATACTTGACAAATTGACAAATGAATGGATGGAGGGTGACAAATGTGAAACAGCTGATAACATATTTGGTTTATGAAGAAAAGTCAGGAAAATTTATAAAGTGATGAGTTAATTCTATAACAATAAACAATTATTTCACCTCATGTCCCGAGTCTGGAGTGGCTCCTGATGACACAGTACAGGCACTTGGTAAGCTGTGAGAAATAACTGTAATGGAGCTTGTAGACTAATTCAGTTGAGGCGTTGTAAAAATCTGGGTTCTAGTTTGTTCTCTGCTGTTAGCTGGGCACATGATCATTAGAAAGTTAAATTCACTCATTGGGAAGACTCCAAATAGTAGATGTCTTAGTTAGGGTTTCCTTGCTGTGAACAGGCACCATGACCAAGGCAAAATTTTATAAGGACAATATTTAATTGGGGCTGGCTTACAGGTTCAGAGGTCCAGTCCATTATCATCAAGGTGGGAGGGTGACAGCATCTAGGAAGACATAGATCTGGATGAGCTGAGTGCTCTACATCTCATTCCAAAGACGACTAAGAAAAGACTAACTTCCAGGAAGCTAGGAGGAGGGTCTCTCAAAACCTACCCTCATAGGCTTTGACACACTTCCTCCAACCAGGCCACACCTCCTAATAGTACCACTCCTTGGGCCAAGCATATTCAAACCACCACAGTAGACAACACTAGCTTCTATGGAAAAGGGGGCAGGTGTCAGTCAGTTGTGGATGTGGTTAGGGCCTCAGGACTTGTGGAGGCAAAGCTGAAGACAAACAGTGGATCCTTGTCATCAAGCTGTGCCACCTAGTCAAGGAAGTGAAGATGAAGTCCCTGGAGGTGATAAAGGGATTTACTTTTCTCCTTGCCCAATAAGGAATCCATGATAACTGACTTTTTCCTAAGAACACCTCTAAAGGATGAGGACCATGCCAGTGCAGACTTGGCTGCCTGGTAGACCAGGTTCAAGAATTTTGTCAATATTAGGGACTACAGTGGTCATGTTGATCTTTATGTTAAGTGCTCCAAGGAGATAGCCACTGCCATTGTCCTAGTATGGAGAGGAACTGGAGAAACATGATTGGCAAGCCTCACACTGTTCCATGCAAGGTGACCAGTGTGGCTCTGTGCTGATGTGTCTCATCCCTCCCCCAAGGAACATCATCTCTGGATCTATACCCACTCAGAAGCTGCTGCTGATGGCTAATATAGATGACTGCTACCCATCAACCAGGGGCTGTACTGCCACCATGGAGCACTTTGACAAGACCACCTTCAATGCCATTGTCAAGACCTACAGCTACCTGACCCCCATGTTGACTTTCACCAACCTATACAGATCTGTGTCTTCAAGACTTGGTATTTGAAGGCCTGAAAATAAAGGGGGTAGACTACAGTCAAATGTTGGGGACAACTTTAGTTGAGCTTTAGTGTACTTTTATATATGAGAGCAACAGAGAAAGCAATGATCCAAGGTTGATTGAGTTCAGAAAAACATGTAAATAAATGTCAGTAAGCACATACTGAAGTATTTTTGTTTTTAGTTTTGTTTTGTTTTGACTTGTTTTGTTTTTTCGAGACAGGGTTTCTCTGTGTAGTCCTGGCTGTCCTGGAGCTCACTCTGTAGACCAGGCTGGCCTCAAACTCAGAAATCTGCCTGCCTCTGCCTCCCAAGTGCTGAGATTAAAGGCGTGTGCCACCACTGCCCGGCGCACATACTGAATTTTAACAGAGCAGCTACTTCCCAGAAGCTTCTCACGACAGACAATTTAAACACAAAATCTGCCATATACTATGGATTACGTCTGAGAAAGCATGAAAGCAAGACAGAAGAAGGCCGTATCCAGATTCAGGGCACATTGAGTGCAGTACTCAGCATATCCTTTCACCAGATTAGGTTCTATAGCTATGTTCTAACGTCCAACAAGAATAAACATGTCTTTTAAGAAAATGTAAGTTTTTGTCACAGGAGTCATGAAATCATATCCAAGAACAATCTAGGGGACAAAATGTACTTTACATAAAAGGCTTTCTGCCTTTTATCCTGGTTTCTGTCTCTTCTCACAGTTCCCCAAGGCTTTGTTCACTATGGGTCATTCTTTTGACTGTACTCCAAACCCAATCTCTGGAAAGGGTCGGTGTTTGCCAAGACTACCTATTTGGAATTCATTGACCATGTTATGAAACACAAACTAGAGTCTGAGTTCAGAGGACCTGGGACCTATCACCACCACATCATTTTTTTGTTTGGTAGCT